>NC_081409.1:165052716-165364716 GCF_030272615.1 Cryptomeria japonica
CTTTTTCATCTTCTATCTCTTTTTGTTTTCACATTAGGTTTTCCTACTATTTTTCCTTATACATTTCTTATCTCATGGGTGAAATCCTTATCATCTCCCATTTTACATAAGTCCCATCAACTAGTGTTTTAGATTTGTTTCACTTTATTTTATTTTATTTTTGTTTTTCTCTCCTTTGATCCATCTCTCATTTAGAAACCTTAAAATACATAGTTTTAATTTAATCTAAGTTAATTTTCCTTTCAAACCCATACTATTTACCCTTAAATTTATTTATTTTTCGCTTCTTGTTTTTGTCCTTTTTAGATTCCTTTAGCACCACTTTGACTTCCCAATCTTACTCCCAACAATTGTCATTTATCTTAAACTATTAAACAATGTGTTTATTCTTAAAATTATTGTGGGTTTTAAGTGTAAGGTTTATGAGTATTTTAATTGGCATTCATGCGATGTGCATATTTCTTGAATTCCCATAAAGGAATTGATTACTTGATAGAATCCCCTTTAACAATTATGTTTTGCATGCTCTCTTTTATACACTTATAAACTTGTAGGTTAAATAAAAGAGAATGTAGAAGGTATTATGAATCATTCCAAGATGAAAGATTACTATAAATTATAAAAATAATCTCTAGGTGAAATTTGGGTTCATTCTACGCTATAGGAACAATTAGTTACCTTCGTTGAAGTCTCTTACATATACATCTTTAATTTTGATTTATCTAAAATTGGGTTTGTAGGTTTTGATAGCCTACACACTCCAAATCTAGTGTGCATGTGCCATAATATTAGGCGTGCTTCTCTAATAATATTAGGATTTTTAATGTTAAAACATGTATCTAAAATATTATAATGATCGATAAACACCACCTTTGGACAACCCTCTTTATCTTGATCTCTGATAGGACATTGAACCTCCTTCTAAGCTTAGAATGAACATTAAAAATAGATGATTTTATCCTATACGTATGAAATAAGATCTAATTAATTGGTTTGACAAGGGGTTAAATATGGTTATAAAGAAATGATAAGAGGGGTTCATAAAAAAGTATTAAAACAACTAGAGAAAATAAAATAGAAGGAGGAAAATTGTAAACTAAAATCAAAACACATAAAAAAGGGGTTATTATGACATAAGGTAACAAGAAGAAAGAATATAGGAAGACAACAACACACACAAAATAAGGGACAAAAGTATAAAACAAAACATAAACTAAAATGAGTGTAAAACATAAGATAGAATCATAGAGTATGCAATTTTTAGTCTTACAATTTATGATAAATAAAACTAACTATAATAATACAAATAAATTTTGTCTATAAATAAAAAATAAAAAAGTAATAATGAGATAGTTTAAGATAAACCTTTATATTTAATAAAAAATTAGAAAAAAATAATAATTAAAACATACTACTTATTTCCTGTTGCACAAATATGCAACCAAAAAAACGACTTAACATTTACATTTTATTTTGAGAAAAAATATCTTGTTATAGGTTTTTAATTTTTTAAGAAAGCTTACAGGGATATATAGATAATTAATTGATAGAGAAAATTGATGTAATAACTTGTATAGGAATAATGTCTCTAGTTAGACAAGCATCAATAATTAGATAATAGTTCAAATAATAATGTCGAACAAAAAATATCATAGAATTTATTTTTATGTTGTACTTTATACACATTACACGAATATACTATCACACTACTTAGTCTAACCTATCTTGCTACACAAATCAAACATTACATAAAACCCATATGCCACTAATTAGTCCCAATTAGTCCCAATTGGTCCAATAGGTCATTTCCACTCTAGAGTAGACTAGAAAATACAACTTTGTTCACCAAATTCAAAATTTAAATCTCACACTTTAAAGTTGACTCTTCCAAAAATGATACTTCAATTTTTTTTTTTTTGATGAATAAACATCTAGATTATCATTTATATAATAATAATATGTTTAATTTTTTATTCTTTTCCCTACCCAAATTTAACATTTAATAAAAGAACATCATTCAATTTGAAAATTAAAATAGGAAATGTACAGCTCATAATGCATATTATTAACTGAATTAACTGCATATTATTGCATATTATTAACTGAATTAACTGCAGTCTTTAAGAAGCAAACATGAATAAGCTTTTAAATTCGTTTATACTAATAGGAGGCTAATAAAAGACTTACATGCACAAAGCATAAGAAACTATAAATAGAGCAACTCCCACTAAATAGATTAAAAATAGAGCGACTACTAAAAAAAAGTTACAAAAAAAAGAGACTAAAAATAGAGCGACTACTAAAAAAAGTTACAAAAAAACAGACTAAAAGTAGAGCGACTAATAATAAAGCTTAATAAAAAGCCAAAAAAAAAGCAGTGGAACGAATTAATGAAGTGAAGTGAGTGGCAATAAATAGGCAGAAGGGATCCAGTTTGTAAATCACAGATTATTTCAAGCCCTCTTCTTTTAAGCAGACAGAATTGAGTTTGCAAAGGAATTTTGTGGTTGATAGTATTCGATTGCGAGAATTAATGGAGAACTTTGTAACAGCTTATAGAGTTTCAGAGAAACGCACTGCAGATGTTGATAATAATGTGGGTTTTCAATCTCATTCAGGGAACTTGAATGTGCAGCACGAATATAAAGGAAAACATGATATACAATCTATTCAAGAGAACCCATTTGGAGTACATGAAGTTTTACATGCGAGAGCAATTACCCAGAGACTTGTCTTCCCTCAGTTTAGACATTCTGTCCTTTTCAATCAGCAGAGATATGGCGGCGTCTTATACTCCAACATAAGTTTGATGAGAAATGGGAGTTGGGTATTAACCTCACCCGGAGGTTTCTTCCCTTTCATGGTACCATTCTCCGTAATGCACATTGGTCTACAAAGAATGCATTTTCAGATATTGCAGGCTCAAAGACATATGCCTCAAGTCTGTATACCACCTCATGGTTTACCCAGACACAGTGCAAGATTTTGCAATTGGGTACCAGTAGATACCAGTCAAGGAGATCAGCAGCAAATCCAGTGTGAAGTTTGTAATGATTTTAAAAGAAGGAACATTAAGCCCATTCCTTTTCATTGCTGTGTTGAAGATAAGGTTACTTTGGGTTTTAGAGGGCCATCTCCGGCAGGGCCAATAGAAAGGCCAGGGAAGATTCGCGTGCAAGTTGCAAGTTAATGAATGTACTCGTAGTTGTAGGTTTTCAAAGTGTGAATGGTTGTAATCGTTGTAGTTTGTGTGTAAATATGCTATCCATGCTTTTGGAATCTTTTTCTATTCTATCAAAATTTTGACAACAGTGGAAGCTGGAAAAAGATCTCACCTGCTGTAGGCACTTTCAAAGGTCTGGACTCGTACAGAGTTAGCAGAAACAAAGAAGGTATCAGGGAAGAGGATCATGATAAAGATGCTGCCCCAGTTCTAGACTCTGAAAATGTCTAATAGTTTTGCAGAATTTTGTAATGTTTTTCTCTAATCAGCTTATGTTTTCTTCTATCTAGCTGGTGTCTCTTGTATTAATTGTTTGCTCTTTTGTAATCTCAGTTTTCTGGTCTGGTGGGGACTGTTGATGTGGCCCTTGAAGCCACACATATATTGTAATCAGACATTTTATTATTGATATTAATAATTGACTATTTTAAAAAAAAAATAAAAAAAATCTCTTTCTATTAAAATGTCAATCAGCATGTCAAATTTGAGAGGAAGATAAAAGAGCTTTCAAAGAAGGTGTTGTAGAAGTTTTGGAATTGAAGAAAAAATAGGATATCCTTAGGGAAAAATTGAGGAGATGTATGAAGTGCATGGATATGAAGACAAGGTCTATAGATTGAAGAAGGCACTCTATGGTCTCAAACAAGCACCTAGAGCATGGTATAGCAGGATTGATTCATACATGATTAGCAATGGTTTCAGCAGAAGCAGTAATGAGCCCACTCTATACACAAAGATTAACAAAGAAGGTCAAATTTTGATTGTGTGCTTATATGTAGATGATTTGATTTTCACTGGAAATTTGTCTGTAGACACTTTTAAATCAGCAATGATGAAGGAATTTGAAATGACAGATTTGGGGCTGATGAGATATTTCTTAGGTATTGAAGTTGTTCAATCTGATAAAGGAATTTTTATCTGTCAATCTAAGTATGCCAAGGATGTATTGGGGAAGTTTAATATGTTGAATTCTAAATCAGCACCAACCCCAATTGCAATAGGAACAAAATTAAGCAGAGAGGACAAGGGGTCAAATGTTGATCCAACTTTGTTTAAGAGGCTTGTTGGAAGTCTCATGTATCTCACAGCTACAAGGCCATATATCATGTATGGTGTTAGTTTAATCTCAAGATTCATGGAGTCACCAAAAGACTCACATTGGCAAGTTGGAAAGAGGATATTGAGATATGTTGCAGGAACCAAGGGATATGAAATTTTATATTCCACCACTAATGAGTCTGATTTGATTGGTTATACTGATAGTGATTTTGCAGGTGATATTGATGATAGGAAGAGTACTTTCGGATATATCTTTCATTCTGGTACAGGTGCAATCTCATGGGCATCAAAGAAGCAGCCTATAGTGACCCTTTCATCAGTTGAAGCTGAATATGTAGCAGCAACATCAACAGCATGTCAAGCAATTTGGATGAGGAGAATATTGAAGGATCTATTACAAGCATAAGAGGAGCCTACACCAGTGTTATGTGACAACAAATCAACAATTGCATTATCAAAGAACCATGTTTTTGACTAGAGGAGCAAGCACATTGATACGAGTTTAAGAGAAAATTTAGGAATAATAGAAGCTGAGATTATTAATAGAAGAAATTAAGGAGGAATGTTAGAAGACATTAATTTCCTCTGCAAACAAATAAAACTAAATTTAGTAATTTCTTTATTATGCAAAAAGTCAGTTTTTCTATCCTCCACGTATGCACAGCTTTAAAAGTCAGTTTTTTCTAATAGATAGATATTCTAGAAGGATTTCATATCTTCTATAAATAAAAGAATGATTGTAGATAGATATTCTAGAAGGATTTCAAATCTTCTATAAATAAAAGAATGATTGTAATCAATTTAAGGTATTATTAATAAAAGTCTGATTTTATCTCTTTGCAGTAGCAATATGTTTTTTGTGTTGTAGCATGGATATATTGTTTTGTTTTTCTGTTTTTATTCTAATCTATGCCTTCAAGAAGATGGTTCTGAAAAATTTGGCTTCTTTGAAAGCTATATAACAAAAAAATGACTGCAGGAAAGCCAAACAGAAGAGTCACATTCTGTCCTTTTCTACTTCAATGGAACCCCCTGCTTCCATGGTCAAAGACTCTCCAGATTCTGTTACTCCAAACATTGCAAAGGACTCTAATAATTTTTTTTTCTCTTTCTGATAAAATCATTGATTTATGTAAGGATTGGTAATAAGGTAATGCCTCTGCTCAATAGGCTATCTCTTCGTATCTTTGGTCGTTGATTGGTTTTGGTATAGTTTTTGTTACTGATTTTATCTTTGATCTTTTTAGTGTTTAGTGGTTCTCTGTTGTTTTCTGTTTTCAGAGTTCTCTCTGAACTAGATGTACACTTCTCATGCACCCTAAACTGCGCTTTTTTTTAGAGTTCTCTCTGAACTAGATGTACACTTCTCATGCACCCTAAACTGCGCTTTTTTTTAGACTTTTAAGACAATTTTGAATTTAAAAACAAATACAACCGACTTAAAAAAAAGGTAAGATAGAAAGAACAAACAACACTCTATAAATATCCTTTGAAAAGATAGAGCAATTACATATTATCTTTATTGTATTATGACAGTATAAACTTATAAAATGTGCATTGTAGAAAAGGCTGCTCTTGGCTGCAGCACAAAGGCACCGAATCCATTCATTCCTAGATAAAACATCTGTATTTGAAAGATGCACTCGCCAGCTATCATGGTGAGTGGAGGAATTGATTTAAAATAGTAATATCTACAACTTAGTGATATTTGCTAATGATGCAGCCAATTTCAATTTGTATTTTTCTGAGTGGAGAAAGATGTGCAACAGTAATGAAGTCCACCAATGAAGTCGATAAAAGGTAGTGTAAGAAATCCTCCCTTGAGAATCCATAAAGTACTAGGGAAATATTTTTAGGGTATTATAATTTATTATTTATTTAGGTGTTAATGGAGTATAAAATAAATGATATAATATTATAATTTACATTTTATTAGAAAACAGTTTTATTTTGTGAATATTTGGCATGAATGATAATGATAGATTTTAATTAAGATAGTTTTTAAAGTGGTGTAGTCAATAGTGTTAAGGATCTTTTAAGATAATCTGATGTTTTAATGGAATAATTGAGTCTTATATTGAAAAATTTAAAAAACTTATGTTTATAGAGAATGTGGTTTTGGAGTTTCAAGCATGATTGCTTTGAATTCATGAATGATTCAAAATTAACTTTGTTTCAAAAATTGGAAATCTATATTTAGGATCTCTATATTCTATCTTTTGGTATTTGCCATCAAATTAATTCCATGATATGTTTGATTTTAGCTGTGCCAATTTTTTTTGATAAAAGTTTGAATACAAAAATAATTGTGTTATTGAAACATTTCCATGCCAAAGTGAATAAAGAAAGTGTAATTGTATTATATTTTTCTTTATTCTTCAAAAGCTTCAAAGAACACCTTATGTCATCTCTATTCGCCTCTTGGTGTACAGTTCAATTACTATTTTATTATATATATGCAATTTGTTATCCAAACTCTAATAAATTATTTTTCTTGTGAAAATAAATTATTTGATAGTTTTGGATTTTTTTTAAAATTTAAACAAAAATAAAATAAACTATTTATTACAAAAATATTTATTAATTTGAACTAAATAAATGACACTAAGCTAGTTTATTTATTTATCTTTGATAGTGTGAATAGGGTTCTTTATCCATCTAGTTCTTTATTTGCTAGTTCTCCACTATAGCTCTCATCACACTTAGTTTACTTAGGGGCCTTTTCACTTTATCCCACAATGGTAGTATTTTTGGTCTCTTGGGTGGTAGGTAGACTATATATACTCACCCATCGCTCTCATATGAGCATTTTCATTCATTGTATGCTTTGCATTCTCTTGAGTTGAATACAATTTATTCAGCTCATATCTAATTTCTATTTTTTCTTTCCTTTATTCATTTGTGTTCTTGGGTGGCTTTTCAACCAAATCTTTCATGGTATCAGAGCGATTATGAGTTGTGGGTTAGCATTTAAAAAAAAAATAATCTAAGAGTGTAGGATTGTTGTTTTCTGAAGCACATGAGTATGCTCTTCTCTTGAATTGGAGAAATAGAAAAGTGTGGAGAAAACAATAGTTTTTTGGGGGTTCTTGTGTTGGCTTGCCAATTGTAGGTTTTTTAAGCTTCTTAGAGATATTTGTGGGTGTTACCTATAGATTTTTGAACTTTTCATAAGTTATTTCCCTCTGCTATTTTTTTTGAATTTCCTAACTTCTATCGTGAAGTTAGAAACATATAGAATTATTCGATCACCTAACATGCTTAGGGAAGTCTGCATGAATTTGGTGCCATTAGAAAGTTGAAATTGTGGTTGCTTTTGAAAGAGTTTGATGGTTGCGAACTTGTCTGATCTTCTGACTTTCTGACATCCTTTGTGTTGTGAATGAGATTGGGCTTCCTCGAGGCTTTAAAAAGGACAAGTAAGGATATTTTGGTGATGTAATCTCAAGCTGCTTCTATAACCTGTTCAGGTGGCCACACGAGTGGGAAAATGATATATTCATACTCGAACACCGCCGAGATTCAATAAGCCTATTAGGACGGGAGAATAACTGCTTCTTGCCATTCCTCTTTCTGCCTCATCAACTGCCACATCATGCACTACTTCCAGGGAAAAAATCAAGGGAAGATTTACAAAGTACTGTCATTAATGATATTTAAGCAAATAAGGATACGAAAAAGATGGCGACATGCGTTACTACATTTGATGCTACCATTTTTTCAAAAAACATTAAGATTAGCTAAAAAAAGGGAATTGTCATGATTCGCTCGTATCAGAATGGTTTGCCTTATGATGGTGAGTTGCCATTTCATAACTTGGATTTGAATTGGCCAAAGAAGGAGTAGGAGGATATAGTCCGATAGTTACAGTCTTCTGCATGGAAAGCACGAACTGATTTCAGTGAATATAGGAAGGTTGTCACCATATTAGATGAGATTGCAAAGCAAGCTGAAAATCACAAACAATGCTTGCAGGGCGAGCTTGTAGTAGGAAGGAACCTGGATAGTCACGTTCAACAAGATGGTGCTTAAGGATAAGAAAGGTCCCTTAATCCAGCTAGATGTCAACCATTTGCAGGATGATGTTCTCCTTGACATGAGTGACTACGTTCGGGCAACTATATTTGAAGAAAACAAATTTAACGAGGTCCTAGAGGTGTTGATTGAAGAAGAAATGAAGGCAGACAGGATTGACTGTCAAATTGTAGAACAAAACTTAGTGCCTAATGAAGATGAATGAGTATGGGGTTAGTAGTTCATAAATAGGGTTTGTCGAGTGATTTTTGTTTTCTTTAAAGCATGTTTTAACAGTTGTTTTAAAAAACCATTATCTTTAAGAAACCGTTTCTTGAAAATGGAAAAGATAGGGGGTAATAGTTATAAATAAGTAGATTAGTAGATCTTTAGGGATCTTTTGGGAAAACTTTATTTTACTCTTAAGAGCAAAAACTTCTTTAAGTATATTTCTGTTTACTATTTTGAATACAAAAAAATTGCTGGTGATTTCAGATATTCGTAATCTTTGAATTATGATATGTGGATGCTTTCTATTCTTTTGAATGGTTATCAATGAATGACGTTATATTGGATGTGGTGAATGGTTTCAATTTTCTATTGCTGCAAAGATATTATCTGTGAATGGTATTTTGTGGCGATCTAGTTGACTCAAAATCTTGAAAAATCTAAAAAAGTGTTTGTACTTTATGCATGCCTTTTCAAAGCTTTTTAGCTAAAATATCTTTCCTTATTTCCTTTCTGGTTAAAATCATTTCAATTAATTCGTATTCATTGAATACCATCTAAAGGTAGCTGCTACCTTATAAAATAAGTAGAGTATCAGTTAGTAGATGGTTTGTTCGGACTGGTTCAACTGTGGCTACATTTTTCACCTTTGTGGGCGTGAGAATATAGAGTTAGGTGATAAATTTGTTAGCCAATAGTGGGTTGTTAAAAATTGGGGCACTTTGAGGCAAAATGAACCATGCCATTGTGTCTAGAAGGCCCAAAAACCCTTATTTTCATATAAAATTTGTCAAAATTGAAGATCAAATTTTTTGGTGGGGTTTTTTGTTTTTGCAAGAATTTTTTGTACGACTGCCTCGATTTTGTGTCAAATTTTTGTATGGTTGCCTTAATTCTACATGGTCACCTTGATTTTTGTGCTATATTTTTGTACAACTACCTTGATTTATTTGCGTTGATTTTATAAAGTTGCCTCAATTTTTGTGCAACAAGTTGTTCGATTGCTAATGGTAAATTGTTTTTGCCATATCTTTTGCATATGACCTCAGATTGAGACGATTTGTTTTTTGAAAGTACATATTTTTTGGATACTTCATAGTAGTACTATTTATTTCAACTATTTTAGTGCCTAAATCTATAATTTCAATATATGCTCATTTTGTGAGAACATGTAAAGGCATTGAAATGAAGTATACTTAGCTTTCTATAGCTAATGGCCATTGTAATCACACTACTTGTAAAGTGGCAAATCATTTTGGTTTGGGGGCACTTTTTGGTTGACCTATTCAAGGGGTGTGTCTTCGTGCGATTGTGTTTTTTTTAAAAAAATTTCTGCTCATGTTCTCCCTTCCTTTTACAAATGGGCAATGTTAGGTTTCCATTGCTAACACTATATAAATACAACACTTGGTAAAAAAATGCATGTAAATTATTAATACAACATATGTTGAACACAAGGTAAGTGAACTCATAGATATTAAGGATAAAATAATTTGGATGATTGAACAAACAAAAGCTCTAGGATGTCTTAGAGTTTAGTGTCCCTTGATATAATGTTTCACCTTGATGGTTGTAATAATTCACATGATGCATGGGACAAATTTAAAACTTTGTACAGGACAACTAAGGAAGTTAGGGCATATCAACTTGATAATCAACTAATGACACTTGATCGTAAGTCTTTTGACAACATCTAAGACTTTGTAACAAAAGTTAATGATTTGAGAACACAATGTAAAGCATGTGGCATAGAGAAAATGTTGGCAATATGGAAGGATTGATTATGTGTTGCATTGATGTTTTGTCATTTATGTCAACACTAGTTGTTATGGTTGGTTACCAACCGACAGGTTTTGATTACCGACAAAAGATCTAGTGTTACCGATAGAAGAGACTATCTGTTGGACACTTCCGACATGCTTGGGTCAATGGAATATGTTTGGTTCTATGTGTTACATGCTTCTGGAGCATGTCTTGGTCAGATGGTAATATTGTAGTACTTTGAATATAGTTTCCAAACTACTAAAATTTTTAAAAATTGGATAAGATTAAGGGGGTCAAATCCTTCGCGCACGAAAAACTGACCCTGATTTTTTCTGAAAAAACATAAAATAGTGTCTGACATGCGCATCAAAAAAGTCATAGTTAGATTTAGTATTTTGACAAATCCTTTGGTAGAAAGATAGTTACGAGTGAACACTAGAAGATGTGTATTTTTTTGTAATTTTGTGTTAAGTTTTTTTTTTTTTTTTAATGATTTTTCCAATTGAGCACATCCTGAAAAATTAGGTACTTGTTTGTGTGCGAAGCATAAGTTGCATTAAACAAATTGAAAATACAATTTTTTTTTTTAAATTGTAAAGAATCAAGTGCAATACAATAATATATAAAGTTTTTAAAATTTGGATAAGCATACCAAAAGTTATTCAAAAAATGGTGCACCTATGTCTATGAGAACTATGGAGACATTGGTAAAAAAAATTCAATAATAATATGTTATTGTTGTTCAAATTGAAAAAAAAAAAACGGTTAGAAAGCTCAGAAGATGGGTGAAAATATGGTGGCAATTTTAGAAATACCCACTTGATGAAGTGTAAACCTGATGATGACAAAGTCGATAAACCAAGTTGATAAAATAAAACACGTCAAAAATGAGAGAAATGGAGGGAAATCAAACTTCCAAATCGTAGCTTTGTCATCTAGGCCTATTTCCAAGCCTAAACAATCAAAAGCGCGTATGAGGTACTTGTGGTTTAAAAAGTGCATATGGGGTACTTATGGTGTAAGCAGTGCATACGCGCTCTTTTTACTATAAACAGTGCGTACGCGCTATTGTATAATATGATATTGTATATATAATATGTGTATAGACATATAATATATGTAATATATAATATGTGTATAATATGATATTGCATATATAATATGTGTGTATATATATATAATATATTAAGTATATATATACACATGTAAGTGTATTGTCTCCCCCTCTCAAACACATACAAGGTGTGTGTGTGTGTGTGTATCTCTCTCTATCCCTCTCTCCCCTTCTCCCTTCCTCCATACCCCATCCCTCTCTCTCTCCCTCCCTCTCTCCCCTTCTCCCTTCCTCCATACCCCATCCCTCCCTCTCTCCCCTTATCCCTTCCTCCATACCCCATTCCTCTCTCTCTCACTCTCTCCCCTTATCCCTTCCTCCATACCCCATCCCTCTTTCTCTTCTTCTCTCCCTCCCTCCCTCCATACCCCACTGCAACTGTGTCTGCACTTCTATAGAAGTAAGTGAATTTATGTCTTGTCTGCAACTTCCTCTTTGATTTTTATCATGTATGCTCTCCTAAGAAAATTGACTAATGGATTTGTGTGTGTATATTAAATAGGAGGAATAGGGTTTGAAATTGAACCACGGGTGTATTACTGTGACAAACAAGGAAACCTACAGCAATATTCTTCTCGAATGTGTTTTTAATGAGCATAACAGATGTGGAAAATAGTGTCAACAAAGAAACATGATGAGTCAGAGTACCTGCAATATGTTTTTCAGAAGGAAACAACAGGTAGGAAGAGAAAAGGGAGAGTAACACAAATGATGTCCTGGAGAATGATTGTGGTGGGTATGCAAGAGTTCCCATGTTGTTACACAATGCCTGTCACCTAAAGAAATTAAAGTTTGTTGTATGCATGGCAGTGGTAGTATATGATGATCATCACTTGTCAAACGACTTGGAATGGTACATACCCATGAAAGAAATCAAGTGTGTAATTCCTATAGTCACAATTGAGATCAGTCTTATAACCTTGCAAATTAAATAGCATCATATGTTTTAGAACTTAGGCAGTACTTTGAGGGTTAGGTCAAGCTCTTACACTTTCTTTTTAGCGAAGCCTCGTTGTTTGTTCGCTTGGAGTCTTGTTGTATGATGTTCTATTCATAACTTTAAATTTAATATATCATTTTATTAGCCCATCATATGACTCCTTAGGTGTCATTAAAGGTCGTATTGTTTCCTAAGAGGTCATATGGTGTCCTGTGACCCCTTAAGACACCTTATGACCCCTTAAGACACCATACAACCCATAACAATGCCATATGGTGTCCTAAGGGGTCATAGGATGTCATATGACCCCTCGGGACACCAATGACCCATAACAACACCATATGGTGTTCTAAAGGGTCATATGGTGTTCTATGACCCCTTAGGATAGTATTTGGTGTCGTTATAGGTCCTATGGCGTGCTAAGGGATAATATAGTGTCATATGACCCCTTAGGACATCCTATGACCCCTTAGATATTGTTAGGGGTCATATTGTGTTCTAAGGGTCATATTGTGTCCTAGATTCGATATCTCTTCCTCTCCCTCCCCCCTCCTCTCTCTCTCTCTCTCCATACCCCATCCCTCTCTCTCTCTCTTGCTCTCTCCCCTTCTCCCTTCCTCCATATCCCATCCCTCTTTCTCTTCTTCTCTCCCTCCCTCTTTCTCTTCTTCTGTAATTCCTATAGTCACAATCAAGATTAGTCATATGGTGTCCTGTGACCGCTTAAGACACCATATGACCCCTTAAGACACCATACGACCCATAAAAAAACCTTATGGTGTCCTAAGGGGTCATAGGATGCTATATGACCTCTCGGGACACCAATGAACCATAACAACACCATATGGTGTTCTAAAGGGTCACATGGTGTTCTATGACCCCTTAGGACACCATTTGGCATTATAGGTCCTATGGTGTGCTAAGGGTAATATAGTGTCATATGAACCCTTAGGACACCCTACGACCCCTTAGATGTTGTTAGGGGTCATATTGTGTCTTAGATTTGATATCTCATTTTATTAGCCCACCATATGACCCCTTAGGTGTCATTAGAGGTCGTATTGTTTCCTAAGAGGTCATATGGTGTTGTGTGACTCCTTAGGACACCATAATGACCCCTTAAGACACCATACGACACATAACAACACCATATGGTGTCCTAAGGGGTCATAGGATTCCATATGACCCTTAGGACACTATTTGGTGTCATTATAGGTCCTATGGTGTGCTTATTTGGTGTTGTTATAGGTCCCTCCCTCCCCCCTCTTCTCCCCCTCTCTCCCTCCCTCTACCTCTCTCCCTCCCTCTACCTTCCCTCCCCCCTCTCTCTCTCTCTCCATATCCCTCCTTCTCTCTCTCTCTCTCTCTCTATCTCTCTCTCTCTCTCTCTCTCTCTCTCTCTCTCTCTCTCTCTCTCTCTCTCTCTCTCTCTCTCTCTCTCTCTCTCTCTCTCTCTCTCCATACCCCTTCTTCTCTCCCACCCTCCCCCCTCTTCTCTCCCTCTCTCCCTCCCTCTACCTCTCTCCCTCTCTCTCCCTCTCCCTCTCCCTCCTTCCCTCTCTCTCTCTCTCTCTCTCTCTCTCTCTCTCTCTCTCTCTCTCTCTCTTCCTCTCCCTCCCCCCCTCTCTCTCCTTCCCTCTCTCTCTCTCTCTCTTCCTCCCCCACCCCCCTCCCTCCCCCCTTTCCCTCCCTCCTCTCTCTCTCTCTCCATACCCCATCCCTCTCTCTCTCTCTCGCTCTCTCCCCTTCTCCCTTCCTCCATACCCCATCCCTCTTTCTCTTCTTCTCTCCCTTCCTCTTTCTCTTCTTTTGTAATTCCTATAGTCACAATCAAGATCAGTCATATGGTGTCCTGTGACCCCTTAAGACACCATATGACCCCTTAAGACACCATACGACCCATAAAAAAACCTTATGGTGTCCTAAGGGGTCATAGGATGCCATATGACCTCTCGGGACACCAATGACCCATAACAACACCATATGGTGTTCTAAAGGGTCACATGGTGTTCTATGACCCCTTAGGACACCATTTGGTGTCATTATAGGTCCTATGGTGTGCTAAGGGATAATATAGTGTCATATGAACCCTTAGGACGCCCTATGACCCCTTAGATGTTGTTAGGGGTCATATTGTGTCCTAGATTTGATATCTCATTTTATTAGCCCACCATATGACCCCTTAGGTGTCATTAGAGGTCGTATTGTTTCCTAAGAGGTCATATGGTGTTGTGTGACTCCTTAGGACACCATATGACCCCTTAAGACACCATACGACACATAACAACACCATATGGTGTCCTAAGGGGTCATAGGATTCCATATGACCCTTAGGACACTATTTGGTATCATTATAGGTCCTATGGTGTGCTATTTGGTGTTGTTATAGGTCCCCTCCCTCCCCCCTCTTCTCCCCCTCTCTCCCTCCCTCTACCTCTCTCCCTCCCTCTACCTTCCATCCCCCCCTCTCTCTCTCCATATCCCTCCTTCTCTCTCTCTCTCTCTCTCTCTCTCTCTCTCTCTCTCTCTCTTCCTCTCCCTCCTCCCCTCCCCTCTCTCTCTCTCTCTCTCTCTCTCTCCATACCCCTTCTTCTCTCCCACCCTCCCCCCTCTTCTCTCCCTCTCTCCCTCCCTCTACCTCTCTCCCTCTCTCTCCCTCTCCCTCCTTCCCTCTCTCTCTCTCTTCCTCTCCCTCCCCCCTCTCTCTCCTTCCCTCTCTCTCTCTCTCTCTTCCTCCCCCACCCCCTCCATCCTCCCTCCCCCCCTCCATCCTCTCTCTCTCTCTCTCTCTCTCTCTCTCTCTCTCCTCTCTCTCTCTCTCTCTCTCTCTCTCTCTCTCCCTCTCTCTCCCTCTCCCTCCTTCCCTCTCTCTCTCTCTTCCTCTCCCTCCCCCCTCTCTCTCCTTCCCTCTCTCTCTCTCTTCCTCCCCCACCCCCTCCATCCTCCCTCCCCCCTCCATCCTCTCTCTCTCTCTCTCTCTCTCTCTCTCTCTCTCTCTCTCCCTCCTTCCATCCTCTCTCCCTCCACCCTACTCTCCCTCTCCCTTCCTCCATACCCCTTCTTCTCTCCCACCCTCCCCCCTCTTCTCTCCTTCTCTCCCTCCCTCTACCTCTCTCCCTCTCTCTACCTCCCCCCTCTCTCTCTCTCTCTCTCCCTCTCTCTCCCTCTCCCTCCTTCCCTCTCTCTCTCTCTCCCTCTCCCTCCCTCCCCCCTCTCTCTCTCTCTCCCTCATCCCTCTCTCTCTCTCTCTCTTCCTCCCCCTCCCTCCCCCCCTCTCCTCTCCCTTCCTCCCCCCCCCTCTCTCTCTCTCTCTCCCCCTCTCCCTCTCCTTCCTTCTCTCTCTCTCTCTCTCCCTCTCTCCCTCTCGCTCCTTCCCTCCTCTCTCCCTCCACCCCTCTTCCTCTCCCTTCCTCCATACCCCTTCTTCCCTCCCACCCTCTCTCTTCTCTCTCTCTCTCTCCCTCCCTCTACCTCTCTCCCTCTCTCTACCTTCCCTCCCCCCTCTCTCTCTCCTCCTCTCCCTCTCTCTCTCTCTCTCTCCCTCCCCCCCTCTCTCTTTCTCTCTCTCTTCCTCCCCCTCCCCCTCTCTCCCCCCTCTCCTCTCCCTCCCTCCCCCCTACTCTCCCTCTCCCTTCCTCCATACCCCTTCTTCTCTCCCACCCTCCCCCCTCTTCTCTCCCTCTCTCCCTCCCTCCTTCCCTTCCATCCCCCTCCTCTCTCCCTCTCCCTACTCTCCCCCTACTCTCCCTCTCTCTCTCTCTCTCCCTCCCTCCCTTTTCATTCACATTTTTTTTACTACCAATAGCACATATGGGGTACTGAAACTATTAGTTCACTTCCTTGCCATAAATTTTTTAAGGCGTAGGAGCGCGTACGCGGTACTTATTACTTGTAAGCATGTACGAGGTACTGAGCCCATTATTCGCTACCCTGCGATAACATTTTTTAGGCTTAGGAGCGCGTATGCGCTACTTATTAGTACATAATGGGAAAAAAGAATATCGTTGGGCTTGCCAACATTTTATGGACTAACAACGTGTACACGGCTATTAATGTAGCGTGTACGCGGTACATAGACATAGTTTTACTTGCCCAAGAGCCTCAACGACCTCAAAAGGAGTTTTTGAGGTTGTTGAAGGCCCCACTGGAACTATGTCTGCACTTCTATCACTGTTTTATACATAGAAGTAAGTGAATTTTTTTTTTTTGCATGATTTCAAATTATTGAATTGTTGTTCTTATTAGTTTTGTCAATAGTATTGTGATTGTTTAATAGTTTGATTCCAAAAAATAGTGATAAGATGCATATTTATGGTTATTTATTTGTTTATGAGCTTTTGTTTACATATATATGTAATATGATTCTATTTAGGACAATTGATATCAACCACGGGAAAGAACAAGCGAGGAACGATGGAACAACGAGAGGCTCAAAAGGAAAGACAAAGGCAACGTATGAAGAAATTGCGTGACATAAGAACAATAAGAGAAGAAGGTATGTAATCCTCAACATCTCAATTCGATTTACCAAACGAATATAATGCACCTAATGCAATTGAAGAAGAGACATTTGATTTACCGTATGAACCTAATGCAATTGAAGAGGATACTGCATTGAATAATCAATTAAATGATGAAAATACACCTTCTCTACTTGATGAATTGAATGTATATAATGCACCGATGTTAACACCTCCTAGAATCATTCATAGGAAACCAAAGTATCTAATTGACATTGATGAGAATATATTGAAGCCAATGCCCAATAAAATGAACGAAAGAACTTGTAGGAAAATGGTTAAAAGAATATGGCAAAACTATTTTGAAAACTTAAATCAAACCACAAGATGTCAATTAATTTTTCAAATGATTAAAATTTTGAATTTTAGAGAGACAATGAAAATTCTAAATGAAAATTCTAAGCCTAAGATCATCTAAAATTAACAGTGAAAGAACTATTGTGAGAAATCTATTTGATGCATATCAAGCTACTGGTTCAAAATCACGTACTAAAGATTCTAATGCTACTCAACGTGTCATTACATCAACCATAATGAGAAAGAAAATAAAAAAAGATCGTTTGATAAGCAAAACAAGTAAGTCATTAAATGTTAGTAGAACAACATTAAGTAAAACATTAAAGAGGTGGGAAAAAATATAGGAACCTAACAATAATTCTCTTTGGGCATTCTCGGGTAGACTACCATGCAAAGACAAGGTTGTTGTTGATGCACTAAAAACATTAATTGAAATTTTTTGGCATGACAACACAAGAGTTTCGCCCAACCAAAGAGACGTTGATAGAAGGCTAATTGGGTCTACAAATCATGAGCCACATGCCAAACACTATTTGGATATGACTCAAACTAAATTTTATGAAAGATTCCTTCAAAAGTTCCCTCAAATAAGAATTTCTCAAATATTTTTTGAAATGGAAAAACCTTTTTATATTAAGATTAATCATGTACGTACCATGTGTTGTTGTAGGATGCATATTTAATTTTCCATGCATTATGATATTTTTCGTCATATTTGTTCTACTTTGCACACTAACGATGTTTTGCAGGAATGTAATATAAAAGCACCTCCTAAGTTGGTAAGAGAATTTATTTCAAGTGTGCTATGTAATAGACATGATGGTTGCATTTATTATAAGATGCCTTGTTTGGAAGGTTCTTGTGCTATATGTGGTGGTTTGCAACATTTACCAAGATGTGTACACATTTGAAGAGCACACATGAAATTGGTACGAAACTAGTTTCTTTCAGAAAATACAAGACAGTCACATATGGAGTTAAAGATGGAAAAGATTTGAAGAGATGTGAGCTATTGAAAAATGATATATGTGTAGCTCAATTTATGAAATTTTTTCAAGAGAAACTTGTTTATGAGTACATAATGCATACACATAGAGCTCGATGGTTAGATGAGCAATTCGAGTTATGTAAGAACACATTTCCTCTTGGAACCATTGTCTCTATCATTGATTTCACTGAAAATTATACACTACAACCTCAAAATGAAGTGCAATCCATGTATTATCACTCTACACAAGTTTCTATTTTTGTACACATAGCATTCATGCATGCAGATGATAGCACAGAGGAGGATAGAAAGGTTGTAAGAGAGTATCACTTCTACATAAGTGATGATCATACTCATTCATTGGAGTTTGTACAAGGATGCTTTAAAGTTTTATATGATAGTTTAAGGGAAAGGAACATATGATACAACCGACACTTAATATGGTCAGATAATTGCACCACACAATTCAAGAATGTAAGGATGTTTTATTGGTTGACAAGGATGCATATGACAAGCGGTGTACAACATTTTTGGAATTTCATTGAGGCTGGACACGGTAAGGGAGAGCATGATGGTGCAGGAGCATGTTTGAAAAGAGCCCTATCTAGGGAAGAATTGAAGTACGAAGGTGGTGCTGAGTTGATAGATGAAAAAACAATTGTGCAATGGTGTAAGTTTACAATGGGTCTAGGTAATCCAGGTACATCAATGGTTCGTAGATATTTTTGGTCGATCACTGAATCTAACATTGAAAACTATCTAGATTGTTGTACAGTTGTAGAATCGAGTGACATGCACTCATTTATGAGTTCAAATTCCAGTTCATTGGTAATTTATACGAAATAGATGGTATGTTTTTGCTCTTCATGCATGTATTGTTTGTGGGAAGAATGTGAATCACAAGAGTGGGTTGACAAATGGTCTTGTAGACCGTTGGTTCCCATTGATTCATATCAAATTCCCAAAGCACTACAATTGAGCCAGATGGAGACATCAGTGGATTTTGACCATGTATCTGACCTAGTGGATTCAGGTGATTTTTTGAGTTAATTTTTTTGCAAGTATTCTTTTTGGTTCATTTTGTTGTACATCATACTTTATTTTTGGTATTAATTAACACTTTATAAAATGCAAGTCATGTGTATGCAATTGTTGCAGAAGAGAACAATGAAGAAGGAACAAATTACTATTTATGTCGTTGTGTTGAGCCAAAAAGAAAATTGACAACCACAATCATTGATGGAGAGGGTATTGAGTGCCCAATAGGGTCTGTTGTCGTGACAGGAACATCGCTTCAGAGATGCCCTATCAAGAATTCTGATGTTTGGTTGTTCGAGGACTTTGAAACACACAGACATATTCTTCATTTTTCTAACCTTGTTGTTGCAACAAATATTCATTTGATGAAGTATCGTGGTATACCTCATAACAAGATTTTATGGAAAGTTCGTGAATCTGACCATGAGGCAATACTTGATACAATAAGGGTTAGAGTCGATCCTAAAGGCTCACTTGATTGATTCTACAGTTCAGAGTAGAATGATTTTGAGAATTTTGTATAAATCACTGATGAATTGTTCTGTATTTGTTTTTTGTATATATAAATGCCCATGAGCTGATTTTTACATGTTTAGGGGCATAATTTTAATTTTCTAGTCTTGAATGCCATGTGGGCATTTATCTCTTCAAATTTTATTTAGAAAATGTTTCAAAACATGATGTTAAGCCTTGCAAATAGTTCTTAACTAGCATATATATCTTTAATAATCTATGTAAAATATGCCAAGAGATATCCATCTCGAGGTGCCTATTGCAAATTTAACCTTAATTTTATTCATTTTTAAAAAACTTTGGTAGTTTAGAAACTAGATTAAGAGTACTACAATTCTTGTTCTTTTGGTATCTTCAAATTTTGAGTTCACGAGTCTCAAATTTCTCCTCTAAGTTTAGGTTTAGTTGATTTAAGAAAAAATGGCCACTTTATATCCCCTTTTTGTTCACCATCTAGGTGCACTTACCTAGGTAGTATGATAGGATCGATAAAGATGTAAAATTAGGTAAGGATGGAATAGAATAAGATAATAAGTGGATAATCATTATATGGAAAGGGTATATTGGTGTGAAGAAATGGAATCTCTAGAGAAAGAGTGATATTAAGGTCAAAATTTGGGGCATATGAAGGTCAAAAATAGGAGGGATAAAGGAGCATATATGTTCAAGATTGAAGGAATGTGACACAAATAAAGTCACAAATGGTAAAGAGTGGTTGAAATGATCAAGAATAGTTTAAGAATAAAGAGAAGAGGAAGATATGAAATTAAAGAACTCTAGGATATTGTTAAATATGTGAAGATAGGTGGTTAAGAAAGTGGAGAAATAATTGGGATCTAATAATATTGTATATGCATAAATATTTTTAGAATTTGTCATGGAGGAACAAATAAAAGAAGAGCTTAAGGAGAGCTCAAGGAGAGGAGTAGGAAGTCTAATAATGTTAGATTTACAGAATGAAGGAACCTACAAAATCAACTTTAAAATGAAATATATATACATTTTTAAAGGTGTGATTGTTTGTAAAACTAATGCAAATAAAATAATTAAAACTTTCTCTAGTAGCCAAAAATTATTTTAACTACCTCTCTAATTAGGATTGACAACACTATGTAAAATCAATGAAAAGAAGCACTAAACTAGAAAAAAAACACACAAACTAGGATAGGGAAGATGATGGAAAAACTACTCAAACTATATGCACCTATAATTTTTTTTTTGAATAAAGGGGTAAAAACTTTATTGAAAATCATAATCAAGAATTACAAAAGAGAACCAGAGCCTCAAATCCCCATAAAGGAACCACAAGCCCAACCAAAGATCAACCAGCTTAATAAATATCCATGTCCTCAACAAAGATCTTCTGCAAGTCCTGACAATAATCCAGGGAGAGATGCTCCCAACCTTCAACTTTCCAATCATTACCATGTTTCGAGGCCCACTTAGCCAAACAATCAGCTACTCTATTCCATTCATGAGGAATGTGGATGAAAGACGACTTCTCCATAATAGTACTAATTTGTAGAATCTGGTGAACAATCCCTGCCAGCTGCCAATGAATCCCACTCACCTTCTACTCAATCAGTAGGTTAACACTAATTTGTGAATCCAATTCGTAGATAACCTTCCGCCACCCCAACTCCAAGGCACACTCCAAGGCATAGAAAATTTCTAATCCCTCCATAAAGTTATTAGACTGCCACCCTTTATGCACTGAAAAGAAGAAAACCACCTCCCCCTACTACTCCTACCAACATCACCAATCCCAACAGGGCCTAGATTACCCCTAGACAAGCCATCAATGTTAGTATTGATAAACTCATCTTGACGGGGCATCCACCTTCCCACCCTTTGAACCTTCTTCATAGCACGTCTACCTCTCTTGACACAAGCTGAGGTGGGAGACATCTCTATCAGCCTCAGCTCTATCCAGAGGAAAATTCACCTCTCAGTTAGCTTCCACCGTCTTCCAAATCATAACAAGATTTTGTTCCACACTTGCTCAACTAACAGTCTAACCTCCCTAAAGATCCCCGTATTCCTCTCAAGCCAGATCTGCCATAGTATGAAAATGGGCCAAATATGCCAGACAGTCTGTAGAAAGGAGGATAAAATAGGAGGTCTGCCCAAACTACTCCAAAACTCCACCAAAGAATCTGCATGAACACAAGGGTGTTTCCACACTCCCCACCAGTAATGCCAAATAAGCAGCCAGAAAGGGCATATGAAGAATAGGTGTGAGGAATCCTCCTCCCCATTACCACACAAAACACAAATGGAAGGCCCAAGGAATCCTCGCTTGCGAATATTGTCCAAAGTTAGGCATCTATTCAAAGCCAAAGTCTAAGCGAAACAGTTACACTTTGGCCAAGAAAAATTATTCCACACATGTTTCCAGTAGTGCACCTCCTTCCCCTCCATTCTATGGGACAACAACTCTTGGTACCCACTAGCCATAGTAAAGACGCCCTTAGTATTCGAAGACCAAGCAAGTCCATCCCTATGCTTGAGAGAACTACAGTGTCTACTCGCCAAAATGCCATGCAACTCAGCACACTCTTCATCCATCCCAACAACTGACCACTCATTAGGATCCTTCCACTACTCCAACTCCAATCGCCCACATCTATAAACAACCTTGAAGTCGGTCACCCTAGACCACCCTACCTCCAGGAACCTCTGGCAAATATTCTTAAGGTTAGGAAACTGATCAAGGATGGGGGGGTATCCATCCCAAGAGGCATACCAGAAAAGAACCTCTTCCCTCCTCTTACATATCAAAAAAATTCCTTCCTTTATAAGAGAAGCCCCTTTCTTGAGAGTACTCCAAATCGTTGAGCCTTTTCCCTCAAGCGAGTATCTTGGGATTTCCTCCTTCGGGATCCTTTGCATATATTTGTAGGCCAAAATCCTAGCCCTGCCTTGATCCTTTTCAAGACACCACCTTCAATAAAATTTAGCCACCAAAGTCTCCCCAAATAAAATAGATTGCCTTAAGCCAAGCCCACCCGACTGTTTTGGGATACACACCAAGTCCCAATTGATAAGACACCATTTGTAGGAGGATAGATTGCTTGCCCATAAGAATTGCCTAGCTAGAGAATCCAATCCCTTCAAGAACCACTTAGGGGCCACTTGAAACATACATTGATAAATTGAAAGAGCCTTAACCACCAACTGGATTAGTTGAACCCTCTCAGCAAAGGATAACCATTTGTGTGTCCAATGTTCAACCTTCATACAAAATTTGTCCAAGATACCCTACCATGAATCCCTGGGAGGATTACTAGGAGAGATAGGAATACCCAGGTAAGTCAAGGGAAGAGAACCGACCTGGAATGTCAAGATACGAACAATCCTCCTTTGAATAGTTCCAGGCGTGTTGAAGAAGAGAATGAAATATTTATCCTCATTGATCAACTGGCCCGAAGTCACAAGATAACATCCAAAACTTTACGTAGATTTGTAGCTTCTCTGATCCAAGCTACTCCCATCAGGGTCATGTCATCAACAAACTGCAAATGAGACTATGGCTGCAAGTCATTACCCCAACTCCAACCTTGAATAATACCTAGACCCACATTATGCTTAATCATCCTCCCCGGACCCTCATCCAAAATAATGAATAAGTATGGGGAGAGGGGATACCCCTGACGAAGACCCCTAGAAGCACCAAACAACTCAGTATGATCTCCATTAATTATCACAGAGAAGGAGGTAGACATAACACAACTCATTACCCATTGGGTCCAATCATCAACAAAGCCAAAAGCCCTAAGGATCTTCTAGAGGAAGGACCAACAAACTCTATTGTAAGCCTTAGCCATATCCAACTTAATAAACATAACTTTTTCCTTGGAGGTTTCCATAGAATGAATGGTCTCAGTAGCAATGACCACACCATCCAAGATTTTGCAACCTTCCACGAACCCACTCTTCTCCTCAGAGATGACGTCCCCCAGCTAATTCTTCAACCTTTCTGCTATGAACTTAGAGATGATCTTATAAATCACATTACAGAGAGAGATAGGGTGGAATTGGCCTAACCAATCAACCCCATCACACTTGGGGATTAGTGCAATGAAAGTCACATTCAAAGCCGAAGCATCTACTTATTCCTCTAGGACTCTTGGACCACTTCCAATAAGTCCAATTTGATAATATCCCAAAAATCTTGAAAGAACTCAACCGGGAACCCATCCGGTCCAGGAGCTTTTCCCTTCCTCATGTGAAAAACAATCCTCTCATGTTCTTGTAGAAAAATAGGACCCATAAGCTGCTCATTCATCTCCCTAGTAACTAGAGAAGGAATGCAAGCAAGAACATGATTCTCCTCTTCTGATTCCCCCTAAGTATCCTCGCTAAAGAGGGACCGAAAATACTATAAAGACTCCCTAGAAATCTCTTGCAAGGATAAACACTTCTCACCTCTATCATTGACTAGAATAGGAATGTAATTGCCATGCCTTCTTGCTTTCACTGAATTGAAGAAGAATGCAATATTCTTGTCCCTCGCTTGAAGCCAATCAATACGAGCTCTTTGTTTCCAATAAATTTCCTCCCTAAGCTCCCATTCCTCTAAAGCCTTGACTCCCCCATCTTCCTCCCTAAGCAGGGCTTCAGAAAAACCATGCTCTCTAATTTCACTAGTAATGCCATTTAACACTATTTGAGCAGCTTTCTTAGCATGAAAAATATTCCCGAAACACTGGCGGTTCCACCGTTTAAGCTGAAACTTAACAAATTGCAGTTGCTTGGCAAAAGTGTACATAGTAGTGCCAATAGCTAGCCTCCCTTTCCTCCACCACTCCACAACATGATCCTGCAAAGAAGGATCCTATAACCACATAAGTTGGAATTTGAATGAAGGAGAGCGAGCGACCTGAGCATAAGAAGACACCAACTTTATGGGCCAGTGGTTCGACTCTCTCCATTCTAGAATCTCAGAACATGTGGACCACCCCCCACCAACCCAAAAACTAGAAACCAGAAAGCGATCCAGCCTCTCCACAATCCAATACTCTCCTACCCTCCTGTTGTTCCAAGTGAACAAACCATTACCAGGATTAATGTCAACAAGATGCAAAGATGATATACTATCCCGAAGAAGCAAGGAAGAAGGTTCCAATTGCATAACACCACCCTTCTTCTCACTCAACTCTAAGATGGCATTGAAATCATCCGCCATAATCCACAGATGAAAAGGGAACAACCTTCGCATAAAAGAAATATAAGACCATAAATTTTGCTTACCTTGAAGATTAGTGGGGGCATAAATGTTAGTAAACAAAATATATTCCCCATTCTCAAGACTAGAGACAACCCCAGATAAAGAAGATTTGGAGGCAACCCACCAAATAGGATGAATCCTCAAGGGGTTCCAAAGACAAGCCACCCCTCCAGAGGAGCCAACTGCCCCAATACATTGACACTGGCTTCTCCCCCATAGCTTCGACACCAAACCCAACATACTTTCCACATGAAGTTTAGTTTCGTGCAAGAAAAGGACATCGGGAGAATGACTCCTTATCAACTCCCGAATAACTTTTTGTCTAGGTCACTGTTCAAGCCCCTCACATTCCATGATAGCACAATCATTTTAGGGGATTAGAAAAATGGGAATCCAAAGTCTTTACTGACCCTGAATCAACCAAATTCTCACCCATCAATTTGATCTTATCCAAATCCTTCTTTCTGCCAACCTTCAAAATCTTCTTCGTTGCTCCTTTCTTAATGTCCTTCTGATGGAGACCCAAATGTAAGGAGATCTTGTTACTTTTGACCCCAACAGGTTCCAATTTTTGAGCTACAGGAGAACCAACCTCTCCAGCCAACTTCACTTCAACTCCAGAAATGGGTCCCGATTGAGCCACTACTAGCTGATCCATCTCCATTTGCTGACTCCCAACTACTTGCAAATCCTAGGTAGAGTCCCAATTCACACTATCAGGGATGAACTCTGATGCACCCTGATCCAAAGGAATTAACCTCGGGTTCACCTCCTATTGGCTAAGGTCGTCCAAGGCTTCAAATTTGTTAAAGGTATCCTCCTCCTGTCTCTCCTATGGGGACCTCTTTTTTCCTCGATTCTTGTTCTTTGTCTTAACTGGGACAAAACCATCAACACCCACTACTTCATCAGACATGGTAGCTTTTCCATTATTAGTCCCATCTAGGTTATGGGTCATCTGTTGAGGTTGGCGCACCACCTGTTTATACCTAGGACACTTGCGCTGTGAATGACCATACTCATGACATAGACAACATCGAAATGGTAAAGTCTCATAATCCAACCGTTGAACCCAAGAATAAGAGCCCACACACATATCTATATCATATGACAAGGGCTTACTAAGATCAATTTCAACACAGATACGAGCGAAAGTCATTACCTTTCTTCCCAATGTTTGCGTTGAGGATACAATTGGCTTCCCAAGCATTGAAGTGAGCATCCACAACACATCCTCCCGACAACATTCCATTGGAAAATGCAGTAAACGAACCCATACTGGGACCCTATTCGGAGGCTCCTCTAAAGGGTTAAACCCTGCATGCCAAGGTTTGATGAACAACCCCACCTGGTTGTAAAAATATGATCCTCCTTCAAAAATCCTATTGCGATCCTCCATGTAGTCGAATGTAACCATGAAGTAGTTGTTTGCCAGCAGGATAATCTCCATTTCCCCTTCCAGTGCCCAAGTCCTTTGAGCCCAGTTCTCCAAAAATTGCAAAGAAACCCTCATCCCCCAAAACTTGCAATATAACGAGTGTTTTGAAATTTATTCAACATCTTCATCTATCATCTTCGAAGGAATAACCAACCTCGGCCTCTCACTGCATCTCTCCAGACAACCATTAATCTTCATAATCCGAGAGCTACCGGCACTAGCAAACCTCGGATCTGAGACAAAAATATTATTATCAAAGATCTTGACACTTTGGGATGGGGATTTTGAACCCATCGCAACACAAAAATCCATGTCGGGAGATGCCTTCGAGGCCTCTCCACCAATACTAGACATTGCACCTCACAAAAAACCCACACCCCAAAAAGAGATGAGCAAGGGATCCACACACTCTTGCAAGGAATCAAACTGGAAGAAGAAAATTATATGCACCTATAATTCTATATAACCACTATATCTATAATTAAGAAGTCTCAAGAAACTAATGAACACAATTTTGTCAAATTTGAGTTCACGACCTCTATGTTAGGTGTTACATCTAAGTTGATATTCAAGTCCTATACTTCAAAAAAATTGTAACTTTAATGGGTTCTTGGAAATAGCCTCTTGAGAAAATGTCTATATGGCAATCTATCAAGGAGACAATCAAGAACTAGATTAAAATAATTAAATAGTTGAATGTCTAGCTAAAATAATTTCAAATGAGATAACAATGTATGATTAGAGAAGCACACCTAATATCATGGCACATGCACACTAGATTTGGAATGTGTAGGTTGTCAAAACCCACAAACTCAATTTTAGATAAATCAAAACTAAGGATGTATATGTAAGAGACTTCAACAAAGGTAACTAATTGTTCCTATAGCTTAGAATGAACCCAAATTTTGAGTTCATGAGTCTCAAATTTCTCCTCTAAGTTTAGGTTTAGTTGATTTTAGAAAAAAATGACCACTTTATATGCCCTTTTTTTTCACCATCTAGGTGCACTTACCTTAGTAGTATGATAGGCTTGATAAAGAAGTAAAATTAGGTAAGGATGGAATGGAATAAGATAATTAGTGGATAATCATTATATGGAGAGGGTATATTGGGGTGAAGAAATGAGGAATAAAAAGATGAATCTCTAGAGAAAGAGAGAGAAAATTAATGTAAAGGAAGACATATATTAGGGAACAAAGTGTATAGAGAAGAGACAAGAAAACTAGAAATGTCAAAATTAGGAGCATATGAAGGTAAAGAATGGTAGGGATAAAGGAGGATATATGTTCAAGATAAAAGGAATGTGGGACAAAGAAAGTCATAAATGGTAAAGAGTGGTCGAAATGATCAAGAATAGTTTAAGAATAAAGAGAAGAGGAAGAGATGAAATTAAATAACTCTAGGATATTGTTCAATATGTGAAGACAGGTGGTTAAGAAAGTGGATAAATAATTGGGATCTAATAATCTTGTATATGCATAAATATTTTTAGAGTTTTTCATGGAGAAACAAATAAAAGAAGAGCTCAAGGAGAGGAGTAGGAAGTCTAATAATGTTAGATTCACATAATGAAGCAACCTACAAAATCAACTTTAAAATGATATATATATGTGTGTGTGTGTGTGATTGTTTGTAAAACTAATACAAATAAAAAATACCTAAATTTTTCTCTAGTAGCAAAAACTAATAGAAAAAATTAATAATTAAAACATACTTCTTATTTCCTGATTCACAAATATGCAACCAAAAAAGCTACTTAACATTTACATTTTATTTTGAGAAAAATTATCTTGATATAGGTTTTTAATATTTTTAAGAAAACTTACACGGATATAGAGAATTAATTGATAGAGAAAATTGATGTAATAAATTGTATAGGAATAATGTCTCTAGTTAGACAATTAAAATAAGAAATGTAACAATAAACACCATTGACAACTCATAATAATAATAATAATACATTTAATTTTTTATTCTTTTCCCTATCCAAATTTAACATCATTCAATTTGAAAATTAAAATAGGAAATGTAACATGTAACTGCAGTCCTTGAGAAGCAAACACGAATAAGCTTTTACATTCATTTGTACTAAAAATAGAGCAACTCCCACTAAATATAAGACTTACATGCACAAAGCATAAGAAACTAAAAATAGAGCAACTCCCACTAAATATACTAAAAATAGAGCGACTACGAAAAAAAGTAAAAAATAGAGCGGCTAATAATAAAGCTTAATAAAAAGACGAAAAAAAAAGCAGTGAGTGGCAATAAATAGACACAAGGGATTCAGTTTGTAAATCACTGATTATTTCAAGCCCTCTTCTTTTAGGCAGACAGAATTGAGTTTGCAAAGGAATTTCGTGGCTGATTGTACTCATTGCAAGAATTAATGGAGAACTTTGTAACAGCTTATAGAGTTTCAGAGAAATGCACTGCAGATGTTGATAATAATGTGGGTGTTCAATCTCATTCAGGGAACTGGAATGTGCAGCATGAATATAAAGGAAAATGTGATACACGATCTATTCAAGAGAATCCATTTGGAGTACATGAAGTTTTACATGTGAGAGCAATTACCCAGAGACATCTGTTCTCTCGGTTTAATCATTCCGAGCTTTTCAATCAGCAGAGATATGGCGGCGTCTTATACTCCAACATAAGTTTGATGAGAAATGGAGGTTGGGTATTAACCTCATCCGGAGGTTTCTTCCCTTTCATGGTACCATTCTCTGTAATGCACATTGGGCTACAAAGAATCCATTTGCAGATATTGCAGGCTCAAAGACATATGTCTCAAGTCTGTATACCACCTCATGGTTTACCCAGATACACTGCAAGATTTTGCAATTGGGTACCAGTAGATACCAGTCAAGGAGATCAGCAGCAAATCCAGTGTGAAGTTTGTAATGATTTTAAAAGAAGGAACATTAAGCCCATTCCTTTTCATTGCTGTGTTGAAGATAGGGTTACTTTGGGTTTTAGAGGGCCATCTCCTGCAGGACCAATAGAAAGGCCAGGGAAGAGTCGTGTGCAAGTTGCAAGTTAATGAATGCTGTGAAGAGTATCAGGGAAGAGGATCATGATAAAGATGCCTGCCCAGTCTGGTCTCTTGTATAAATTGTTTGCTCTTTTGTAATCTCAGGCCTGGTGTTGATTGTGGCCCTGGAAGCCACAGATATATTGTAATCAGACATTTTATTATTGATATTAATAATTGACTATTAATTTTTTTTTTTTGTTAAAAAATCTCTTTCTATTAAAATGTCAATCAACATGTCAAATTTGAGGGGAAGATAAAAGAGCTTTCAAAGAAGGTGTTGCAGATAAAAGGCCGCTCTTCGCTTCAGCACATCTGTATTCGAAAGATGCACTCGCCAGCTATCATGGTGAGTGGAGGAATTGATTTAAAATAGTAATATCTACAACAGTAATAAAGTCCACCAATGAAGCCGATAAAAGGAAGTGTAAGAACTCCTGCCTTGAGAATCCATAAAGCACTAGGGAAATATTTTTAGGGTATTATAATTTATAATTTATTTAGGTGTTAATGGAGCATAAAATAAATGATATAATATTATAATTTATATTTTATTAGAAAACAGTTTTATTTTATGAATATTTGGCATGAATGATAATGATAGATTTTAAGAGAGTTTTTAAAGTGGTATAGTCAACAGTGTTAAGGATCTTTTAAGATAATCTGATGCTTTAATGGAATAATTGAGTCTTATATTGAAAAAATTCAAAAGCTTATGTTTATAGAGAATGTGGTTTTGGAGTTTCAAGCATGTTTGCTTTGAATTCATGAATGATTCAAAATTAATTTTGTTTTGAAAATTGGAAATCTATATTTAGGATCTCTATATTTTGGAAATCTATATTTAGGAGATCTCTATATTCTAAATTAACTTTGTAATTTTATTATATTTTTCTTCATTCTTCAAAAGCTTCAAAAGACACCTTATGTCATCTCTATGCACCTAAAGGGGTTTGTTTACTATCTTAAATTGTCCTTCAATAAAATTAAAATGATTTTCCCAATAGAAGATCAAAAGAATATATAAGAACTCCATCTATATCCGATAAGGAAAACCTCTATGGATCTAAGTTTGCAAGGATGGTTTTTTGTACTTTTAATCTACATACTAGATTTTTTGCAGGGAGTCCATTTATGATCACCTTGCACATATTTTCCTTGTACTTGCATTTTTATTCTCAAAAGGAGAGAGTTATGAAAGGACCCTTTAGAGTTAAAAGTGATATAAAAATAAAGGATAGTATGATCCTTTAATTAAAATGGAGATTAAGAAAGAATATTTATAAACCCTTTTTTATAAGAAAAAAATAAAAATTATTAAAAGATTATTGAAGACAATCTTTATGAAAGGTTATGTTGGTTTGAAAATGACCCCTTAATGCTTATATAAAGCATTTATGTAAGAGTTGGAAAGGAGCATATAGATCACTCAAGGAAAAGGTGGTTTGGTGAGCTATGCGCATTGAAGAGGGAGCACAAAAAGTGAATTTGGGATCAAAAGTATATTTGAGATTTTTCTAGCCAAAGTTTTGATATTAGTAAGCACATGTTGTGTTTTTACACAATTATTTTAAAGTACATGCCATAGCTATGGGAGTAAATACCACTAAATTCTTCCTAAAGTGAGAGTGGCCTTTTCAAATGTTTTGATTCAAACAAGTATTGAAAATAATTAATTATAAATGATATTGAGAATATTATATTATATTATTTCTATTTAATTAATGTGAATTTTCTATTTAATTTATTGTTTTAATTTTATTTCCTTTAGAGTTCTTACTAAATTGTTACATTTTTAGTTTACACTAATTATTTATATCTATTTTGAGAACATTACGTATTCTAAATTATTTCAACTCTAATAATAACAATAATTTAGTCCACTACAAATACTTAATTAACTTTAGGAGGAATGTAGCATTACATTTTGATATTAAAATCAAGTTAGTATGACTTTCTATCATTAAATTATTTTTTATGCTTTCAAATTTCATATTTGCTAGCCTTTCATACATTCATTGAATATAACCAACATTATACATTTACCATAACCCATAATTTATCAAACCTAATTCTACAAAACCTAATTAATAATCTTATTTATATATATATTTTTCTATTTATTTTAGTATTACTTAAATAATAGATCATATATGTGTCCATATAAAATCTTATCCTTGGTTAACATTTCTTTGAGGACTCCTTATTTATACCCAGACTTAATTCAAGTCACAATATCCATAGCTTATAACATGGTAAGATATTGGTGCTTAGAATGAAAATTATTTAAATATACATTAATCTTAATTTAAATCTTATCATTCAATATATTGAAGCATGCACACTCTTTGTTATGCATGTTCTTTAAATCATTCTAGATCATTCACTAAGATTTCACACATTAATATACATATTTGGTGTGGTCTACATAGTCATTTTCCCCTATTGGAAGGTTATTTCCATGGTCAACATCTTAAGAAATAGGGTGTTTTGTTTTAATTCTTTGGTTTTTCAATGATCTTTAAAGGTGGCAAATAATTTAGTTTACATTTCAAAATGACCAAGGACCAATTCTTTTAGTTTCAAAAAGTACACGTGAACATGCTCATGAAACATATTTTCATTTTAACTTTATTAACCAAGAAATTAAGACTTCATTACATTTTTTATTTTTAAGTGTTATGGATTATATGGTACACAAAAAAGTCTTGTATTGAAACTTTTTGAATAGGGAAAGCATACCAATAGCTGTTATAGCTAACTTCACGTACTCATAGATTCTAAATGGTACAACGAGTTTTGATATATACTTTTTAATTGTCTCCACATGTGTCTTAACTTCTTATAGCTATTGTTTTAAATTCTGGGTAGTAACAATGCATGTTGTGGGATCCATTATGTGCACAAGAGTCAAAATTTACACATTTCAAAGTGTTTCCTGATACCTGCTTAAAGATACTCTAATAATTGTGCACTTAAAATTACTGATACTTGTGCACAAATGCCTCAATAGTCATGCACTCTGGGTACCAATAAAGGTGAAAAAATGGGCCAATTATAGTAAAAAAAATGTTAAAAAATGAGCATTTATTGGTACATGTGAAATTTATTAATAAATATTTAATTATTTATTTTTTGATTTTTATAAAATTTAGTAATTGAGGGGTTAGGTGTGCAAAGAGTGAACGGTTATTGGAACATGAACAGTAACTAGTGCTCTTCCCCTAGATATGGTTGAATTTTTCTTCATTATATCATTTGCAATATATTATTATAACAATTTCACGTGCCTTAATTTCTTAAAATTTAATAACCATTAGTATATATATTTGGAGTTAATAATTTTAAATTTAAATAAATAATATGTCTCCTCATAGGCTAATATGGACTTTATTTTCAAGTTCATAATGCTTGTAATTCAAATATTTGATTAATTGTATATAGTCTACAAGCCCCTTCACTAAAGGAACACATGCCTCATTTCTAAGGGTTAAAACCTCTTTCATCATAGATCATGTCTCTAAATGAGTTGAATGCACATTCACTATGTATTTATTGACCATAGTTTCTCTCATATTTGAGAAAATAATCTACTTTAAGATATTTTTCATAGTGGCAATGGACCAAATAAATAAATAATAAACTATGGCCAAGAAATATTGTTTGAATGGAACTACCATGGATGATGGTCATCATAAAATTATATTTAAAACTATTTAATAGTCCTTGTAAGGACCTCCATCTCTTACCCACATGTTCTACCTTAATTAAATTCTACAACAATCTATATCATAATAGGGGAAACATTCGGTCCATGAAAAATGTTGCCTAATATCTTTTCATTCAATGCTATCAAATAATTCTTGGTAATTATAGAAACCTTCACATTATTAAATTAACATAAAATAAAATTAAACATAATTAAACATAAATTAAATTGATATGATAAAAAATACAAATAAATAGAGACATCTTATTAGAATACAAGATGGAGTCTAAATACATAACTCCAAAGATCAGTCAAAACATAATGAGTCCATTTCCTTTACAGGAGACCATAAAGTCAAATACAATGAGTACATAAATGAAAAAAATCCTCAAAAGAACTCCTAACTCATGATCTTTGATCAAACACACCACATAAAAAAACAATGTCAAATTGATTTACTACCCAAATGTGAAGCACTACACTTTCGCTGAATTTTTTCATTGAAGAATACTTGACCTTCCACTAGGATGCCTAGTATTCCAAAACTGGTAGGGTGATCGAATCTGGTCCACCATGCTATATCTACATTTTAGGTGCTAATGACAATAATATCATGATATGAAAGGGAGTGTGGAACATAATAATCAAATAGTAAGCATATAGTAAGAGATCATATAATCTTTAATGGCCAAAACACCTTTTTGAGCTAACTATCAACATATAAGTTTAAGTAGAAACTCACTCATCTCTAGGAATTTACCCTTCTCTTTGCTCCATATATGGCACCCACTCATCCTCTTATACAAAGAAAACATATAGAAGCATACATGGCATACATGAGCGTACAAGAGTATACAAGAGCACACATGAGAATGCAAGAGCATACAAGAGTTTACAAGAGCATACAAGTACATCAATCTCTACACATCCACATGCCTACTTATCAAGATTTGAATACAGTTTCAAGAAATTTATTTAAATATTATATACAAAACAATATAATTCATGATACAATAAGAATTCTCAATAAGAAATAATAATGAGTGGACAATGTTCATCCTTCCAATACCTATGAGAACTTAAGCTTTGATAATCATATTCATGCTAGATATTATTAATTTTCAATAAACTTCATTTAGTAAGAAGTACACATAATTCACCAACATTTTCCATTAACATGCTATATAAGTTGATAGTGATAAGTACCTTTGATCATTAATATAAAATAACCTAATCGATCAATTAATATATATGTCCAATCAAAATTAAGAATATAAATATAGTTCCTATCCCTAGATAATAAATATCTATTTTCAAATCCTTATTATTATTGATTCAATGGAACCTTAAACACCAATGTGTTCCAATATGCAAACTATACAATGCCATAGGCAATACAATCTATACATCTAAACAATGATAATAAGTAATATGTTAATTAACACGCAACCCCCTTAATGACTACCTTATGATGATGACTATACCAACTGATAATCAAATAAAGAAAGTTTTTGAAACTTCTTTTTGGAAGAGAATGCAAACATTTTATTTTAAAAATCAATTCCAAACCCTCATACCACTATTACAAGAATTTCAACAACCCTTAAAAAGACAACAATAAAATATCAAACCAAAGATAATTGCATGCTAATGATCCATCATAAATATCATCTTCATTGAATTTTAGGAAGCTTTTGATTGGAAAACCCCTATCAAATATTTCTCATAGTGAGGCAAACAAAAATATTGGCCATGAAGCAAGCTTACCAATGGATGTTAAGGAGAGTCAGATAGAGGAAACATTGGATGAAGAACAATGACAACGATTAAGTGCAAAATTGACAACACTTTTGAAAAGAGTTGTCATAACCCTCTTTTTGGACCTTGATATGACTTGTTATTATTATTATTATTATTATTAATATTAATTTTATGAGCAATGTTAGTTGGAGATGAAAATTGAATAAGGATGGAATTAGTTTAAAAAGAAGAATTAATAAGTGGTGACTTGCATGTGAGGCCATAAATTATTTGGGAAATTATTTATTTTCTAAATATTCTAATTGAGCACGTGATGTAGGAGAAAAGAGAAGATTCTAGAAATGAATTCAAATTCAGATTTTAAATGCATGGTCAAATGTAACCGCCACTATGACAAGTTGTAAGAAACATGCCTTGCATGAAAGAATTTCAAAATTCAAATTTTTGCATGCAACCCCCACTACATGACAATTAATCATTTTGCATGGAATTATTTTGGGAAAGGAATACAAAAATCAATTAATTTCTTTTGGTAGTGGTAAAGGGTTCTCTTTTTCTATATATTGACTACTAGATTTTCGAAAAAGGGGAGTTCATTTTTGTTTTATGTGATGAAATAGGTCTTTGAATTGTTAAGAAATTAGTTTCAAATTTATGTTAGTTGTAGGAGGAATTTTGTAAGAAAATTGCAGGATTTTTACTTTGAGGATTTGGAGAAATCTTCACCAAGCTACAAAGCAAGGATTGAGGAAGGATAGCTGGAAACAGAGGGTGAATCATCAACAAAGTCTCTAGTCATCTTGTAGAAATAAAGTTTCTCTCTTCCATATTCACTTGCATGAGTTTTTTCAAAAAAAGGAGAAAAGAGGGGATGGATTTTTATTTGCATGCATAATTTCTTTGGGAAAAATTTAGAAGAATAAAGTATGTTTAAAAGATTTAGTTTTTTCGTTTAATTTGATAGAAGATGGGATAAATAGAATAGTAGTTTCATTTCTATAAAAAAAGGAAGAGTATTTTCACTTTGTTTTCAAATTTTTGATAGAAAAATAGATGTGTGTATAGGGTGGGTGCAAGAAGTTGAGTCCCACTTTTGGGCAAAACGTGGAAGTGTTTTCCCTATTTTTCAACTTTTTTGTCGATTGATGTCAAAATTTGAGGCACTTAGAGTTTGAATCTAAAAAAACTTTAGTAATAGAAAATGTAGCGCTCAGAGTCTAATTTTCAAATACATAATTTATTATACCCACGTGGTAGAAATTTCTTTTTAGTAGGCATATTTAAAAACCACTTTTTCAAAATGCCTGTTTCAGGACCATACCACACGTGTACGACCACCATATTTTGACATAAATAAAAGAATATTTGAAAATCCTTCTGGGAAAAGATACCTAATACACCAAATATTGATGAGAATATTTTTATTATTTTTTTAAATTAATTTTTAATTGACTATAAAGTACATTTTCAAAACATCTGATGTACGACCACCATAATTTGATGAAAAATTCATTTTTTTTTTTTTTAATATTCAAAAGAATTGTATGTAGATTGATGTCATAATTTATTTTCAAAAAAGCCTAAAAACAAAAAAGTTATTAAATTTTACTAAACCTCACTATTTTACATTTAGGTACCACTTTTGATTAATAAATAATGAAAAAATAGTAAAAATAATCATATCACTATGAAATTTACATTTTTAAAATTAGGAAAGTGAGAACTCTAATGGGTTTTTGTTTCATCAAAAAATACGATCAGGAAGACCTTCAAAAAATTACGACAAGGCAGAAATCTGGTATTCCAGTGCCTTAAACATTTTTTTGGAGGTCCAAGCATAGGCTTGTTCCCACCAAGCCTAACCCGAAGCCAAAACTAAGGCATAGGTGTGTTTCCCGCTCCATCTTTTATGAAACGGGTGCCTGTTATTTAAAATTCAAAAAATGGGCACCCGTTTTGAAATTTATAGTACTTTAAGAAACGTGTGCTCATTTTTAGAAACGGGTGCCCGTTTTTAGAAACGGGTGCCCGTTTTTAGAAACGTGTGCCCGTTTCTAAAAATCATGCACCCATTTCTCTACGACCTTCTGATCCTAAATGGGCGCCCATTTTTTAAAACGTGCACCCGTTTTATTTTTATGGGTCAAGGCTTCGAAGCTAAACGGGTGCTTGTTTCTTAAAAAATGGGCACTCATTTCTAGCGGCAAAATTTTTTGTTCGCAGACTTCTGCGAAATTGGGACCCAACTTCTTGCACCCACCCTATATATATATATATATATATATATATATATATGGAGGAAAGAAAACCTCCAGTCTCACCTAGATCCATTAGAGGATCATAATATAATGTTACAAATAGCTGGTAATTAAGTACAAGAAATAAGAGTCCTTGGGAAAATCACATCCAGGCTAAACTGCTTGAAAGAAAACTATTGGTCTAGATTTCTGAAGCAATAAAAATCATCCCTTTCTTGAAAATGATGTCTGTGAAAATGATGCCCCAAAGACAGCTCTAACCTTTATTCCTTAGTTCTTATCTCGCGAAAAATGGGTACAAATTATTGCACTGATCTGCAAAGGGCCTCAACACACCTTACAACCAAGATCAATGTCAGGAAAAACATTACGAAGCATGAATGAAAAAAAAAAAAAACAACAACAAGAAACTCCCTGATTGATTAATAATGTTCCACCTCCCACAAAGGGAAAAACACTTTAAAGATAATCTTGACCATACCTGCAAAAAACCTTCGGACTCGTCCTACATCATATCACTTCAAAAGATGTTAGCTCGAAAATAAGCTCCCATCTATGATGCCAAGCCTTTACCAATAAAGAAGCAACAACAACAGAGCTATAAGAAATGAAAAAAACTATAAATCCAAAACCTTGCTTGAATAAGAGTATAGAGGTATCATAGCACTAAAGTGGGAGATGGGGAGCCATTTGGAAAAAGGATCTATAAGACACCTCAAATATTGACAGAGAAACCAAATATAACACACATACTAGAACCTCTCCAAAGACAAAATAAGACCAATTCTTTCCAACATTCTGCTAATTAAAACACCAAAGAGAGAATTCAAAATGGCATCCTTCTTAAAAACAAAGATAGACATCAAGAGCATGAGAGTAGATAAGAGGAGATATCCTTGAACCAGAGAGAATTTTCAGAGAGAAAGTAACCCATTCTACATAGATTTCCTTCAAATGAAGCCAAAAGTGGACATCCTTACTGATTTAGATATTATTTGTCCAAAAGCATATCAATACATTACACATCCAAGTAGATACACACACACAAACACATATTAGCAAATAAAAATATAAATGATCATCGATTAAGAGTAAAGAGGAGAGCAGAGATACAACATGGAACGTTAATATTTATGAGTACTATAGGAAGCTACGATGATAAGCATAATTGTCTAAACCCATAAGCAAGATCCAGAAAATAAAAGAGATGAGAGGTCTTAGTGCCGAACTGAGTAGGAATAAACAAAATAAAGAAATAAAAACATAACGAAAGATAGAGGATAAGTAAACTAAGCATCCATAGGTCTTATAAAAGATAAGTTTGAGAGAAGTCGAAAGTTAAACTATAAACCCTTAAGAGTTAGAAGGTGGTAGAAAGAAAAACCCAAGGCAGTCTCGTCTATCTAGCTTGACATCTCCTTTCCCGCTCCTCTGAAACCCTTTCTCCAGAGATGGACGGAGAAATAATAGGGGAGGAAAAAGGGGTGGGAAGGATGTCCAAGTCGTCTAGGATCACTTCAATATTCTCTGCTTCCAAATAGTTAGCCAATCATCTATTACAAGATGGTTTCCTAACCCACAAAAGCCACATGAGAAAGAAGAAATTCCTTCGCCTAGTCGGGTTATAGGCTTCAAAGGCGGTCAAATCCTCAATTATCTAGATAGGATATCTAGGCACTTGATTGTTCATCCGAATGAGAATGTCATAGTCACTAGGCTTCAGAATAGTGAGCTCCTCATCGATATTTACCATCACCCGCTCTAATTCTCCTAGCAATTCCTTCTTGAAGACCTTTTTATAAAGTTTAATTACCACTTTCCTGTCACTCTCAAAATGCATAGCCACTAACAAGAACATCACGACAATGTCCGAATTGGCTCTGGTACAGTCTGCATTTGAAATGTAATCATCCCCAAGGATTTTCATGACCGCCCTGATGACTAGAGGATTCAGAAAGACCATGATGCCTTTCAATCTTTCCTCCTTAATTTCTCCTATAAAAGCCATTTGCTTCTTGAGACCCTATTAATCTTAGTGGAGTATCCATAGGAGCTTCAAGACTTTCAGATAGCCAAGAACTCAAATAGGTCTTAACTTAAATACAACTAGAATTAAGAGGCATCGAGAAATACAACTCATCTTACACGAAGAGGGCCGATAATCACTAAAGGATATCAGAGGATGAAGGCTCCTCCATATCCGCGGCTCACAACTCTGTTCTGTCTACTATGTTTTTTGGGGGAAACCCCCCACCCACCGAAGAAAGGTGGGGTTCACACTAGCAGACATGCATACGTCATAGAGAGGTAATTCAATATCTAAATCTGCATGAGCAAACACCACGAAAATAAATAATAAGTCTTTAGATCTGTGCAACTTAAGCAATCTCTAGGATCAAGGTAATAAATACTGCCGCCGCTAGATGAGTGGGTTCCTTAGCTTTAGCTAACTATCACAGCAAGGGAAATCACATCATCATCCCAAGTGTGCCGCCAAGTTGGCTCCACTTGAGGGATTTTGTTGATAATAAGATGTCCTGAAAAATATATTGAGTTGCCCCTAAAAATATGGCAAAAAGCCAAAAATAAATATTGCCATAATCATTCCTATTAAAATATATATTTCTAAATCTCAAAGCATCATAATCTTTTATTCCTATTGGTATACAATATATCTATATAAATATCAATACATATACATCCATGCATATATATATATATATACATATTTATATATATATATATATATATATATATATATATATATATATATATATATATATATATATATATATATATATATGTATGCCTGTATATATATGCATATCCATATATACATATGTATACCAATAGATGTAAAATCTTATGAGGCTTTGAGAAAAGAACGTTAAAAGAATCTATATGGAATTTAGCACTTCATAAATATGTCCCAAAGATCTGCAAATATAATCTGAGAGATCGAGAAGAGGAGCGAGCTAAAAGGCTCACATAACTATCCAGGCTATGCGAGATGCAAGAAACCCATCCCACCACCTTCGATCAAGGCTAAGCCGTCAAAGGCTGAAGAGACTAATGATATTCATAGAAAGGGTAGCCACAACAAGGAAAAGACCCCAGAGGGAATCCTGAGTCAAGATAGTCGAGACCAGAAGCCAAGGATTCCAAACCCAACAACTAATGCAAAGGAGGAGGGCTCCATCTTAACTTATGAATTGCCTGTCAACTCCTGCATTAGCTAATTCATCTACCCTGGAGTTACCTTCTCTATAGATATGATTGAAGGTTGTTTTCTTGAAACCCTTAAGGAGACTAAGATCTCTTGACAAGAGCACATTCAACTTCCAATTAGGCAGAGAACCTCTTCCGAGGCTATTGATAATAATAGTCAAGTCTCCTTCAATGGCGAGCTTATTAAAACCCCTATTTTGACATAAGAGGAGACCTTCAATTAAGGCTAAGATCTCTGCTTTGTTATTGGATTCAAACCCTATAGGTTTGGCTAACTTATCTAGTTCCCTACCAGCCTCATCATGCAAACAACATCCAATACCCTCTGGACCTAGATTCCCACGTGAGGCTCCATCAAAGTTAAGCTTGACCCATCCTTTTTTTTGGGGCATCCACTTACAAGCCTTTCTTAACTCCTATTTGTTAGAATTGCTAACTCCTACAAAGGGAGGGATCTTCAAACCTAACCACCTTCCTCACCTTCTCATTCCAGCAGGTCATCTTTGAGAGATTGTTGGGAAATTTAGAAGTTCTGTTGTTAAGAGTTTCCACAATTCAGGCTTCTATTTTATTCACAAGTTGGATGCAATCCAACATTTTATCCTTGAAGAGTCTTCTATTGCGTTCCTTCCAAAGTTTCCAGATAGCTAGTGAAGGGGCCAATTTCCAAAGCTCACCATTGAGGGAGCTCTGGAAAAGGATGGGCCATGCCTGAAACATCCCAAGGATGGAGTTAGGAAAGGCCGAGTTCTACCCTAATTTATTGCATAACCAGAGCCAACAATTGTAATCATAATTGCACTTGAGAAGGATGTGATCCTTATCTTCTTCAACCTCTTCACATAAAGGACATCTGCTAGGGCCTTCAAAGCCCATTTTTCTAAATCTATCTGGTGTTAGAATCTTTTTCTGGAGAGAAAACCATGAAAACAATCCAGCCTTTGGTAAAAACATCTTATCCCAACACAGAACTAAAGGGACATGAGTAGAAGTGGAAAGTTTCTAACTAAGGAGGAGATTATAGCCATCTTTTGAGGTATATTCTCCCGATTTTGATCCATCCCAGAGAAGAGTATCTGACCCCAAGTTGAAAGTAACCATCCTCTTATTAAGAATGTCTTGAAGCAGTAGTTTCTCCCTAACAGGGATATCCACATGATCAAGGGATCTCCAAGACCATCCCTTGGCTAGGTCCCCATCTATAGGCATTATGTAATCCTTAACATACCTGCTCCAAACAGATTCTAGCACTACTCTGGACGTTTCCAGATTAGCACTCTGATGAAGGATTGGGAATCCTTCCCAGGAATCAATCTAGAAAAGGGATTTATTGCCATTGCCCAAATTCCATGATAATTTTTCTGCAATCCAGCAAAAAGTTCCAAATATGCAAGCCTCTCGGAGGGTATGAGTCCCTGAAGAGGCTAGTATGGTCCCTGCCACAAAGATATTTGTGGTATCATATTTGAGCCCACTTGAGGTGAGAAGATCTAAACATTCTCTATACTAATTTGGCCCCTAGCTCTCTGCTCTGATCCTTAATATTCTTAATCCCAATACCCCCTTCTGACTTTGGCCTACAGATCTTATCCCAAGCCATAAGGGAGATCCTCTTCTTCTCTTCCACCCCTTGCTAAAGAAAGATCTTAGATGTCTATTTAGAATTTCCTTTTTGGACTGGGGCAGGTTAATACATGATAACTGATAGATGGGCATAACAGCCAAAACTGATTTGACCAAAGTGGCTCTTCCTGCAGAGGATAGCCACTTGCCTTTCCAGGTAGCTACCTTACTTCTAATCTTATCTATTACTAAATCCCACAGATTTGATGACCCATTACCTTTATCCAAGGGAAAACCTAGATACTTACAGGGGAGACTTCCTAAATTAAAATTTAAAATTCTAGAAATGTCATGTTGTAAGCTTACCTTAGTATTGAAAAACAATACTTCAGATTTGGATGGATTGATTTCCTGACCAGAAGCCTTAGAGTAAGAATCCCAAATTTTCTTAAAAGCTCGTGCCTCTCCTAACTCACTGAGCCCATATAACATAATGTCATCCACAAATTGTTGATGCATGGTAGGGTCTAGGTTGCTGGTAATTCTAATACCTAAAATCTGACTATTTTCCTTAGCTCTAGAGATTGCTCTCCCCAAGGATTCTGCCATAATGATGAAGAGAATAGGGGATAAGGGATCTCCTTGCCTTAAACCCTATAGGAGATGAAAAAACCTTCAGGGGTGCCATTAACCAGCACTGAGAATTTAGGCGTTGAGATACATTCAAAAATTAAATTAATCCAGGAAGAGGGAAATCCAAAAGCTTCTAAGCATCTACACAAAAATCTCCAATTCACCTTGTCATATGCTTTCCTAATTTGTCTAATTTTATGAGCATGCTAGGAGTTCCATTCTTCTGGACAAAGTGGATGGGCTCCTGAGCGATAATAACCCCATCATAAATAGACCTTCATGGAACAAATCCTATTTGTTCCTCACTAATCAGAAGAGGAAGGAGTTTCTGAAGCCTATTAGCTAAATTTTTAGTAAAAAGCTTATAGATGGTGTTGCACAAGGCAATGGGTCTAATATCATCAAAGCGCTCAGGTTTTATCTTTTTTGGGATAAGGGCCAGAAAAGTGTAATTGATTTCTTTGAGGATATTACTTGAGTTCCTCATACCTTCAAGAGTTGCTATCATTTCCTCACCTAATAAGGACCAACATTTTTGAAAGAAACTAGTCGGAAAGCCATCCAGACTAGGGGATTTGTCTGGACTCATTTTCATAAGAGCAACTTCTACTTCTGCTAAAGAAAATTTAGCAGTCAGATTATAGGTATGGTCCTTACTCAGTAGCATTGGAATACACTTAATAAACTTGTCCTGGACTAAGCAATGATGGCTCCAGTCGGAATTGAGAATAAGAGAGAAAAAATCTATAGCCTCCCTCAAAATGATTTTAGGATCAACCACCTCAGAGTCATCACTTGTCTTAATCTTAGAGATATGGTTAAGGACTCTCCTATATCTCACACTATTGTGGAAGAATTTGGTATTCTTGTCACCCTCTTCTAGCCATGTCTCTCTAGTTTTTTGTTTCCAGAAGACTTCTTTTGCAAGAATAGATTCTTGTTCCAAAAGGAGTTTCTTTTCTCCAAGAAACAGGGCCTCATCCATCCCTTGTCTCATCATGTTCTCATTTACCTCAGTCAACTTGGCTTCCACTTGGGCCTTTTTGTCAAAAATATTGCCAAAGTGCTCCTTATTCCAAAGGATGAGCTAATAGATGTGTATATTTTGCTTTCCCCTTTTTGATCAATTAATTAGTAGTTTCTTTCAAAATAAATATGTATATACAAATGTACGTATTATTTAAATTTATATTTGAAAAAAAAACCCTTCTTTTCTTGTATTCTAAAGGTTAAAAATAAAATAAAATATATATTTATATATATAAATATCAATTAATATAGATTTAATTAATTATAATAAACATAATTCAAATAAATATAAAAAATAAAAATAAAAATTAATAAAATAATTATAAATTAAATCTTGAAGTTTGTGTGCATATAAAAATAAAAATTAAAGTTAATAAACAAAATATGTTTTGTTTTAGAGAAAAAAATAAAAATAAAATAAAAATCAAAAGTAATTTTAAATTTTAAATTTAAAGTTTTGGGCGGGAGAGGGCACGTAACCCCACTCCTCCACCTTGCGGTCCACTGCATGTGCAGGGCCACACGAAAAGGAGGGGCCCATAGGGAGTGGGGTTGTGGGAACCCCACTTCCCCCCCTATTTTTGGGGGCTCATTTTTTAATATTAAATTTAAGTTTATTAAAATTCATTGTTATAATAAATATGTTTTTACTAATTAAAATTTATTACATTAATAGAATTTATTTTTTTCACTAAATTTTGTTGTGATTAATTAAAATAGATAAAATTAATTTTATTAGTTAGTAGTAATTAAAATTTATTAATGGAAAATTATTTATAATTTGGGATTGTTTTTTTTTATCGATAAAAGGCCGAAGCCAAAGAATTTTTATTAATTAAAAAAATAGTTACAGTTACACCTCCATTCAGTGTGGGCACCGGTAGGAAAGAATGGAGGAAAGAAAACCTCCGATCTAGCCCAGATCCATTAATGGATCATAAAATATACAAGATATAGGTTACAATAATGAAGATGACGTAGGTATCAATGGCCCAATGTCTAGGATGGTCTTGAGGAGAGCATGTGAAAACCATCACAAATTATATGAGTAGCTTAATACCCTTCTTTGCGGGTGACCCCCTCTCTTGTGAGCAACAACCCTATCTTTACCTGAAATGAATGAATGGAGCAGGCCCTAACCCCTAAGCTGCACAAGACACTCATGACATCTTTCAACATGATGTTAGAAAAAACAAACAAAGATCAAACTGCATTCGATATTCAAGCCGGCTTAATTAGACTTCACAACTGATCATACATGCTAGGATTATCACCTTGTTATATCATAAAATCTCAAGATGTTAGCCACAAAGAAATTCTATAATCATAAAGCATGGTCAGTGCTCAAAACCACCGAAGGGGGTTATTGGATAAACTCAATATTCAATCATGAAGCAGTCTTCCATAACTGATTTTGCATAGACACGAGGTGAGTTGCCATCCATCATAGATTTAAATTCAAACACAGAGCCTTTCATGACATAATTTCTTTACTAATATGAAAATGCTCAAGGGGAAATGAAAAACTTTTGGAAAGACCCAAATCCTATTGAACTAACGAGCATTTAATGTTCATAGATGAGCTTATTCTGAGGATAGCTCAGGTGAAGCTGAATTTGAATGAGTATGTATATTAGTATGTATATATAAGTCTATTTATCTATATATATCTGAGTAAATATGCACATATTTTTATATATATGAACATATATACATATATCTATATATAAATATGTATATATAGATATTTGTCTATATACATTCAATATATATAAATCTATATTACGGCCATAATAGGCCTATAAAGCCTAGAATTAACTGAATCCAATCATTCACAGAGAAATAGATGCAACATAACATAAACATATTTATAAAACAACAGAACATAGAACTCATAAATAAGTATGAACGACCAAAGGTCTTTTTAGCTTGTAACGTCTGAAAAGGAGGCAGAGTTAAAAGGAGTTCATCGAAGACAAAAAAGCATACCCCCAAAAAAGGTCAACCTAAACATTAAGAAACCCGACATGCAAAAACCAGGAGGCTTGCCATCCAAGAGGAGCCTCAACATTTCTTTCCTTGCTTGTGAAGAAGCCTGGAGCCGGAATTCTCTAGCTTTGTTGCTGGAAGGTCTACAGGGGAGGGAGGGATTAGCACGTTATCCGGGATAACCGTGACATTCTCCGCTTCAAGTTAGTTAATCAGCCATTTCTCCCAGGGGGGTTTTTTGACTTGTAGAATCCATGAGAGGAAGATGAAGTTTCTGCTTCTGACAGGACGAAAGGCTTCAAAAGCCGTGGGGTCCTCAATCATCAAGATGGGGAATCAGGGAATTGGGTTGTTCTTTCTGATAAGAATATCATAATCCCAGGGTTTAGGAACCGTAAGTTCCTCATCTATGTTGATCACTACCCTATCTAATTCGCCCAAGATATCTTTTTTGAAGACCTTCTTGCACAACTTCACCACTATATCTCTATCTTTCTCTAAATGCATAGCAATGGCTAGAAACATTGCTGCATTGTCAGGGTTCGCTCTAGCCTGGTCCTCATTCATGATGAAGTCTTTCCCTAGAGTTTCATCATAGCCCTAGTGATCAATGAGTTCTATTGGGCAAGAATGCCTTTCATTCTTTCCTCCTTAATCTCACCAACAAAGGCCATTTGACGTTTCAGTCCTAGAAGCTTGAGAGGGGTATCCATCATAGCTAAAATGAGAAATGACTAGGGAAACCTACTTGGCAATCTAAATAGAGCTGGCAAGTTAATGCTTCATTATGAGTAGCTAGGCTAGTCACAGATCGAAGGGTCGCGATGCAAGGAATGCGATCTCCGAGGATCAAGGCCATAATTACCACATTAAGCCTTCAATCCGAGGGTACTTCATCTTTAAAATCACCGAGGGAGTGTCACCTCGGCTTTACTAGGGAGCCGTCATTATAGATTTGATCGAGGAGGAGAAGCTGATGTATGATGTCTGACCCGGGACAATTCCTATGATTGCTGAGGTTTGTTAAATTTAGATGATCTCTAGAAAAATGGCAGAGAAGATGGCTAGGTAAATTTTAATCCTACTAAAAAGCAATATCTATATGAATAGTAATGCCTATATATCCATGACTACATATTTCTGAGTAGCAGAATATACAGGCATGTTTATATACCTATGCCTATTCCTATATGCTATTGCCTCCTACTAGTCTTAAAACTTATTATTCCAATGCCAATTAATCAGAAAAGGATATCCGTTTAAAATTGAACCACAATTCTATATGAAGCTCGGTCGGAGAATGACTTTATACATGAATCTCAAATATATAAGAATAAATAAGTCCTATATATATATATATATCCAGGTGTATATTTATATATATAAATACATGAATATATATGTGTATATATTCAGAATTAATCCTTTAAATATATATATATGCGTATGTATTCATAGTTAATCCAATAAATAAACCCAATTGATGGTTTGACAATATGAGTGAGATTGAGAGTGTGAGTGTATATAATATGTATATATATATATATATATATATATATATATATATATATATATATATATATATATATATATATATATATATATATATATATATATATATATATATATATATATATATATATGACTGTATAAGGATCTATAGAAGGGGAATATTAGGAAGGGAAAAAATTTGTTGTTGGTCATTGAAAAGGGAAGGAAGGGAGAGTGACATGTTGGCAAACTCATATCATATTGAGAATGGAGGCCTCAGATGAGGTCTGAGGAGAGATGGATGCCATCCGCTCCCATGTTGGCCAGCTCATCTGCTCTTTGGTTGCCTTCCCTATAGATATGATTGATCGTGAACCTTTCAAACCCTCTGCATAAATCAATAGCCCTCAATAGCAGAGTGTTTAGTGTCCAATTGGGCATGTTGCCTTTTCTAAGAGCATTGACAATAATAGCAGAATCCTCTTCAATATCCAATTTTTTAACTCCTAATTTCCTACACAAGTGCAACCCATCCACCACGGCCATCAGCTCCGCCCAGTTGTTGGTTTTGATGCCTACAAGGGAAGCTAGGATGGCAATTTCTTTGCTTTCCCAGTTGTGGACAGAGCATCCTATACCTGCTATTCTTGGATTGCCTCTGGATGCCCCATCAAAGTTTAACTTAAACCATCCTTCGCCTGGAGGAAGCCATATGCATTCAACTCTTTTCCTAAGACTTTCTTCAAGGCCATCCCCCACAAAGGGAGGGATAGATAAACCCCCCCAATAACTTTTCATCTTTTCATCCCAATAGGTTACTGTGGCATTGTTTTTCATGCCAGATAAGATCCGATTGTTTATGAGCTCAATGGTAGCAGACTCAATTTTATTGATTACTCTATGAACCTCAAGTTTTTTATTTCTGAAAAGACATCTATTTCTTTCCTTCCACAACTCCCACATTATGGAAGATGGGAGAGAGCTCCATAATCCTTCAAAGAGACAACCCTATCTAAGGAGAGGCCAGAATTTGAGCATCCCAGAGATGGAATGGGGAAAGGCAGCAAACCAATCAAGTTTCTTGGTGAACCAGACCCAACATTGGTGAGCATAGGGGCAATTGAGGAGGAGATGGTTGGTGTCTTCTTCATTTGCCTCACAGAGAGGACATCGGCTAGGTCCCTCATACCCCATTCTCCTAAATTTATCTGTCATTAAGAGCTTGTTCTGGAAAGCAAGCCAGGAGAAGACTCCAGCCTTAGGTAGGCAATACCTATCCCAACATAGTTTCAGGGGTAACTTTGACTTGGGTCTAATATGAGCTTTGGAGATATGAGAGTACCCATCCTTAGATTTATATTCCCTACTTAAGGAGCCATCCCATACAAGCTTATCCTTGTGTTGGCCAAAGGCTATGTTCCTTGATCTAAGAATTGCCATGAGTTTACTTTTATCCCCTGCAGGGATATCCTCATTATCCCTATCGATCCATTGCCACCCCACGCCTTCCGCTGAAGGGGAGATATAGTTTTTTGACAAGGAGCCTCTATGTGATTCAAGGAGGGCACATGAAGCCCCAAAGTCATAAATTTTCTCGATAGCCTTATACCCTCCCCAAAAATCAGACCAGAAAAGGGCTTCATCCCCGAACCCTAGGTTCCAAGTGAGTTTGTCTGAAATAATACTTCTGCATTCCAATAAGAAATTCCATAAGCAAGAACCTCTGGGGGGGTTGTTTTCCTTGAATATTTGGATAGGGTTGCCTCCATTAAGGTATTTATGGTGCAACAACCTTGCCCATTTGAGGTGGGGGTGTCTGAACATTCTCCAGACCAACTTAGCCCCCAGGGCTCTGCCTTGATCATGGAGGTTTTTAATGCCAACACCTCCTTCCTCTTTAGGTCTACATATCTTGTCCCAAGATAGGAGTGATATTTTCCTTTCTTCATTGGTGCCTTGCCAAAAGAATGTTTTGAGATGCTTGTTAATTTCAGCCTGTTTGTTAGAAGATATATTTTGACAGGAAAACAGGTAAATGGGCATAGTTGACAGAACCGATTTAACCAAGGTTGCCCTGCCTGCAGATGACAACCAACTTCCTTTCCAAGTGTTAATTCTAGATTTGATTTTATCCACCAGGTTGTCCCACAATTTTGAAGATCTCCTTCCCTTATCTAGGGGGATGCCTAGATATTTGCAGGCGAGGAGACTTTGCTTAATCTCCAAGACTTTACAGATCTCCTCCCTTGATGTAGGGTTAACGTTGAACATAAAAACTGCTGACTTCTCCAGATTGACCTCTTGACCTGATGCTATCATATAGGAGTTGAGGATGCCTTTGAAGGCTCTCACCTCCTTGATGTTTCCTTGACCAAAAAGAATCGTATCATCAACAAATTGCTGATGGGTAATGGAGGGGAGACCATTGGTAATGGGAATACCTTGGATCCCGCCCTCCTCTTTAGCCTTTGAGATGGACCTTCCTAGGGCTTCTACCATGATAATGAAGAGGAAAGGGACATGGGGTCACCTTGTCTGAGCCCTCTCGAGCTTCTAAAGAAACCCTCCGAAGTGCCATTAACCATAACAGAGAATTTAGGAGTGGAGATATATTCAAAAATTAGGTTGATCCAACTTTTGGAGAAGCCAAATGCTTCCAAGCATTTACATAAGAAGCACCAATCAACTTTGTCATAAGCTTTACTGATATCCAAGTTGACTAGCATGCTTGGGGCATTATTAAGCTGGACCGAGTGGATAGCTTCTTGTGCAATTATTACCCCGTCATAGATTGATCTTTCTGCCACAAAGCCAGTTTGTTCTTTGCTGATGATGAGAGGGAGAAGTTTCTGAAGTCTAGCTACTAGGGTTTTGGCAAGGAGTTTATAAAGGGTGTTTCATAGGGATATAGGCCTAAAGTCATTGAAGCTATCTGGTTTCTCTTTTTTTGGGATCAGAGCTAGGAAGGTATTGTTGATCTCCTTGAGAATCTTTCCTGAGTTCATGATACCCTCTAAGGCTTCTGTGATCTCCGGCCCCATAAAACCCCAATATTTTTGGAAAAATCTATTGGGGAAGCCATCTGGGCCCGAGACCTTATCTGGATTCATCTTCATAAGGGCAGATTTAACCTCCTCCTCAGAGAATTTCTTGAGCAGGCATTTATTGTGGTCATCGTTAATGAGTTTTGGGAGATTGTTGATAATATTGAGTTGGCCCCTAAGGTTGGAGCCATCAGTATTGTTTAGGATATTATCAAATAACCTTACAGCTTCTGAGGCAATGTCGGCCAGTTCAAATAGGATGGTTCCTTGACAATTCTTTATATTAGAGATTCGGTTAACCCATCTCCTCTGCTTGGTGCTATTGTGGAAGAACTTGGTGTTGCGGTCCCCATCTTTTAGCCATGTCTCCTTGGATTTTTGTCTCTAGTAGATCTCTTCTTTTGACAGAATCTTTTCATACTTAGAGAGTAATGATTTTTCCTTAAAGGAGAGATGTTCGCCCATCCCCTTCTCCAAAACTTCAATGTTAACATCCTTAAGATCCTTTTCTATTAAGAGTTTCTTATCAAAGATATTGCCGAAGTTTTCCCTATTCCACTCCAAGAGCTTCCTCTTGATGAGATTTAGCTTGTTTGGCACAATAAACATTTTTGATCCTGATAACAGTGAACCATTCCACCAATGTTCAATTAGGTTTATGATGATATCATCTCTGAACCACATGCTTTCAAATTTGAAGGGGCAATTTCTAGGAGAGTGGTCTGTCAATATCTCAAATTGAAGTGGAAAGTGGTCAGAGCCTGATAAAGGTAGAGGCTCTAATTCCATGGTGTAATTGAGCTCTGAGAGCCCACCATGGATAAAAAAACCTATCAAGTTTTTCCACAATGTTGCAGAAACCTATCCTTCTATTGTTCCATGTAAAGGCATTCTTTGCCGTCAGGATTTCCAACAGAGAATTCCTATTGATCTAGTTATTGAAGTCTACAACCGCTGGGGAGAGCTTGATACTACCTCCCCTTTTGTCTTCTACCTTAGTGATGGCATTGAAGTCTCCACCAGTAATACAGACTTCATTCAGGTGATTACCAAGGAAAGCCTCAAGTTCCAGCCAAACCCGAGCCTTGTCCCTATTCTAGATAGGACCGTAAATGTTGATCAGATTAAATCTTAGCTTGTTGTTATAGCTTGCTACTGTTCCTCCTATCCAATTTTGTTTAATCTCTAATGGCGAAAATGAGATAAATCTAGAATCCCAGATGATTGCTAAGCCTCCTAAGGCCCCCATGGCCGGGGAATGCTTCAGCTTCCGGAAGCCTAGTTTCTTCTCAAAAAGGTCAATCTCAGAAGAGTTCATTTTAGTTTCTTGGATTAAAATTATGTCTGGTTTTGATTTAGAGATACAATAGTTTAAGATGCACTGTTTGTTAGGGGCGTTCAAGCCCCTAACATTCCATGTTATGATTTTCATGGCTCTGTGGGGAGGAACTTTCCCTCCCCTGCATTAAAAAGAGATGAAATTTTAGGTTGACCCTTGGCTTCACCATCCTTGGCTCTTAGTTCAGCAAGGGATCTTCTGCCTCTTCTCTTAAAGAGCTTGGCGCAGTTAGGAGAGGCCTTGCTCTCTTCAGAGATATGAATGCCTAGAGTATTTGGATTATCATTTTCCAAATTGTCCAGTGTCACAAAGAGTTCTTCTATTTCTAAACTGACTCTGGCATTTTCCAATAGATTTTTAATGTAGAGTTCCCCCTGTCTCTCTAGTTCCTCAGAATCACAGACCTCATCCACAAATTGTTCCATTAGGCCATTGACTACTTCTTCCCCTACAAAATTGGAAATGATGTTAATTTCCTTAGCTACTCATTCATTCTCAGATTCTGCATTTGCCTCAGAGTCATTCTTCAAGGGAGGAGGGCATTCCTTTGCCTCCTTAATGGCCCCCCTATTTGAGACTTGAAAGGTTGGTTGAACCTGCCTAGAGTCCATTCCCATAAATGGAGAACAAATTTCCTTCTCCACTGATTGCTCAAAGGGGGTGAGTTTAACGGTTGGGGGAGACCCCGAGGGGCTCAACATCTTTGGTTGATTGTGAAAACTAGAAGATGTATTATTAACTAATCCTGGCCGATCCTTCTGAAGAGGCAGCTCACTAATCTCGTCTTCTTCTAAGTCCAGATCGCTGATCTTGGAATCAGCTATTGGTGGCATGCCCATGGCCAGTGATGGAGGGAGAAGGGGGCATGGGTTCTTGATGAGAGAGCCATTGGGAGAGAATTGAGGACATCGGTTCTTTGAAGGATCGGAGGGATGATGTTTAGGATTTATTTTAGAATCAAGGCTTTCTAGATTAAAACCCCCCATTCCTTCCAAAAATTTGAGTGAGATGCCGACGCTCTTGAGAACTGACCCAAGATGAGGCACCTTAGGAGAGAATATCCTAAGGATATCTTCTTCGATGGGGCCATTATAAAAGGTTAATTCTAAGGTTAAACTACAGTTATTGATTTTTAGTGTAATGGGCTCTAAAGTTTTAATGTTGATATTCATATTAACGATAAGAATTTGGTTAAAGAAATTAAGAGATATTTTTTTAACCCCTACAAATTTCCCAATTTTATTGCCTATTATTTTTAAGAAATCAGTATTATGCAGTTCTACTGGTAATTTTTCAATTGAAATTGCTCTATTTACCATGAAAGACTTTAACCGGGATGGGAGAGAAAGGGGCTGCCATTCCCAACATTCTAAACAGAAACCCTTGTATGTTAATATGTCCCCATACAACAATCTATTTCTCAAACCCTGATTACTACATTCAATAGGAAGGAAATTATCAAGAAGGAAGTTGATTTTTACCTGGTTTTTGAAGGATGATGGCAACCAATTAGCAATTTGCTCGAACGAGATCCCCAAACCCTCCCATCGAGCAAAGATCATACGTTCTTTTCAATGCATTTGATACTTGGATAGGGTTTGAGTATCGATTTCAACCACCGGCCCTTTCGAAGTAACTGGAGGATTCATCGGTGAGTCAGCCTTAGGATGCTTGACGTCCTTTGCATTCTGATAATTCATAATAGAATGGTGGCCTAGGGTGTCCTTACCCTTTGTCCATTTTATAGAGGAATTCCATGTAGGAATGACATTTCGGTCATTGGAGCTATTTGGATGGTTAGGTTTTACAAAACCCTCCTCCCGACAATGCTGAGAATTTTGGTTGACCTAACACCCATTTATCTGAATTTCTGCATCTAACCATCTGCCAATTTCGATCATAGCCTTCGCAGGGAAGAGGGGGAGCCCTATCCATTTTAATCAAGGCATATTTGGTTTTTGCAAAGAAAGCTTGTTGTTCGTGAGTTCGTGATGCAACCATACCGGGAACCTCAGCCTAAAAGTTATTAGCTAGAATAGAGAAATGGTTCGCGAAGCCTTGAAAGGTACCCAACGATGGTCTCGAACACAGGGAAGAGGATGTCGATGCTTTACAGCGATATTTTGCTCGCAGAGCCATAAATTTTACATAAAAATGGACTATAATTTGGGATTGTTAATAATTAAAAATTATTTTATTTAAAGTAAAATATATTTTACAGTGTAATTAAAATTTATTTATATTATTATAAATAATTTAAATTTAAGTGTAAATTAATTTGTACATTTGATTTTCATTTATAATCTAAGTTTATTAGAAAGGGATTATTAAAATAAAATGTTTTCTTTAATATATAGTAAAATAGATCATTTAAAAATATTAAAGAAAAATTACAGCAGTAATTAATCTCTTAGTGAGAGTATAATGAGCAGTCCATCTTATGTTAATGGCCATTTTATTGAGATTTTAATATAGGAAAAAAAGAAGAAGAAAATAACTATAAATAATGATCAAGATTAGAGACATTCCTCCTCTCTCTATAGCCATAGATTAAGCTTATGCTCTCATAATGATAGGGAAAAAAAAAGAAGAATAAAGATATAATTTAGTATTTCATTTTAGAGATAGGAAAAGTCAAGCTTATGCTCTCATAATGATAAGATAAAAAGGTAAGCCCATACTTTCCATATTGAATAATTGAAAAGAAAACAAGTCCTTACAAATTCTATAGTTATTTTTTTTTGTTAATAAAGGATTTTACTTTAAAGTTAATATAATTTTTTTTTATGAAAATTAAATTTAGGAATATGAATTAATTATTTGAAACAAATTATTACTTTTGATTAAATAAAGAGTATAGATTACATAAATTATTATGGGTTTTGAGTTATTTAATTAAAATATTGATAAAATTAAGAGATAACAGAATTAAAAGAATATTATTATAACATATGGTAAACTCATCAATTTAATCATTTGGGTTGCTTGCTCCTCTCTCTCTCTAGGAGCCTTAGTGTAATAAAAAGAAAATAATAATGTAAAAATAAACTTTATCTAAGAGGGAATTCATCATTAGGGTCAATGGATATCGTGAAATTATTCCATTTACCATTAAGGTTGAAAATCAAATCTAATTAACATTTAAGTTTAGAGGTGAAATTCATAGTTAAATCTTCATACAATTTAAACGGTATAATCTATGTTATAAGAACATTACCATTAATTAGGATGCAAAGAAGGTTCATTTTATGAGAATGAAACAAAGCTGAAATCTTTTTTTACATGAGATTATTAAACATGTCTTGCCTTGGGAATCTCAAATTTAGTACTCATCTTTCGTTGTAAATGTCTAATGAAACTTAGTTTTAAAGCCAAAATAAAAATAGAATTTTGTTGTTCTAGATTATTGGATCCTTATCCTTACCAAGCAAATGAGATTTGAAGAATCCTATCCCATGATCACTTAGATTATTAAATTGGAGAAAATTTTAGGAGCAAACATTAGCTCACTTTTAGGAATTTGAAATTGAAAGAGTTATTATTTAAAAATATCTAAGGATAGAGTCAACGTTGCTTCAAGTGAAAAAAGTAGTTAGTTATATTTTTTGGCAAATGAATTGGCATTAGTCTAAGAGTAACTAGAAGTAGGCTGATTAGAATTATTTAGGAGCCTTACTTACATTGGTTGATTGGAATATAACCAGACTCTCTCCTAATCTTATCTTCATCATTGGTAATGAAGCTTATTGTTAAATAGTTTTCCCTTCAATAGGTAAGTATTAAATTTATTTCATTTTATTCAAGCAATTAAGTACCTTTCTAGTATTAGTCTTCATAATTAAAAGAGTTATAGTTTTGGGTTTCAAAACAAATAGTATCTTACAAGCAATACAAATCATTCTCATAAGTTCATAAGTTATCTCTTACATGTATCATAGCTTCCAATAAATTAGTAAATTCATGTATTTAGTTCAAGTTCTAAGGTTTTAAATATTATCTTGGTTTACCTTTCAAGAAGTTGATTTGTTATTCTCATTCTTATCAAAATTTCCTTTCAACTATGCAAATTTATATCTTAGTTTCAATTTCAAGCAATAATTCCTTGCATGCAATAGTTATTTTAGCGTAATGTTTATTTAAGCCTTCTTGAATTCAAAGTTAATTCCTAGTTAGACAACTAAACAAGAGGAGTTGAAACAAAAAATCAGCAGTGTTTGGTATCTATGGTGCCTCTGGGTCACGCTTACGGGTAATGTCGTCGTGTTAAACTGCTGCACTTAACGCCTAATAAAGCTGCAACAATGACGTCTGTGGCATCGTCCCTATAAACCACCAGGGAGAAATAAGGGGCATTTGGAAGTTAAAATTCAAGGGGCAGGAAATCCCCCTTGGATCGATAATCTAAAAAGATTAATTTTAAAATGAATTTACATTCGATCAGTTAAACTTTAGAAAAACCCCATTAGGGTTTGGATGTGTGTGATTCAATCTTATAAATGTATTTTATCTTGATGAATTCAACAAATGACAATGGATGAAGGGTGACATATTTAATAGGAAATAGGACTTAGTTATCTTAGGCCACAAGCAAAAGGCCACCTTGAGCCTTTTTGCTATAGAGCTACCATCATGGGTAGCAACCATAAAGAAATTGTTTGGGACATTGACCCTAGAAAGGGCTGCGTACCCACCGAACAATTTACATTAAACCATAGTTAGAAACTAGAACTACATACTTTATGCTTTGATCCCATGCCAAAACGGGTATGTAGGCAGTCTAGGGATGGAGTTGTCCCTTGTACTCAGGCGTTCAGGGATGGGGATTAGGATTTGGTTTTGGGTGAGTAGTTTGGTCTCAAAGCTCCTTGGTATTTTAATCAATGGTGCAAATACTAATTGAAAGGTTAAAAATTAATTCAATGCATACTCAGAAGGAATCTTGTATGGATTTGCTTGACTTATCGAGGCTTTAGGCTGAATTTCGAGGAAAAACTCAAGCTTGTTATACAATTATTTTATATACTCCTAAAGACGATGACCTCAGTGCACTCCTAGTAGGAGAGTATAGTCTTTAGAGAGTGTCTCAGGACCTGGATGGTCCCGATGAGTCTAAAGTCTCTAGCCAAAGCATATCCTATTCTTATGAATAGATACCTATCCCAGTTGGGTAGATGCCTATCCCGGATTGGATAGATGAAACCTCCTATCCCGTATCGACAAATTCCTAACCCGTATGATTAGATGCTTAGTCCTGTATGGATAGATGCCTAGTCCCGTATGGTTAGATGGCTAACCCGTATGGTTAGATACCCATCCCGATTGGATGGATGCCTCTCCCGTTTGGATAGCTGTACCTGAGTATGTGATTGAATCAAACACAATTAAGGATAAGTAAGAATAAGAAATCAATATATATATATATATATATATATATATATATATATATATATATATATATATATATATATATATAAAGTCATTTGAAATTTTGGGTTAAGTTAAGTGGGTTTTTACAAGGGCCATATGTAGAAATGATTCAATAATATAAGAGCATAAAGTTTCTAAGAAAGGCAATATGAAAAATGAAGGAAACATTTTCTACTTAATATCAATCTATCTATTATAAGTTTAGTTATTTTAGTAAGTTATTTGGAATATTTTAGTTCCTTTCCACTAGTAAATGAATCGTTTCCAATTATTCAAAAACTTTCTAAAATATATGTTATATTGCATTGCTAACTTATTGAGTCAAATGTTAGGAGAAGTTCTACATTCACAATTAGTACAAAAGCCACATGTCTTAATGATTGAAGTTTTGCATAGTTATTCAAATGTGTATTAACATCAACTTTTTAATGTACAATGTTACAAGACATTTAAAAATTTATGATTGCCAATTGAGTAGTCACATAAACACAAAATATTCTTAAATAACACTTAGTAAACTCCATACAAACTTCTGAATGATAGGTTTTATCTTAGTCTAAAATATCTATGAATGACAACATAATTAAAGCATTCATAGAAGTAAATGTAAAAAAAAAAATTGTTACCATGAACATAGCTAATCATTAAGTACTCACATATTAAAACTAAAGAGAAAAACACATAAAAAAACTCAAAAAGTTTAGAGCATGTTTTATAGATTATGAATTAAGCTTATAGTTGAGAATGCTATAAAAAACAAAAGCATCAAAAAAATGATATGCTATCATATTGGTATTTTTTAAATCATTATCAATATTAGTAAAACTATGAAAATACTTTCAAAGTTGCTTCTATTTGATAAAACCATTGAAAATATCTGAAATTGATCACAACACTTTAAAAGTAATATCAAATGATTGATAAAAAGACTACAAATATTTGTCTATAGACCATTTAATAACAACTTTATGTGGTTTTACTTACCACTTGCTACTAATACAACTTATTTTAGTATTTACTTTTCAAATCAAAGACATAAGTGGGCTTCTTTGATTTAAAGAGAAATTCAAGTAGTGAGCGGGCAGAGGTTGATGGGCAAGCCATTAGTAGGGGTAGGCATTGGATCAATAATCACCTTTTCATTCACATTCACTAGGTCCCATTCAACATTTTTAACAATGTTGTGGATAAATACAAGAATTGCCATTCATGCAAATTCATTGCCCGGACACATTCTTGGGCCACCTCCAAATGGCACAAATGTATAAGGTGCTGGTCCACTCCCTTCAAATCTTGATGGATCAAATTTTTCTGGATTCTCAAAATATTCTGGATTTTTATGCATTGAACTTGTTGTCCAATATAACTGCAACACATTGACACATAATCACAATCTAAAAAATAAAAAAAGAGTGATTCTTGTTTACATAGTGTTTAGGATCGCACTCGCTGATTTTGGAAACCAAAATCACACAATTAGAAAAAACAAATTTACAATACAACAGTCTGCAAAAACTTTCTACTCTTCTAGTTCTCTCATATTGAAGAGTGTGATCCTAAACATTGATATCAAAAAGCACACACAATCGAATTCAGAAACAATTGTCCAATAGAACTACAACACATTGACACATAATCACAATCTAAGAAATGAAAAGAGTGATTCTTGTTTACATAGTGTTTAGGATTGCATTGACTAATTTTGGAAACCAAAATCACACAATTAAAAAACAAATTTATAATACAATAGACTGCAAAAACTTTCTACTCCTTCAGTTCTCTCATATTAAAACATTGATACAAAAAGGCACACAATTGAACGGATTAAGCCTAGAGAATGTTTGTCAACTCTGAGTGTTTAACACTTTTAAACCTAGAAATGTATTCTTAATGTGACCATACACATTAAGCAACATATTAAGCCTAAAAAATGTTAGTCAAATCTAAGTGTTTTAACACTTTTAAACCTAGAAATATAAGCTTAGTGTGTGTGATTTAAGACGTTCCCACACAATCAAATCCAAAAACAACAACATATTACAAAAAATTAATATTTTTTAACTTCAGTTTTAGAAAACGCATACCTTCCAACCCTTAGGGATGCTGAAACCAGCATAGGAGATATCAGCAATAGCCTTGCGCCAGGTGCCTACTGCTGGAGGACAAAGTCTGAGCGTCTCTTGAGCAGCTCTCCATGTGTACTTCATCTTTTGAAGATCATCCCACTGCAGTACACCCACCTCGCTTGCCTCCTCCCGCTTTATCTCCATTTGCTCTGCAATCTTTCACCAAATCAATAATCTCATCGAGACAAGTTAAAAACAAATCATGGGTACAGAGGAGTTTACTTTAGTGTACTTGTTATATACCTTGAAGAACCTTTTTGTAGCAGTCCGGATTCAGAGCCATATACCTCAAGAACATCGTTACAGTGACAACGCTTGTGTCATGGCCAGCCATAAGAAGCTGTATAATGTTATCCTTAATGTCATTGTCACTCAAAGCTTTCCCACTCCCATCGGTGTTGCAAAGCAGAAAGGAGAGCAAGTCCTGTTATGGCGAAGCGGATCCCGATGCCAAATCCGCTTTCCTCTTCTCAATCACAGTCTGCAGAATTTCACGGATGTGATTACTCCCAATTCTGGCTTTCCGGTACAGAGTACCCGGAAAATCCAGAGGAATCTGCAACATTCCGTTCAACATGTCAATGAAATGGCGGTACATATCAGATTGCTGAGGTCCTTCTCAATGAAATGGCGGTACATATCAGATTGCTGAGGTCCTTCATCCATGCTGAGAAAAAGAGAACAAGCCACAGCAAACAAGCAACGCTTCGAGAGAGGAAACGCCTTGATTTGGGTTCCCCCAAGCCAGAAACGTTTAACGTGGTCACTCATAATGGAATCCACTCTGCCCACGAAGTTTTGCAGAGCTTCTGGCTTTAAGAAAGTGAGAAGCAGCTTTCTCAGATCTTTTGCTTCGTCCCCAACTTTAGTGAGCAAAGAATTTCCAAACAACCTGGCAAGAGAAGACGGCCAAGAGACTTGAACAAGCTTGTTTTCATTGGAGAAAAGGAAGCGATTTCCCACAGGACTGAAGAAGATAGCTGTAGGGGCTCCGAACAAGTGTGTCTTAAAGATTTCTCCTCCGGATTGCTTAATTTTCTGCTCATAAAATTCTTGACCTTCGTTGCCCCTTTGGGAGGCTAGAAATTGTAGAGTCTCGCCCAGTAGCGGCAATCCACAGCTGCCGGGGGGAAGATTAGAGATTGAAGAGTGATTTCTGAGAAAGATCAGCAGAAAGAGCACAAAGCCAATGACTATAGCCACCGCGATCATATCCATTCTTCTCTGTTACCACAGCGAGAATGATTTCTGTAACAATGTTGCAAACCCTTATATCTAAGACAATTGTTCTGTGGAGGAGCTTTTTGTGATAAGATTATGCATTTTAGAAACAATTACGTGGCGCGTACTCGATCTCAATTTCAAGATGAGACGGTAGAAACAGGATGATAATAGGGGGAATTTTTATTTATTTATAATGTTTAGATATTTTTAGTATTTGACGGTATAATTTATTTAAAGAAGAAAAGATAATAAGAATTGTAGATATACTGTATATCTAAGAGGCAGAAGGAACGGATCAAGATACAGAGCAGAAGATTGATAATGCAGACTGAAAAGATACTAAGAGTTGTAGATATACAGTAGAATATTCAAGAGGCAGAAGGAATTGATCAAGATACACAGCAAAATATCCAAGATGCAGAAGGAAAAAGGATTTAGTTGGGAGGTATTTTGGGTTTTTTTATTCTGGATTTTGCATGCTTTTTTATTTGCTGGCTATCACTGGATCCCATAGGCTGTTTGACCTCCTCAAAGTTATTAAAAAACATCCATTCATTCATTCAATGGTTAATGTCCACAGAAAATTATGTGTAAGCTAATATGTTAGAGAATACAGTTTTATTTGTGCATAAAAGATACAATAGTTTTATTTATCAGTTATTATATATAAAAAAACACTTTTAAATTTTTTTTAATGGAATAAATGCTTTTGACCCCGAGCAATGCCAATGCCAAACTATAAAATAAAACATATAGAATATTATTTTTGTAGCTTTACTTTTGAATGATGATATAATGATAAAAGAAGATCTTATAGATGGAGAGATATAATTTAAAATTATTAATGTTTTCTCACTTTAAAATAAATATCAAATGACATTAACAGGAAATATAAATAAAAAAATATGTTGTAAATCAAATTGACAGTAGGAGAAAAACCAATGCAATTATTTTAATTCTAGAGGTATGGTTATAACTTAAGGGTTCTATTGAGAATAATGCAAATGCTTCCCAAAGTAATCCTCCTCACGTGTTTCAAAGATTTTAATGGTAGCCTTGTAATCATGAAAGTTTGAGATGTTACTGTCCATGATATGATATGTAAAATAATGGTTAGTATCATCTAAAGAGATAAGCTCCTATTTGGAACAAGAACTACTACCATCTAGATTAGATGGTAAGGAGTCTTATTTGACTAAATTTGATGTTTAATATTTCCATTAGTTAGATATCTAATTCATTTGTTATAGTGGTTTTCAAAATTATTATAATGATTTTTGGTTAATTGGAATTGTCAGGAAGGAGCTACACATATTTGTGTTGTATTCTCTTATATGCTAATTAAAAATTTTATTTAACAAATTTTACTTATTTTCCATTGTCTTCACAAATTTCAATAATCCTCTATTGGTCTTTGATTTTGCAAGCTATGGAAGTTAACTTAGTTTTAAGTAATTAAAGTGGCATAACTTGACGTATATCTACGATAGTTTATGATAACAATGACATGGATCATTTTAAGGTATTTACTTGGTGAAATTTGCCCTGAACTCAAAATTGAGGTTATAATATTACACTAGAGAGAATTGATCCTTAATATACTTGTTAAAAGTCAAATATTCTTTTAATTCATTACCAAATTAATTTTATATTTAAAATCCACAAGGGCATGGTTTTGATTAAGATAAGTGGAGGAAGAACCCTCAACCCTTAGAAAAAGCAACAAACTAGAGGCTTGGAGGACAAGCCAACAAAAAACACAACATATATTAACTAGCTAAATAGAACTATTATAGTAAACTAGTTTAACAAAGTCATGATCTTAATTGTTTTATATATCAAATCTCTAAATTTCAAATGGAAAACTACTCTCTTGTGGTGGTAAATACCATCTTATTAAACTCTCAATGGGAAAGTATTAATTAGTTTCAGAAATATTTGCCATCTCTATTAGGGGTGTGAATGTAGTTTTAGGTGTGCAATGAATTAAAAAAATAGGAGTAATGTTTATCAATTTTCAAGACTTATTCATGACTTTTAGTACACAAGGGAAAAAGTATGAACTCTTTGGATACAATCACCACCAAGTGTAATAAATAGCTCCCAAAGGACGGAGAAATTTCTCAACAAAGGTTCTCATAATATATGGGCACAATTACATTATATAGAAGTATAAGAAATAATAACTCAAGATCAAATCAAAATTGAAGAAATTGTTCAAAATCATCCAAAATTATTTAAAGAATCTACAATTGTACCTCTATTTAGAGACCATAATCATGACATTGAAATAATAACAAGGAGCATCATTCATCCCAACAAAAGTTCCTATTTATCCCCTATATGCATGCTTAAGAAATGGGCCTATCCATGTCGAACATTCTCTCATTGTGAGAAGCTAAACAAGATCACTCATAAAGATAGCCTTCATATTCCTATTGTTAATGAAGTGAAAGATAATAAAATCCATGCCAAACAATACAATGTGTCTTTAGGGTGAAAGAAATTGAATACTCACGACTTTTAGTTTCAATTAAATGTGTTAATATGGAAACTAAGGAGAGAGGATTTTTGAATATAACAATATATTATAGAAGATTTTTTCATACCTATCATCCTACAATTTTTTTTTTTGTGGGAAGGTATTAAAGTAAATATCCTTGTGTTGGAATGCTTAATATGCCAACACAATCAAAGGGAAACAATATAGACTTTGAGCCTCTTAAAAATATTAGGCATTCCAATACAACATTGGTTTGGAATATTAATAGACTCCATTATGGGGTTTCCAAAGTCAAATGATCTTGATGTAATCTCTCTTGTTGTGGATAAACTCATTAAGAATGCATATTTTTGTGGATTCTCTCATCCATCTCCTACTAATATTATAGAAAATGTATTCATACAAAATATTCAAAAAACTTCACAAAATTTCAAAAATTAAATTGCAAAAAGAGACACCTCAAAATTCCTAATCAAGTGAAAGAATTTTCTAATTGAAGATGCAATGTGGAATGATGAAAAATTCATACAATATATTCTAGAGTTGTTAAGAATTGAGGTAAATTCTTCTCTAAAGGAGAAGGGAATGTTATGATCCTAATATGATATATCTCTAAGTATAATATTTTGAGCACTTGTGGCATTCTTAACCTTAGCATTAATTATTTAATTAGTACCTTAATTAATCTTAATTAGGATGAAGGGGTATGTCCTTACATAGTTAGGCTTGTAAATAAAGGTGGAGATGTTTCTCCCAAGGCATCATATCATTTAACATTGAATTCATATGTTGTCATTTGATGATTGGAGGTCAGCTGCTCGAAGTGGTTTGTTATAATTTTGAATTTTGCATTTATTTCCAAGAAATATCATAACACAATTACATTCTTGCATGTGTTTGATTGAGTTATTGCATATCTTTATTGTTTATTTTTTATTAAAATCTTGCATGTTGATTAAGTTTCTCTATGTTTTTGTTATATTCTAGGGATGATGCTTGATATTAAGACAACCCTTTATACCAAAGTCTCCTTTCCTCGCTGACTTGGAATCTTTGCTTCCTTCAATGTATACTTCATGATTGCCTCCTATTTTCTTTGTGTCTTATTTGTTTGCTTCATGCTTTACATGTATACCTCTTGCCTTCATGCCTTAATGTGCACAATGTATCTTAAGAATCTATAATGTCATTTGTATTATGAATCAAGTTTAAACTTGAAGTTTCCACTATAAAACCATATTTTTAAAATAAACTATCACACTATCGTACTAGTATCTTTGAAATTGTTATATAATAAACTAAAATACCTTGAAAGTTGCTTCTTCTTTATAAAATTATTGAGAATCTTTTAAATTATCATACTCCTAAAACTTTTAAAAACTAATCAGAACACTTTAAAAAAAGTAATATCAAATGATCAATAAACATAATTTTTTATGATCAATAATAAGACTACAATATTTGTGGCTATAGACCATTTAATAGCACCTTTCGATGCTTTTACTTATTACTTGCCACTGATACAATTGATTTTTGTGTTTACTTTGTCAGCAATATAGAAAGAAATTTAGGTAGTGAGTGAGCGGCCACGAAGATTGATGGGCAGGCCCTCTACTGGGGCAGGCATTGGATCAATAATCACCTTTTCATTCACATTTACTAAATCCCATTCAACATTTTTAACAATGTTGTGGATAAATACAAGAATTACTATACGTGCAAATTCATTGCCTGGACACATTCGTGGGCCACCTCCAAATGGTACAAATGTGTAAGGTGCTGGCCCATTCCCTTCAAATCTTGATGGATCAAATTTTTCTGGATCCTTAAAATATTCTGCATTTTTATGAGTTGAAGAAGTTGTCCAAAATAACTGCAACACGCAACCAGAATATAAGAAATAGAAACCACTAACAGTAAACTTTAAAATAGAAAAGTACTACTATTACGAAGAAAAAAAACCCTGCAAGTTATGATAATTATATAATTATATAGTAACTAAAACTATAAGATAATAATGGAATTTACAAACGTTTCAAATTCTTTACTGTTATATGGTGAGAGTAGATTTCAGAATCTGCTGCTACCAGAGGAGGTGAGATCAGATTCCACCAATATTATTCACATTTTGGAAAGGTATGAAAGTTTATAAAACACGTCAAAATCCATAAGCCTGGTCACTGATTGGAATCCTTCTATTAATATTGAATGGAAATAGATGACTGGGTTTATCTATGCTGATATGAGTTGGGAGATAATGGTGTGAATTTGGTTAGATCCTGTATGCTAGCTCGACATCTTTACAAATTATTGACCCAAATTTTTTTTCCTACCATTGACTGTTGTAACAGTACTCTAAGCCAGCAGATGGGTTTTTCTTTTCAGTACTTTCTGTGTTGAGATATTCAGTTTCTTGGTATTTTTAATAACAAATTAATTTAATTGCTATTGTTATTGTTTTTAGATTAGGCTGTGTGATTTTTTTATAATTAATATTTTGGATCACATTCTATGATCTATCAGATGATGGGGATCACACTCTATGATCCATCAGATCCATCATCAGATAGAAGATAGAAGAGAGCTAAGAGAACTAAGAAAAACGTATGATGATGAATTTACAAGATCATTAAGTGTGATCCTAAAAATTGATTAAAAATAGTTCACACAGTCTAATTTAAAAACAATAGCAATAGCAATAGCAATTAAATTATAGATTATAAAAATCTGATTCATTAACAAATTAATTACAAAGAATAAAATAAAACAAAAGAATATCTGCAGAGAATAAAATAAAATAAAAATCCTTTTGTGGGTCTGTGGTATTTGTTATTTCAAAATAAAAATTGGGATCGCACTGGCTGATTCTAGAATGAAAGTTCACACATTAAAAAAAAATTCTTACAATCCAATGGACTGTGAAAACTTCATTTATGCCTTGTGAATATAATAATTATTAACTAGTTGAAGAAAAACATTCTTACAATCCAATGGACTGTAAAAACTTCATATATATCTTGTGTTCATAATTAACTAGTTTAAGGCTCATACCTTCCATCCCTTGGGGATAGTGAAACCAGAATAGGAGATATCAACAATAGCTTTTCGCCAGGTGCCTCCTGCTGGAGGATAAAGTCTGAGCGTCTCTTGGGCAGCTCTCCATGTGTACTTCATCTTTTGAAGGTCATCCCACTGCAGCAAATCCACCTGGCTTGCTTCCTTTTCCTTCTTTATCTCCATTTGCTCTGCACTCTTTTCCCAAATCAATAATCCCATCTAGAAAAGTTTAAAAAAAAATCATGGGTGCAGAGGAGTTTACTCTAGGGCACATATTAAATACCTTTAAGAACCTTCTGGTAGCAGTCCGGATTCAGAGCCAGATGCCTCAAGAGCATCGTTACAGTCACAACGCTGGTGTCATGACCTGCCATAAGAAGCAGCATAATGTTATCCTTAATGTCATCATCGCTCAGCGCATTCCCATGCCCATCGGCGTTGCAAAGCAGAAAGGAAAGCAGATCCTGCTGTGGGGAAGCGGAACCGGATGCCAAATCCGCTCTCCTCTTCTCAATCACAGTCTGCAGAATTTCACGGATATGATTACTCCCAATTCTGGCTTTCCGATACAGAGTCCCAGGAAAATCTAGAGGAATCTGGATCATTCCGTTCAATAGGTCAATAAAATGGCGATACAAATCAGATTGCTGCGGCCCCTCATCCATGCTGAGAAAAAGAGAACAAGCCACAGCAAACAAGCAACGCTTCGAGACAGGAAAGGCCTTGATTTGGGTTCCCCCAAGCCAGAAACGTTTAACGTGGTCAGTGATAATGGAATCCACTCTGCCCACGAATATTTGCAGAGCTTCGGGCTTTAAGAAATTGAGCAGCAGCTTCCTCAGCTCTTTTGCTTCGTCCCCAACTTTACTGAGTAAAGAATTTCCAAACAAGTGGGCAACAGAAGATGGCCAAGTGCTTTGAACAAGCTTGTTTTCGTTGGAGAAAAGAAAGCGGTTTCCCTCAGGACTGTAGAAGACCGCTGTAGGGGATCCGAGCAAGTGGGTCTTAAAGATATCTCCTCCATAGAGCTTAATTTTCTGCTCATAAAATTTCTGACCTCCGTTAGCCCTTTGGGAGGCTAGAAATCGTAAAGTCTCACCCAGTAGCGGCCAGCCTAAGCTGCCCGGGGGAAGATTAGGGTTAGAACTGGTTGAAAAGGGGTTTCTGAGAAGGAACAGCAGAAAGAGCACAAATCCAATGGCTATAGCCACCGCGATCATATCCATTCTTTTCTGTTGACAGAGAAATTAAGCTCTGTAATAATGTTGCGTATCCTTTTATCAAAGATAATTATGCTTCTCTGGAGGAACTTTTTGTGAAAAATTATTTGGCCCGTAGTAGTTAACGATTTCAACTTAAGTTTCTAGAAACGTGACAACTAGTACTTGGGAATTTTTATTTATTTGTAATTTTCGATATTTATTAAAGATGAGTGGTAAAAAATGTTTGATTAGAATTACGTGAAATTACATTCAATCATTCATGATGAAGATATTTTAAATAAATCTATTTATCAATTTAAAACTATTTTATTTAGTTAAAATGATTTTTTAAGTACTTGTCTCAAGTGTTTTTCAATGAAGATATTTTTTTTGGAGGCCTTGGAATTTGGTTGGCTTGCCTTTGTCTATTCTCTACTGAAGTTGTTCAACCCAATCTAAAAATTGGTGGAGTGTAGTCTAGAAACCTTGCCAAAGCGTCTTTTTAATCCTTCACATTAGCGAAACAATTATCCAACCCCTAGGATGCACCAATACATTAGGACTAAGCAACATTAGCAATCTGATTTAAAACCAGTGCTTCCTTCAAGCTCTAGCACACCTCCCACTCTTCAACAGTTCATCAATCAATCCTCCAGCTTGCACAATAAGCCCCACAATGTAAGAGAGAAAAAGTTCAACTCATTATTCATCTTTAAAGGAGATAGAATAGGACGAGACTTAGTCTTGCTATATGAATGCTTCCTCGCATCATAACTCCATAGAGGCAATTCAATTGCATGGATACACAACATATAAATATAAGACCCCATGATTATAGAGGCAACGTCACAATGACCCATTAGGAGATAGGCTTAGTCTTGAGCCAAGTATCTTTCTTGGGGTCATATGAATCCATTGAACTCACATATGCACAAGATCGCACAAAGAAGCTATTTTTCCTCCCAAACTTGAGGTCCACAAGTACATAAAATATTCCATCTATAGATGATCCCAAGCAACCATACTATTTTCTCAAATGTTTGAAATAGGTCTCCACAAATGAAGTTCATGAACGTATTCCTCTGCAATCTAAGTGATCTTGGGTTGGTCTAGTATCCAATAAATTCAAAATAAAATTGAAAATTAAAAACAATGATTAAAATTTCAATTCCAAACACATGTAGATCTTAGATGAAGTATTGATTTAGATTTTCTTATATTTTTAGATTTATTCCATTTAAGAACGTGCAAGCATAAATCAAGGAATTAAAAATTTGCATGATTGAATGAGTAGAAGAAATTGATATTTAAAAATTGCATGTTGAGAAGACAATTAATAATTATGTGTGAATAGATAAATATTTGTAGAATTGATAGATTGATTAATTAATAATAAGTTATTAACTATGATGTGATGTTAGTGGATGAAGATGGGTATTAACTAATCAATAAATTAATTAATCAAGAAATAATTAACTAGCTAATTAATGATAATGAATTATCCTATGAAAAATTATGCTATTATGTAATTTATCAATATGGCGATATTAGAATGAATTGATATTCTACAAGGTCAACTTATTTAGAACATGCACTCAAATAAATCCAAGGCACAATGCACTCTTAGGAAATCATTTCTAGTATCCACAAAATAAGAGGGGGATTATATAATTTTCAAATCACAAGACACATGGAGCAAGATTCCATTATACAAGCATATTTAAACATCTCTACTTTTCTTTACTAGTTCAAGGCTCAATAAATGTCATCTCTTTCACAAACAAATGCATCAATCGCATAGGAGCGTGCAATACTCAATGAAGCCTAGCAACAAGATTATTTATTTTCACCAACACTATTCACCAAGAGAATTATGACAACTTAGGAACTCACGAGGTCATTTCAATAATCATTTGTAACAATGAGATAAATAACAAGGATGAAATACATATAAAAATACTTCCTAGCAACCTCAAGGTCCAAAGAAACCTCCAAACAAGCATGAAAAAGTTTAGTCAACAAAATTTAGGTAACAGGCATGTTATCCACAACCCACAAGAACACCAAGACCCTAACATGCCCACACACAACAAAAGGAAACAAGAGAGTGGTCACTCTCAATCTTAGGAGACTCTTAACCAAGGTCATCACTCGAATCCTATTGAAATGGAAAGGCCTAGGAGGCATCCTTCCTCCACTAACATATAACATTGGCTAGTAAACTCAACCCTCTAAAATGCCATCCTGAGGCACATAAGTCAAGACATGCTAAGACTATATTGCAATAGAAGTACTTGAGAATAAACACATCAACCACACTACCACAACATGGGAAACAACAACTAGAGATCTCAATGTTGCAACATGGACTTTGATACCAAATGTAATGCCTTGTCCAAAGGATGAAGGAAAAGCCTAACATAATAACTTTGTTTTTTAAACACAAAAACCACAACATCGAAGATGTGACACAACATGTTGTACTTGCATGAAAAAGTGCACACAAGTGCCATGCGACAACACAAAGAAAACAACAACAAGAAAGGCCTCTCAACTATATAAGCAAGGCGGCAATAACATAAGACTAAACAATCATGGGACAAATCCACCATAATGAACCTATGAGAGAGGGGACAACACTGAAAGATGATCAAGTGCTAACTCTCGATTGTGATGTCTTGCAGCATCACATAGCGTTGGGATGAGGGAAACATCATCCTCTAATCTACATATGAAATGTGCTTGAAAACATTGATTGCAAGCCAAAGTGATATCAACAACACTTAAAAAGTGATATCAAATCATGATCACTAAACATAAATATAAATGATTGATTCCAATAAAGCATTTAATAGCACCTCTAGGTGCTTTTACTTATCACTTGCTACTAAATCAAATTCCTTTTTATTTACTTTTTTCAATAAAAGAACAATAAGAAATCCTAGGTAGTGAGCATCTCCAATACAAAGAGAAATTTAGATACTAATTGTGTGATGACGAAGATTAATGGGAAGGCCATCCTCAGGGGCAGGCATTTGATCAATAATCACCCTTTCATTCACATTTACTAATTCCCATTCGACATTTTTAACAATGTTGTGGATGAATACAAGAATTACCATTCGTGCAAACTCATGGTTTGAAGACATTTGTGGACCACCTCCAAATGGTACAAATGTGTAAGGCATTGACCCATTCCCTTCAAATCTTGATGGATCAAATTTTTCTGAATCCTTAAAATATTCTGCATTTTTATGAGTTGAAGAAGTCCAAAATAACTACAACACATTAACACACAACCAAAATATAATAAATAGAAACCACTAACAGAAAACTTTAGAAATAGAAAAGTACTAGAAAAAAATTCCACTGTGAAAACTTCATATATCTTGTGAATAATTCCTACAGTCCAAGGGACTTTAAAAACTTCTTATATACCTTGTGAGTAATGATCTAGTTGAAGGCTCATACCTTCCATCCCCTGGGGATTGTGAAACCAGCATAGAAGATATCAACAATGGCCTTGCGCCAGGTGCCTCCTACCGGAGGATAAAATCTGAGCGTCTCTTGGGCAGCTCCAAGTGTACTTCATCTTTTGAAGGTCATCCCACTGCAGAACACCCACCTCCCTTGTCTCCTCCTCCTGCTTTATCTCCATTTGCTCTGCAATCTTTCACCAAATTAATAATCCTATCTTAAGGGATGGAGAGGGTTTTACTGTATACCTTGAAAAACCTTTTGGTAGCAATCCGGATTCAGAGCCAGATACCTCGAGCAACGTTACAGTGACAACGCTGGTGTCATGGCCAGCCATAAGAAGCAGCATAATGTTATCCTTAATTTCATCGTCGCTCAACGCATTCCCACTCCCATCGGCATTGCAAAGCAGAAAGGAAAGCAAATCCTGCTGCGGGGAAGCCGAACCTGATGCCAAATCCTTTCTCTTCTTCTCAATCACACTCTGCAGAATTCCGCGGATATGAGTACTCTCAATTCTGGCTCTCCGGTAAAGAGTACCCGGAAAATTCAGAGGAATCTGAAACATTCCGTTCAACAGGTCAATGAAATGGTGATACAAATCAGATTGCTGAGGCCCTTCATCCATGCTGAGAAAAAGAGAACAAGCCACTACAAACAAGCAACGCCTCGAGAGATGAAAGGCCTTGATTTGGGTTTCCCCAAGCCAGAAACGTTTGACGTTTTCATCGATAATGGAATCCACTCTGCCCACGAAAGTTTGCAAGCTTCTGGCTTTAAGAAAGTGAGAAGCAGCTTTCTCACATCTTTTGCTTCGTCTCCAACTTTGCTGATTAAGGATTTTCCAAACAATCTGGTAACAGAAGACGGCCAAGTGCTTTGAACGAGCTTGTTTTCGTTGGAGAAGAGAAAACGATTTCCTTCAGGACTGTAGAAGATAGCTGTAGGGGATCCCAACACATGGGTTTTAAAGATATCTCCCCTGTAGAGCTTAATTCTTTGCTCAAAAAATTCTTGAAATGCGTTAGCTCTTAGGGAAGCCAGAAATGGTATTGTCTCCCCCAGTAGCGGCAAGCCAAAGCTGCCCGGGGGAAGATTAGAGATTGAAGAGGGTTTTCTGAGAAGGATTAGCAGAAAGAGTACAAATCCTATGGCTGTAGTCACAGCGATCATATCCATTCTTGTCTGTTCCCAGAGAGATTAATTTCTGTAATGGTGTTGCGTATCCTTATATCCAAGATGATGGCTGTCTGAAGGAACTTTTTGTGAAACTATTACGTGGCCTGGTCTCAATTTCAACTTGAAATTTCTAGGACCATGATAATTGTTTTTATTTTCATTTTCTTTTCCTGGATACGGAAGATTTTCTCTTCTATTCATTTTTTATTCCAAAGCGTCACATAACCCCACTGATACTGATGATAAGCCCATCTTCCTTAATTTACGTGTCATGGGATCCATGTTTTTATGGCTTCAAATCAATGTATGAATTTTGTATTATTTTTTCTGCAAACTCTGACTTTTTTCTCTCTGCCATCGTTGACAGAGAGAAAAAAGTATGATAATTGTTTTTATTTTCATTTTCTTTTCCTGGATACGGAAGATTTTCTCTTCTATTCATTTTTTATTCCAAAGCGTCACATAACCCCACTGATACTGATGATAAGCCCATCTTCCTTAATTTACGTGTCATGGGATCCACGTTTTTATGGCTTCAAATCAATGTATGAATTTTGTATTATTTTTTCTGCAAACTCTGACTTTTTTCTCTCTGCCATCGTTGACAGTACATCTTCTTTCCCCTGAAATTGAGTAAATCAAGAAAACACCTCATGCTGACATCTGGTGTAAGAGGAACAAAACCACCTTGCATTAAACTATAAGCATGGATATCCATTTGATCTTACCCCTTCACATTAGTGATGTTTTTTTTAAAATCTTATTGTTTTTTGGAAAACAAAAGACAAATTGTGTCAAGTTCTATTCTAAGTGTTAGATTAGTGAAAATTGTGTCGAATTCAAAATCGCTCCCACACCACGTAAATTTATCCTTTCAGCGTCATAATCTTCAAGAGCCATCTCAAGTTGCTTCTCCATAGCCATGTTCAATGATTCCGGTTTCAGGATCTTCCTCAAGCTATTAAACTTCTTCCGAGGAACCATACTCTGATACCAATTGTTGGAATCCAAGAACACTGAGAGGGAGGGGGGGGGTGAATTAGTGTTCTGCCGGTAAGATATGATTTTACCCTTTTATAAAATACACGTATAAACTGGTAAATGAAGAAACATATAACTTGAAGCAAATAAACCATCCACATAAATGAACACCATAACACACAAAATTTATACGTGGAAAACTTCAAAGAGGAAAAACCACAGTGAGATTTGTGACCCACAATATTAGTTCACTGGCCATTTGAAAGATATTACATAAAATGGGGTCTTGTACATGCAGGAAGGCACACTGCCTAGAGCACACTGCTCACCACAAAAGAGTCTCACTGACCACAAGCTTCTGCTGAAATAAAACAGTAATAATGAACTCACAAAATGCATCTACTATGCCAAAAAGAGTTCTGGTTATAGTTTTGCTCTGTACCGGTTCATAAACCCTGAACACTTCTATTGGTATCTCCTCTCCTCCAAGAATGCTTTCCAAACTATCTACAGATCATTGCATGATATAACATTTGCATACAAATGATCTACATACATATACTTCGCATTACACAGTCTCCTATATCCTTATTACAATCTGTCACATTACTTTTTTTTATGATGACCTTAACAAATTGACCTATATACCCTTCACAAACAATATGCTTTATGTCAACTTGTACAATGCATTACAAAATATATACAATGTTGGCCTTAATAATTACAATATGATTTTTACAAATAAAACTTCCTTCGGGTCCAAGACTGATGTTGGCTTCACTGAAGTGCTGGATGTCGGTGCCGGTGTAACCCTGGATTCTCCAATGCCGATGTCTACCAATGAATGCCTCCTAATGCCGGTGTATGCTTCCTTATGAATCTTGTTGCCAAGTTACCATGTTGCCATCAATGACAACATATGAATCCAATGAGTGTCAATTGCCAACAATCTCCCCCTTTGGCATTGATGGCAACACTCATGTGAAAAATGGATTCCCTGTCGGTTCAACCTGAAATATACTCCCCCTAAGCAATACACCCATATTTTTTTGTCTGATATTTTCACATTATATACACTCCCCCTTTGGCATCAATGCCAAAGACCGGTGAAAGAATTGAAAGAATGAATATTTAATACAGATTACTTTACCGGAGCTTGACCAATTTCAAAATTTCGGGGTAAGCCTTGTCTAGCAGTTGTAAATATGTATCCCATTCAATTTTGGATACAAGTCCACACAGTAAGTGTGCAAATGTTTCCTTCTCTTTGACTTCTGCCAGTGTGGGCTTAGCAATCATATCCATACATTCCCTTTTATGTACACCGAGTGAATCCAATCTTGGACTCACCAATCCTCTAAGACTCCTTGCTCTCCGAATGATCTTGTCTCTTTCCTTTTCAAAAGAAAAAAATTGGTTCTCCAAAGACAAAATTTGTCCATCAACAGATGTTGTTAGTGAGGTTAATCCATCAAAAGAATTTGCAATATTGGCAACCTTATCATGTAACTCCTTTAATCTACTATCTACATTTGCTGTAAGAGTTTCTATATTACAATAAACCCTGTAGATATTTGTACATTGTTTCAAAAAATTCTCAATAAGAATCAATTTTCTTTCATTTTCTTCTTCTCTGTTTCTATAATCTAATCAAAAGTGGCTCTCTTAGCCATAGTAAATCTCTCAAGTGCATGTCGGTCTAAAATTTGCTGCAAAGATTGAAAGTTGTTAGATATATTCTCAGTTAATGATTTAAGCTTGTCGGAAGGGATTGCTTCATTTTCAATCTTACAATCAGGAATTAGTCTGTGCAAAACTGTGATTGAGTGATCTATTATTCCTTTATTTGTCGATCCCTCCTTTATTAGTTTCTGAGTAGCCATCATCATTAACTCAGTGGGACTCATCTCAGTGATTGGTTTCTTCTCAACTTGAGAAGTGTCAATTGCCAAAAGCTTTGTCGGGGAATCAATATTAACTGTCGGCATAGTCTCAGTTCCCTTTGCCTTATCCTCCTTAGCACTGGTGGCTTCGCCACTTGGTGCAGTATCAGTTACCACCGGTGGAGTATTATCCACAATATTGTCAGTACCCTGTACATTGCCTTGTTCAAAAGTTGTCTTTGCTAGTATTGACTGTATAGTCTCCTTTACTGTCGGTGGTGTCTGTATACTTATAGTTACTGCCGATTTATTCAAAATTGGAGCTGAACTACCCAAAATACCTTTCCCTTTAGAACTATCTGGGATGGTGAAAGTTGTTGCTTTTACAAATTCTTCTTAGGAGGTGAGAAAATCAGGATTCTTTTGGAAGAATTTGGTCCAACCATCTTTGGTCTCATTTACTACCTCATTTACCCTGCCCATCATTAGGCTTATTTGTCGGGGTTTTCTACTAAACGCTGTTTTGTTTGTAACATCAATGCATTGTTTCATTTCCTCATTATTTATTGAACCACACATACCCAAAAGTTCTACTTCCTTAATTTCTCTATCCCTCTTGACTGCATCAAGTCTTCTAGCATCTAATTTATTGTACAATGATAGAGGAATTTCCTTCAAAATTTCTACTAAGGCTTTCTTATATATATCTATGTGTAACAAAATTGCCTCTTCAATCTCATTCTGCTCATTATCCTCTAAATCTTCATAATAAATGGATACATTCTTCAAAATTCCATCCTTGGTTATTTCATCAAGCAATTCAACACAGGTCATTGTAGCCTTACCAGATTTAGTAGCATCATCACTCTTCTTCTTCTTGTTGTGGGTTGCCGGAGTGGATGCGATTGGTTTCCTCTTCTAAATAGGTTTCCTTGCCGGAGGTAGGGATGTAGTAGGTTTTGTTACTTTTCTCACAAGGTTCCTCCTTGGCTCCACCTTCTTTTCCTCTACCGGAGGCTGGTCATCTTTCTTTCTTTGCACGCTTCTAAATGCTAGAGGTTCATTATCCTCTGGATTAGAGTCAAAAGTGACAGAAGAAATGAAAGTTTCGGGCCTCTTTGCCTCAGGATCACTAACCATTGCCGGTTCCTTTACTGGTTTGGATCCAGAACCCAGTTCAGTGTCAATCTCATGGATTACATTCTATACAAATGCAGACATCTTATCAATTTTCTTCTCTCTTCTTTTCCGGTCAAAGCCAATTTTGACTTCAAGAGCCTTTTCTTTAGCAGTACCAAAGTGTTCCATCTTATCATCTAATGGAGCTTCAAGCAACATTTTTGCATAAAGTTCAAAAATGCTATCATCCACTTCATATCCAAGCTCAGTGACCCATATGGTCCTAGGTTCTATTGCCTCCATAAGAGTTTCATCAGTGTTTACCATAAAATAGATATCAATAGAGTACTTCTCCACAATGTGCTTTGATATTCTTTCCCTCTGTCTCATATTTTCTTGAAATGTTTTGAAATAGCCCCAAATATTTTCATCCCTGTTGATACCAAGACCAGTGATTGCTTCTTTGATCTTCATTTCTACTGGTATGTCATGTGCCTAACACTTCTTCCCTAAACCTGGTAGCTCATTCATGAAGTAAAGCATTAAAAAAAAAAGAGATTTCCAAACCTAAAAGTTCCTTCTTAACACTCTTAATCTTTTCGAGATTTAGCATTAGTTCACTTCTCAGCCATTCACACAAATCATACTTCTCATTATTCTTTAACATCTGATAAGTAACATGGATGCAAGAACTAGCAACAGAGTTCAATCGACTTGATCGAGTTACCTTATAGATGATTATCATGCTGACAAATTTCACATCAGTGTTTTTGATGGTGCTGACCCTCATAGATCTTCCATCATGGGTTGCGTCGGTGAGCTTCTCAACCGCAGTGGTGGAAATTTTCTTGCTAGGTTCTTATCTGACTTTGGGTAAGACAATGACTTCTTGAATTGTTTCCTTTGTGATCATGTAGGGCCGATCCAGCCAAATGAACTCATTGTGAACCCTGCTCAGAACATATCTGATCACCTCATCTTTTAATTTCACTATGTACAGGATACCGGTTAACCCTAGATCCTTGATGATCTTATATTCCAACTTGATTGTTCCAGAGCTTCCTAGTATCACAGATTGATACATGTCCTTTATCTCTTTTGTACTTAGATCCTCCAAGGTGTAGTGAATATATGCCCTTAAATCTTCAACATACATCACACCATTGGGAACCCTAGAGAATGCGCCCGCAGAGTTCTTTCTTAGCTATTTGGGGAACTTCCTTGAAAATGGGTCTTAGCCTATCCTTAACTTCAACAATGGTGGTATTTGCAATGAAAGTAGGAGTAGATGATCTAGATGCCATTTTGAAAAAATACCTGAAAATGATCATCAGTGTGAAGATTTGATTGTTGGAAATCCTTTCATAATGCCTTTTCTTGCTCTTAATCGCCCGAGATTCGCCTTTGCTTTGCTTTGGATTTCTTGAATGTTGGGTGAGTGAAAATGAATTCACTTTCCCTTTTTATCAACGAGTAAACCCTAATCCTTCACTGTCATAAATGCTTCGCGATGTACCCTACTGGATGCCGGTTTCACAGTCTTATGTTGGCTAAACCTTCATCAATGATTAAGACAACTCTCTAGATCTCTTTCAGATATCCTCTGGGGAATATGCAAGATTTGCAATAGATTTTCCAACCCCTAAGGCGTATGCCTCAGTTACCAGTGGAATTTCTTGCCAGTGCAAGAATGCTCTATTCTATCAGTGGAGTTATCGGTGTAGATCTATCTCCACTTGGTTCTTCAGACTTTCTAACCCATCTCTTGGTGTGATCTTGTTGTATTTCATCTACCTTCTGCTTTCTTTTCTCATTTTCTTTATCATTGCTAACCATTTGAGTCTTGCTTCTGCAGTACTTAGCAATATGACCTATTTTGTTGCATGCATAACATGTAACATTGTTCTTTTGAATTTCTTTAATAGATCCGATGTCATTCCTTGACCTACATTGATTAGCCAAATGACCAAACTTTCCACATGCATGACATTTGACATTCATTTTGCAATCTTCTGATTTATGACCATATTTCTTGCAATTTGTGCATTGACTAGGAACAAAATTGTAGTTTTGATTTGCTCTATTTCTACATTGTTTAGCCATATGCCCAAATTTATTACAAACAAAGCATCTACCATTGAATTTATAAATATTAGATTGCCTTACCGGTTTCCTCTGGTCTGATGAGTTTTGCATACCGATTGTCTTATCTTCATTTGCAGTACTGGAGCTTTCACCTTGTATAAATCCAAGTCCTCTAGAATCATCATTCTGCCTTTGTCTTTCCAATAAGTCATCCAACTGTACAACACTAATCCTGAATTTTTCTTTATACTCACTTGCAGTAGTCAGATCATCTCTCAGAGTAGTTATTTGTCTTTAGGCTCTTGTTCATTATTTTAGGAGTGTAGCAAATCAATTCACAACAGATTATTCTCATGAGTCAATCTACCACATTCATCAAATTTGTTCTTCAGAGATATAACAAGTTTTTCTTTCTTCTTCTTTCTATCCTCAATATCTTTTGATAACCTCATGGTTAGGTCTTGCATTTCATTCTTCATAAGCATGTTTGTTTGACTCAGTTTTTGACATTGTTCCTTAAGTGCATTTTTCTCTTCATCATCCCGGTTTCGCAAAAGTTCCTTTCTCTTGGTTTGAGTAGATGATAACATTTCTTGCAGGACAAGAATGAATTCATTAGCAGAATTCAATTCATCTTGCAATTTTAAATTCTTCATCCTTTCAACATCATAATCCTCAAGAGCCATCTCAAGTTGCTTCTCCATAGCCATGTTCAATGATTCCGGTTTCAAGATCTTCCTCAAGCTGTTAAACTTCTTCCAAGGAACCAGACTCTGATACCAATTGTTTGAATCCAAGAACACTGAAGGGGGGGGGGGGTGAATTAGTGTTTTGCTGGTAAGATATGATTTTACCCTTTTATAAAATACACGTATAAACTGGTAAATGAAGAAACATATAACTTGAAGCAAATAAACCATCCACATAAATGAACACCATAACACACAAAATTTATATGTGGAAAACCTCAAAGAGGAAAAACCACAGTGGGATTTGTGACCCACAATATTAGTTCACTAGCCATATGAAAGATATTACATAAAATGGGGTCCTGTACATGCAGGAAGGCACAATGCCTAGAGCACACTGCTCATCACATAAGAGTCTCACTGACTACAAGCTTCTGCTGAAATAAAACAGTAATAATGAACTCACAAAATGCATCTGCTATGCCAAAAAGAGTTCCAGTTATAGTTCTACTCTGTACCGGTTCATAAACCCTGAACACTTCTACCGACGTCTCCTCTCCTCCAAGAATGCTTTCCAAACTATCTATAGATCATTGCATGATATAGCATTCACATACAACTGGTCTACATACATATACTTCGCATTACATAGTCTCCTATATCCTTATTACAATATGTCACATTACTTTTTTTTGATGACCTTAACAAACTGACCTATATATACCCTTCACAAACAATATGCCTTATGTCGGCTTACAACGCATTACAAAAGATATACAATGTCGGCCTTAATAATTACAAAATGATTTTTAGAAATAAAACTTCCTTCAGGAACAAGACTAATGTCGGCTTCACTGAAGTGCTGGATGTCGGTGCCGGTGTAACCCTAGATTCTCCAATGCCGGTGTCTGCAGGTGTATGCTAGTGTATGCTTCCTTATGAATCTTGTTGCCAAGTTACCATGTTGCCATCTTTCCATCAATGACAACACATGAATCCAATGAGTGTCAATTGCCAGCTTTACATCCATAGACATAGTATCTATCTATGTAAAGTTGGAGAAATTGTCTTGGGAGATGAAAGAAACAAGGTATTTTCTAGATGCAAGGTATTTACTTAGTTGTGTGAAAAAGAGAAATAACATTATTTGTCTACCATCATAGTGAAAAGTTGACAATTGCTTTTGGTTTTCCGAACATGCCCCCTAGAATAACTATTATAGTTGTTAAGAGCCTTTGAGTATGTGTTGATTGCTACACTACAATAAAATCTATCTCCAATATTATTGCAATTCCTACTTGTAATGATTAGTTTAGTTGATTTCATGAAGAGGAAATGAACTCGCACACACATTTTTTCATGGATTACTCGAAGGCCTTATTAATTCATAAGGATTAATTTCTTGTATGAAGTAATTTTGAATCGCTTTAATTATGATAAACCTTAAATAAACAGGTTACTATGCTGGTTTCAAATTTTCATAAAATGTTTAGGAACATTCTCTATGCCTTACAATACCATCTCTAATTTTAGATAAAATTAGGGAGCCTCTCCATGAATTTTTGTCCTTATGAGCCTTTACCATGCATATCATTCTTAGTGTAAGGACTCTAGTGTGCTTCTAATTCTCTTTTAGTTTGATTTTGTTGCCTGTAAAGTCCTTGGTTGATATCTGATGAAAGATTTATATTTCTGTCCCTATAGTTGCTATATGATATCTGTGTCTTGCCCCATTTAAGTGATATCACTTGTCCATAGGGATGAGCCCCTTTACGACACTATATGGATATGAGGCCACCTCATTCAAGACAACAAGGTACCTAGAGCTAAATATTTTGTCCAACTAAACATTGACATCATGAATACCATATTTAAAAGAAAATCTCGATCAAGCTCAAAATTAACAAAGCTATATGCTGATAGCAACCATGTGGGAAGAACATTTGAAGAAGGAGACATGGTGTTTTTGAGGTTACAGCCTTACAAACAACCATCAATTAAGTCAAGTGGGGTAGAAAAACTCAAACCTCGATTCTATGGGCCCTACAAAGTTTTGAGGAAGATAGGCAGAGTAGCTTATGAAGTGGAGCTCCCCGAAGGTAGCAAGATCCATAATGTATTTCATGTGTCTCGACTAAAAAAGGTTTTAGGACAACAAGTTGTCCCATGTACACAATTGTCACTGCTTGATGACGAAGGGAAACTCGTATCAGAATGAGAAATTATCTTGGATACTAGAGAAAGGAGTTTATGGAATAGGACCATCACCGAGTTTTTAATTCAATGGAAGGGCTTACCCATAGAAGATGCCACATGGGAAAGGAAAGAAGATATTGAAGCACTCCAGAAAGGAAAGTAACACTTGCGTATAGGAACATATAATAAAATTATATCACTTTATTTTAAATTATAAATATTAGAAGAATGTATGAATCAAAATTCTTACAATTTAATAACAAACTATGATATATGTAACCATTCAAGAGTTAAATAAAACACATAGAGGGGATACATGGCTCAAGGAAGCCAACACCTTGCTTAGATGAGTAGGACGACTTAAAGAAAATCAATCCTCTCTAAGTATAAGGGCTCAAGGAAGCCAATAGGGGGCGAATGACTCAAAGAAATTCAGCCCACACAAGATGGCTCAAGGAAGCCAATGGGACAGAATGACCCAAAGAAGGTTAGTCTCTACAAGGCTCAAGGAAGCCAAAGGGGGCAAGGGCTCAAGGTAGTCAACCTCTCCCCTAAGTATACTTAGCATTACTTTCATTTATCTAACTATATATAATAGTACTACTATTCTTGGTGCAGGTAAAGAGAAGACAATAAGTTTCTTGAGGACAAGCAATCTTAAGAGGGGAAAACTGTGATGTCCCCACCCTAAGAGCGTATAGGCAAGTTCATGAAGTCTCTAGGGGGTAATTGGACCAAGATGGTGAAGAAAAAGGCGGGTATAAGTGGCCACATTTTTTTTGAAAATAGGTAAACCCAAACTTCAAAGAGATATTTGAAGGTCGTGCACTCAAAACTAGGAGTTGAGCAAAGAATAAGAATTGCAGTACTCCGAATCTAGTTTCTAAACTACTAAATTTTTCTAATATTGGATAAGATTAAGAGGGTCAAACCTCTCATGCACAAAAAAATGTTCCTGATTTTTTTAGAAAAACATAACATAGTTGTTTTTGTGCGCTGCACAAAATATATAGTTAGATTTATTGTTTTGCAAAACCTTTTGGTTGGATGATAGGTAAGAGTGAGATCTAGAAGTTGTGTTTTTTTTTGTAATTTTCCGTCGAGTATTTTTTTTATGATTTTTCGAAGTGGTTGCATCTTGAAAATTTGGTACCTATTCATGCGCTGGCCATAACTTGCATCAAAATAATCGAAAATACAGTCTTCTTTTTTGAAAAGTGTATAGAATATAGTGTAGAACAATAATATGTAATTTATTTTTGAGTTTGGTCAAATATATCAAAATTTATTAAAAAAATGGTAGACATATGTTTGTGCGGATTGTCAAGGCACTGGTAAAGAAAATTAAAGTTTACTATGCTAATGTTGTTCAAAAATAATAAAAAATTATATGGTCAGAAAGTTGAGAAGACGTGTGAGATTATGGTGGTAATCTTAGAGATACCCACTTGATCATTTGTAAACCTGATGAAGGACGAAGTTGAGAAATCATGTTGGAAGATGAAAAAACATGTAAAGGGACAAAAATGGAGGGAAAATGGGCTTGCAAGCGTTAGGGTCATTTTCCAACCCTCTTACCAAGCCAAAAAACCTGCATGGGTTTTGATGTGCAAGATAACCCGCTTGGGTTTTGAAAAACAAAAAGTACCATTCATAATTCTACACAATCCGTACTGGTTATGTAGAACTAAAACCATCATTTTGAGTTTCACAAAACCCGTACGGGTTATGAAGACATAAAAATGTATGCTTGTAAACTTAGCATTTACTACACATATGTATAGACATACATATATAATATGTGTTTATGTATGTATATATACATATCTATAGTTATAAATACATATATTTATATAGATATATGTATATATGTTTGTATACATGCATGTCTCTCTCTCTCTCTCTCTCTCTCTCTCTCTCTCTCGTCTTCCTTCCCCCATCACCGTCTTTGTCTATTATGAGTCCTAACTATCCTCCTTGAGTTCTATCTTATCTCTCTCCCCCTCACACTTCTCTCTCGCCAAGTCTCTCACCCTCTTCTCCTTCTCGTTCTCTCTCTACCTGTTAGTCCTCCTTTCTTTTCTTTTGAGTTTCAATTCAAAAGTCGTCCTTTATTTTGATTTTCCTTTTCGGTTGTGTGTTTCCTTCCTTTGAACTTAAGTGATTGAACATTGCCTTAGTTCAAAGTTCAAGTTCAATGCCCACTTTAAATTTAGTTGTCTTCGTGGATTTGTTTCATGGTAAAGGCGAGCGCTTTGTTGAAAGTTCATGTTGAACTTGAACCTTTGAACCTTCTTGGTTCAAGGTTCATGGTTCAAAGTTAGTTGTGCGTCAGCTATATCTTTGCTCATTCGTTGTCTTTTGTTTTTATGCTAGGAAGACTGTTTTATGTTCTTTCTCAGAGTTGATCTTGAACCTTTGAACCTTTAGGTTCTTGGTTCAAGGTTCAATGTTCAAAATTCATAGTCTAAGGCTTCATTTAGAAGTGGTGTGCGTATCATGGAGAGAAAATGATGACGGGAAAGTGAATATTCTGGATAATTTGAGATGTTAGTTTCTAATTATGGCAAATAATCATGATACTTCATGTGACATGTAATGGAGTGACCTGAAATTAAATGCATGCCGGATATCCATCAAATCAAGTGTCAATTCACACGAGCTCACTTAATTAGTACAACTAGCTAGGATTTGAGTGAGATTTTATTCATTTTTTTATTGTAAAAGCTAGCAATCTTTCTAGTACCTTCTCAGTAGCCATGAAAGCGAAGGACGCTGGAGGTATTGTATCTGCACTCAGAAGGTTTCAAGAATTTTCTATCAAGATCAGGTTAGTTTTATTTGTTTCTTCTTCTGTTGTATTTTCTTGCTCAAAAGCTAGCCATTGTTTGTTTCCTTTGTTGTTATAGTGGAATTCATTTTATTCCCAAAGTTGTTTGATAAATATGAGAGGGGCCATCATGAGGCCAACTCTATCGAAATTGGTTCATACTTCCTGTTTGATTAGATCAATACTAGAGATGGGTGACACTTCACTAGCACAAGCAGACCTCATTGACTTCCTAGAAAGAGCTAAGAATCTAGTTCAAAATTCCATGATGGAGAAAATTGTAATAAGTGGTCTGATTGAAGCCATTGCATTTCCTATAGTGGCACTGTGCCCAGAGCTGGTTTTAGAATGCATGAACTAGTATAATGTAGAACACAGGTGTATTAGGGCTATCAATGGAGAGGTGCTATTGAAAATTGATAGGGAAACCGTAATGGAAGCCATGGGAATTCCCCATAAATATTTGTATGAAGACTGGACCATTGGTACTTCATACTCTCTCTTTTTTGAGAAGAAGAGCACCTACAAAAGCGTAATTGCTAGAAACTGGTTGTTGAAAACCCAAAAAGGAGGTTCTAGGTTACCGAGGCCACTCACCAGAGAGCATTTTATAATATAACTGCGGGATATTGTTATTTTGTTGAACAGATTGAAGGGAAATGCTCATGCCTTTTATTGGGTAGACTGGATGTATTTCTACATTCAAGTCATGTTGAATGGAAGCGCTTATCTAGATTGGGGGCAAGTTGTTGCAGAGTGACTAGGCTTAAACAAATTCACAAAGATGAGCAATTTTTATATGTCCTCATACCTTTTTTGAATGCTTGCCTGCACTCGAGACTGGAATGGCTTATACTATGAACCCTGGGTTGATGGGATAAGGGTTTATGAATAGCATCCTCACCTGTAGCAGCATAAATATGCTGAAAATGTCATGAGGTGGAATGATATTTTTGCAGGAAGATTGGTTCATGAGTTACAGGGTAACCTAAACAAAAGATTATCAACAGAAGCGATGGAATTTGTAGGTATTTATGGTAGTTTCTTTATTTAGGTTTCTCAGTTCACCTATATTAGAGTTGGCAGCTATCAGGGCGAACCTTTTAGGTTACCTAGGTATGCTCTCGATAGTTATGTTTTGATCGAAGTTAGTCAACAACTCGCCTACATTGATAAGAGAAGTGAAGGGAAGTCTGGGGTTGTCTTTCCAGTAGAGCTGGGATATTATAGTTGTAGATTAGTTTAAGATGCCCTAAATCTTGAACTTGAATTCAAGAAGTTCAATTTGTAGTTATATGTCACTAGACACAAATTTGATAGCCGAAGGTTGGCCATAGAAAACTTGAATGTCGATATTGATTTTTTTCATGAACCTCAATTGGAAGACTACTAGGAGAACTATGATGATGAGTTTGAAGTTAGAAAGAGATTGTGGTCTAGGTTCACAGTTCAAGAAATTGTAACGATGGGTATATCTATGAATGTCTCAGATGTACAAGAGGATGAGGGTGAAGAAGTTGTTGATCCCAAGTTCAATGAGAAGATATAGGGGCAGCCTATTCTAGATGTTGATTGGGATAGAAAAGGAGATGACAACATTCAAGCTAGAACCTTCAATGTTATTAGACGGACTGAAAGATGGCTAAAGGATCGTCGTTTTGGATAGCAGCCCATTTCTACACCTAAGAGTAGAAAAGTTGGTCAAACTCATGCAACTTCACAAGTATCTCTTCCCTTTCTAACATTGCTATTGATGTTACAAGTAATGAAAAATAGAGGACCGAGAAAATTAAAATTGTAAACTTAGGAGAATCTTCCTTCAGTTCCTCCCCTGCTCGCGTCACACGATCCCGTAGAAAGAAGAATAGTCATAAACTCCCTAAAAATCCACTTGTAGTATATTTGGACTCCGAAAAGTAAATTCAAGAGATAATGGATGCCTAGATGCAGGACAAGCTCACCACTGGTGCTGCTGACAAGGGAAAGGAAACTCAAGAAGTTGAGGATTCTGTAAACACCATGGCTATTGTTATCACTAACCTGCAATCACCTCCATCCAAGGAGACATATATTGTCCCTAAATTGTTAAGTACTTCACTTTACCAGAAAATAAATGTAATTCCAATCTCTATTTCAATGGAAGACATGGTTAGTAAATGTTTGGGGAGAACGTCAAAGTCCAAGAGACTTAAAATTGAAGCAATGATAGACATGGATGATCAAATAGAGCATTGGATTGTAGAGGTAGCTCAACCCCTAATGGATAAAGATGTCGAGACCATCACTGAAAAAGACTTTGTTACTGAGAAGATTGATTTAGGGGTGACCTCTCGGGCTGCGAATGCTAAACACTTAGAGACCTCCACCAAGAGAATTCTGACTAGGACTTGGAAGGACGAAAAGGATAAAAATGAAATGAAATGGATCATAATGCAGATGGCTCAGTACATCAATGCCATACAAGATCCCAATCCACAATTGCTTTCCCAAGTACCTTTGTCATTTGACCCAAAGTCACCAATGAACTAGAAATTGCTTGATCAGGTTCAGAGAAGTCAGATGGTAGCAAACGTCTTTAGTGATTGGCTGGAATCAATTGCTCAGCAAGGTACAAGATACATTTATGATCTGGTTAAGGTATTTGAAAGTGTAGAGTCTGTGGGAAAGGAGTTAGAAATAGAAATAATCGCCTAGGAAAAAGAGAAAAGCAAATGGGTAGTTGTATTGAAACAAATGAGAGATACCCAAAGGTATGGAGTCATGAACTTCCTGGCAAAAAAACTAGTGCATGGTCTTGACGACAATGTTCTTTTTGTATGTAAAGAAAATATTGAATGGAGGAACTCAATTATTGAACAAGAGCATGAAGAATCAATCAAACTTTTGAAGGAGTTAAAAGAACTGATTAATATTAAGCACAAAGATATGAAGTGCATAGATATTCAACTCCTGAAAGATGATAGGTAGACACTTGAAGATTCAGCTAATATGATTCAAGCCTTCAAGGATCGAGTTCAACAAATCCAGGAAGCAAAATCCTTAACAATAGAGGATTTCTCGAAAATTGCACGAATTGAATCAAATAGAAAAAATGTGTAAGGTGATGGCCCATTCTTTTCAAATCTTGATGGATCAAATTTTTCTAGATCCTTAAAATATTATGCATTTTTATGAATTGAAGAAATTGTCCAAAATAACTGCAACACACTAACACAAACATAAGAAATAGAAACCATTAACAGTAGACTTTAAATGACTTTAGAAGTAGAAAAGTATTAGAAAAGACTCCTATTACGGACAACAGAAGTTGTAAATTGTGACAGTTATATAGTGATAATAACGGTAGGATAGTAATGGAAGTTGCAAACGGTTCAAATTCTTTTACTCTTATAAATGAGAGTAGATATCAGGATCTCCTGCTACCAGAGGAGGAGAGATCAGATTCCACCAATATCATTCACATAAAAACTTTAACCATTGAACCAACTGTTTGATTGTTAAGGCATGGAAGTCCACAAAACACATCACAATCCAAAAGCTTTGTCAATGATTGGAATCCTACTATTATTGAATGTAAAAAGATGACTGGGTTTATATATGCTAATATGAGTTAGCAGATAATGGTAAGAATTTAGTGAGATCCTGTATGCTACTTTGACATCTTTACAAACGATTGAGCCAAATTTGTTTTTCTCCTATCGACTGCTGTAACACTACTCTTAGCCAGCAGATGGGTTTTGCTTTTCAGTACTTTCTGTGTTGAGATTTGAGATATTCAATAGCAAAAATTAATTTTCTATTGCTATTGTTTTTGCTATTGTTATTGTTTTTGGATTAGGATATGTATAATTTTTTTAATCAATATTTCGGATCATATTCATGATCCATAATCAGATAGAAGATAAAAGAGAGTCACGCAAAAATATAAGATGATGGATCATACAAGATCATAGAAATGTGATCCGAAAAGTTGATTAAAACTAAATCACACAATTTAATCTAAAAACAAAAAAAACAATGTTTGAAATGGCACTGACTGATTTAGAATGAAAATTCACAAAATAAAAAAAGAACATTCTTACAATCCAATGGACTTTGAAAACTTCATATATACCTTGGGAAAAATTAACTGGTTGAAGAAAAAACATTCTTACAATCTAATGGACTGTGTAAACTTCATATATACCTTGTGAATAATTAACTAGTTCAAGGCTCATACCTTCCATCCCATGGGGATAGTGAAACCGGAATAGGAGATATCAACAATAGCTTTTCGCCAGGTGCCTCATGATGGAGGATAAAGTCTGAGCGTCTCTTGGGCAGCTCTTCATGTGTACTTCATCTTTTGAAGGTGTTTTGAATTATTTGTATAGAATTTCAAACTTTTATATAGTCTTTCCTATCGTGCTAAAGCTTTTAAGTCTATGACTATATCTTTCATCTTACAAAATTTCTCTAAAACTAATCTAAATTATTTTGTTTAGATCTTTAAACTAGTCCAAATCATTACAACAAGGGCAGACAAAAATGCATCTCTTATTAGTTCTTGCTAAGGCCAAGGCAAGAATACTTCATTCAAAGTTTTCTATTAGTTTAGCCGAAATCACATAGAATTAAAAAAAGTGACCAAAAATTTATAGTTATATTTATTTTATATTTATTTTATAGTTCACAATAAAAATAGTAAGTGCAAATTTATTTATTTTTTCAATTATACATTTTAATGAATTAGAAAAAATATCAAACTATATTAAATTGTTGAATGACAAATCCACTATTGCATATTTCATAGATTTTGACATATGCAATAGTGGACATGTCATGTCCACTTCTAATAGAGTAGACTTTAGTGTATATTCTATTAAAAGCGTATATCCCCAATTTTATAATAAAAGATATATTTATATATTTTATTTTAATATCTTTTTATATTTCTTATTTGTCTATTTACATTTTCATAAATGAATATAAAATATTTAATATATATTTATTAATACATTGATATTAATGCATTTTATATTTTTATATTTATATTCAAACATCTAATCTATATACTTGATAAATGAATATCAGATATGTTTCTTATTTTAAACTGCTATTTGGATAATATTTGTATAGAATTTCAAACTTTTATGTAGTTTTTTTTCTTATTTTTCTTCTATACCTTTAAACTAATACAAATAATTATAACAAAGGCAAGAACTTAACACAAATGTGTCTCTTGTTATATTATCGTATTATTATATTTTTATTTTATATTTGTTCTTATACTTATGCTTGAGAAAAAAATGGATTTTATGTAAAGACACTTGAACAATCCCCCATAATTAATTATATTATTTTTAATTACAAAATTAGTAATATAAAAATAATATAAAATTTATAATAAAATAAAATGTTTTCTAATTTTTCATGTATTTAAGTGTCACAAACACATCAAATTAAAGACTTTAATTTTTATTGAGGAGTATTTTTGCATCCATATTATTATTAAGATATGATTATATTATTATGTTTTTACATACTCTTTCTTATGTATACAATATGTATGTGTATGTGTATGTACATCCACACACACACACACACAAATATATATATATATATATATATATATATATATATATATATATATATATATATATATATATATATATATATATATATATATATATATATATATATATATATATATATATATATATATATATATATATATATATATATATATATATATATATATATATATATATATATATATATATCCTTTCTCTCTATCTCCTTACCCTTCTCACTATCTTGCTCCTCTATCTCTCCCTCTTTATATCTCTATATCTCCCACTCTCTCCCTATTGAAAACATAACATGAACCTATTGGTAATGGAGCTTGATTATCTTCTTCATTTACATGTTTTATTTTTATCATGTTTAGATCCCTATAAGTTGATACAATAGTTTATTTGAAGCTATTACTTCTCCATTGAGACCTTTGTTGGACAAACAACATCAGTTGTTGAATGACCTACCAAAATTGATCTCATGTACTACATAAATGTATGCAAAAATAGACCATTTTTTTCCTAATTGACCTTGCAAAACTTTTCGTCATACCTATTGCACATCAAGATGTGATTTCTAGTTTTAATGTTCAAGATTTATTAAAGATGAGTGGTATAAAATATTTATGAGTAAATTTAGGTAAATTTACATTAATGATTTGATATGTACAAGATATTTTAAATACATCTATCTATTAATTTGAATGTATTTTATTACTTTAAAATAAAATAATTTTTAATTGGATGGGTTTTTCAATAGGAGATTATTTGGGAGGTTTTGGTGGTTTTGGGTGCTTGTTTTTCCCTATTCTCTATTAGAAGATGTTCAAATTTCCTAAAAACTATTGGTGTGTAGCCTAAAACCTTGTTACAAGCCCTTTTTTAATCCTTAACACCATTCCTACAACTTTATGTCATAATTAAAACCAATCCTTCTTTCAAGCCTCTAGCACACCTCCCACTCCTCGTTAAATTATCAATTAATCCTCCAACTTGCACAATATAAACAAAAACCCCATTGTAAGAGAATTCTTTTTTAACATATTATTCACTTTCAAACGAGATGAAATAGGAGGAGAGTTAATCCTATTATATGAATCCTTCCTCACATCATACCTCCACAAAGACAATTCACCTACGTGGCTACACAACATATAAATATAAGACTACATGACTACATAGGAAATGATACAACCACCCATTGGAAGAAAGGATTAGTCTCAAGCCAAGTATCTATCTTGGAATCATGTGAATCCATTGAACTCACGTACATATGAGGTTGTAGAGAAATCTATTTTCTCTACCAAACTTGAGGCCCCCAACTAGGGGAAGGGTACCAATAGTTGTTATAGCTCACTTTGTGCACCTTAAGCTCCTAAATCATACATCAAGTTTTGATGATTTTTTTGTTATATTCATATGCAACTTAAGAGCTTATAATTATTGTTTCAGCTTCTAGGTACTTTCAATGAACATGTGATGACTCATTATGCATACAAAGGTCAAAAAGTGGTCTTTTGGAGGTGACACTAGATATATATTCTTTATTGCCCCTATAACCATTCATTTTGATCACCAAATACTTTTAAACTTCCTACTCCTATATGCCTAAACTCCCAATTATAAATAAAAATTGTAATTTGACTTCTCACAATTTAATTACACAAAATCACATTCCAATGTTATAAGTTTATGTGCATGCTATTTTTTTGTACAAGTATCCATGTGACAACCGACGTTGGCATGAATTATTGTACATTTTAATGCCATTTAAAATATAGTCACATTCGTGGAGGAGATTATTTCCCACACTTCTTGTATTCCCACTATCATTTTCCATTTTGGTTTGCTCTAACCCTTCTACTTCTCCATCATGCAACACTTCTCTGAGATGCTCTCTAGGTTTTCAAGTACATTGAGCTATAATTTCTCCTTTCACTTTACAAAAAATGTTTTTTCTAAATCTGGTTTTCTCCACTAATAGATTGTCTTTTTAGAATTATTGTATGTACACTATCTAGGGTTTCATTACCATGTGTAATGCCCCATCTAAAGGACAAAGGTAAAAATTGGTAGAACAAATTTTTTATTAAAAATGATAACCAACGTGCACTACACTAGATACAACAAAAATGTCTCGCATTTTCACTACAATGTGCACACAAGAATCACAAGAACACTACAACACTAAAGAATGACTACACAAGACCACATCATTGCACAAGAAAGGTGACACTAGTAGAAGACCAACCATTGTGGAACAACTCATTTTTATGGAACAATGAGAGAGAAAGAGAGGAAGGACAACACCTTGACGATGATCAACACATTCTATGATCATCTAATCTCATCAAATGAAACCAAGATGGGATGAGGGAATCATCGACCTCCAATCTACATCAACCATAGTAACCAACTTGAAGCCACAACACTAATGACACACTCAGAACATAAACATCGACAAAGAAAGTCTAGGAGCCAACGTTGCTTGACTAGGCAACGACACTGTCAATTTTTTAAATGAGGAGTATGATGAGGGCTTAATCACCTCTATCCCGCTTAACACAACAAAAAATAAGCCTCTATAGGTTCAAATTACAAATAGGTCACTCAACCAACATGAATAACTCTAGATTGAATTTCAAAGACGTCAATCCACTTTAAAGCGACTATTCACTTTCCAAGGCAATGAAATATCTTGAAACCTCTATAGGAAACTTGTCATAATAATGATGACTTGGGAAGACTCCAAAGACCAAGGGAATCAACTCCTACACACTAGGTCACTCCGACAAAAGTTTGACAATCGGTTTCGGGGCAATCGAATGAAAAAACTAGACATCTTAGGGACACTAGCACCTAGGAAGACACTAGAGTGTCATGACATAAACTAATTGATTTTCAAAATGTAAACATATATAGGTTTTATTATTCATTTTTCATGAATGTATTGTCCTTTTCTATGTAGTTCATGATTTTAGATATAGTTATTTTCTTTGTGATACTCATTCTTTTGAAAAAAAAGTGGAAAAACTAAGGCTATGATATGTCGAGAAGGGTGATGGTAAGGGCTCATGACCATACTATAAATGGGATAATAATTGTGAGTGGGTGAGTACATCTTTCGGCTTGAATAAATCTAGGAGGATATATATGGAGGTATCCTTAACATGACATATACCAATGATGAACATGAGTGAAATAGTAACATTTATACCCAATCTATGCACAACTCCAAGATTTGCCACTAGGCCAAAGATAAATACACTTACATATTCCCCCAAAAGATTTTAGTAACTTGAGAAAATTCCACAAATGAATACACTTAACTTTATAGGGGAGAGGACCTATTAGTTGATCACCCTAACTTCGTGCTTCTCAAAATCCTATGTGGAAATTTAAAAGCACTCTCATTTTTTTACAGGAGCTTACTTGGCAAGTCGCATGCTTATATAGCTAAGGTTTTAGAGCCACATCATCATATGGTGCTATAGCAGAAAGATTTTTGCCAAGGTGTCCAAAAAGGCCTAAAAAAATAGAGATTGATACTTATACACTAAGACATGTTTTATTGGTGTGTTAATATGGAATTACATGATTTGTTGATTTTTAGATCTAAGGAATACATTTCATTCAATTATGGGTAGTCATCATCAGCACTAACAACTTTAAAGTCACAACTATTGGTACAAAATTGTCAAAAATAATAGACATTAAATCAATAAGTACTTTAACAACTATTAGAATGATCTCAACTACTAGATCCTATCCCCTTAACATAATTGCAAGCTATGACACGATTTTATAATAATATTAGTTATTTGTGCTTACTTAAATTTTTTTAAGAGTTATATCACTAAATTAAGAATGTATCTACAACTCTAATATATTCCTAAACTACTAATAATTCTATATTTAAATATTTATATATACCTTTAATTTAACATGTAATTGCACAAGGAATTACTATCCATATAAAACTATATCCCTATTGAACCTAATGAGTACACAATTAGTTGATAGGATTTTATATGTGGGAGCTAAATAGATAAAGGCTAAACTAATTGTCTCTCACCACATAGTAAGACTATCCCTGCCCTCGATTTCTCATATGTGATAATGAATTCCTAGATACAATGTATATATTAGATGAATTACAAGAGTGCCAGTAAATGTGCATGAGATAATCTTTAAGGTTTATTCACGTTCAACTAAGCTTCCTATAGATCTCACCTTCTATAATCATAGGGAGAAGTTTTCTTTCTTACAATACCATCTCTTTCATGTTATTTTATACCACAAAAGCACCTGTTCTCTTCTGTGTGTGTAGACATCAAAGGAAATGAAGAAAGCCATAGAAGAATGCAATGCATGGCATGATAAAGTAATACTTATTTGATTATATTTGATTCACATATATCAACACCTCAATTCAGGTTGATATAGGGACTTTGCATAAATCATTCATTTAAGCCATTTTTAAAATTCTTTATATATAAGAGTAATGAATAAATAAAAATTGCCAAATATTATGTTTGAACATCTATATCCAAGGGTGGGTTATTGGCATCTTTCAAAATATGATGCAAGATTAGGCTTAAATACATAGGTATTTACTTTCTCACCTTATATATTGGCATTATGGTAGATAATATAACTTCCCTTTGAAAAATAAATGGAGGATATAAAATTCAAATTTACACTTTCATAATTATAATGATATCTTTCTAGCTAGTAGTTCTAAGGAAATATCGACAATTACTAGTTTTTTTTCATTAATAAGATAGAATCTTCCAACACGTAATCCCAAAGGAATAATGCAATGATAAAATTGCCCAATATTCCTAGAAAGGATGTCAAGTAAAGTATACCAAAGAAGTAAAACTTGTTTTCTTCTCTTAATGAATACAAGAAGCAATCAAGCATATATAGAATTGTATTTTATTCTTGTGGCCTCCAAGACACATGGAGGGAAATTTAATGTGGGTCTCATTAGAACGAAGTTCCTAGATAACCACATATGTTTCCATGTCAATAGATAAATACCTTGAAGAAAGTGGATCCACTTGGGAACACATAAGGTCTATAATTTATGGGCAAAGAGGAAAATTCTTCATCAAGCCACAAGACCAACTACACCCATTTCTTCTTCAATCAATTACCTATCTAGAAATAAATACTATGATGGAATTATAAGGCACCGAGAGGGGGGTGAATCAGTACAAGAAAAACAATATAAATCTGATCACCAACTTTAACAACTTAAAACTTATCAAGCATATAAGAAATATCACCACATAAGATAATGCCCAATAAAACAAATTCCACATAACACAAGAGATTTATACATGGAAAACCCAAAAGGGAAAAACCACGGTGGGAGTTGGTATCCACAAGATTCACTATCTGCATAATAGAATTCTTGACCGGTTAAGGTCTTACAACTATGCCCTGTTAGGAGTAGACCCGGTTAAGAGTCACCCGGTTAAGGGATTTGAATGATAAGCCTTGTTAGGAGAAATGACCTTTTAGGATCAACCTCGCAAGAGGATTTGAGACTCTGATTCAGAGCTACCCTGTTAGAGGATTTACAAGTTAAGGCATGTTAGGACCTACTCGGTTAGGGGATTTTGTTGTTGCAAACTATTAGGAAAACAACAGTGAAAAGATATTTAAGTAACACCTTCTCTGTTTGATAAGATCCACTTCCGATCCTTAAAACTTTAACCAAAATTCATTACAGAACTTCCCTAAACACCGCACAATCTCATTCACAATATTTGCTCATAAATTCTCTCTTTACACACATTACCGACTTTATACCTCATCACACTTTTTATAAACATTTACATTTAGTCAACTACAACCTTGGAACAATTTCCTAGGTTCAATGAATCTAGACAAACTTACATCACACGCTTTACATATGTTGGCCATCGACATAACAAATTAAAACTTGTGCCATTTTACCGATTTAAGTGACTATATCACTACTGGTTATGTGTTCTACTAGTTTTTCTTCTCTATACATTAAATCTCACTCATCCAATTGAATCTGCCAATGCAGTTGAGAACATAGCTCAAAATACCCGTCTCCAACATCATTGTAGAACCACATCATTCAACTCTTCATGAATCACCTGTATCGGTTGTCATAATGTAACTCTGTCTCAATTTACCGTTTGAGATCCTGATTATTGGTTCTTTGTAAAATTGTCTTCTGTATCGGTTGGCTACCAAGACTTAGATGACCACAATTTAAACATTGTTGCCATCAATGACAACACAAAACTTATTCATCAAACATGCATCTCAATCTCTTCATCACATTCACTAATCAATCATTTACCGGTTTAGTCAAATGCCAACATACTAGTCTATCTAGAAATAAATACTAAAATGATGTCCAAACATGAAGATAGGGCCACACACTAATGCAATGGTCAAGGCATGAGTATAAAAATATCATCAAGAATCACCACCAACAATCACCACTAAATGTGTAGATCAAGGAATGCCATGAAGATGCATATTCCTATGAATAACCACCTTGAAGAATATTTTCCACTTTATTATTATTTGAATTACCTGCTCTTATAAAAATGATCAAATTAGTACTAAGTATGCTACACACCTACCACATTAGGGTACCAAGCATACATGGACATAGCTAATGATGCCACAAATTAACCTAAAGGATTGATGAAAAATATTGAGAGCCCCATAAAAATAAAGGTATGGATATCACACAAGTGAGAGGAGTTATTTAAAGAAAATATATAACCAAGACACAACATATGCAACAACCATAGAATGGATTGAATATAACACAAACCACCATAGGCATAATGAATAAAATCCTAAGTTCAATGAGAACATGAATGTGAATAGTTGTAAGAGGTGCACAACCTAGCTATGGTGCATTGCTAATGAAGAGTGGGCATATAGTACAAAATACATGTTTAGACACAAATAAACTGACCCTTCTTCTATCCATCTCATTTCATTATCATTTAAAACATTTCTTCTATGGTTTTTTAAATTATTGAATTTGTTAGGCTGTTCACTTTTCCTTTCAACCAAGTAAATAAATGACATATTTATTTACCCATGCTTGTAAAATTAAATAATTTTAGTATTTAATTTAATTTTTCCCTCTCGTCTCTCCACTTGCTTTATTTCTCCTTCCAACTTTTTCATTTGTCCTCTAATTCCTTCCAACATCTTCTCACTACCTCCCCAATCTTGGGTAAACTTTATCCTACGTGATCTCAATCGTCCATCCCCTTTGGAATGAATTCAAACTCAAAACTTGATCTGTCTCCCTCCAAATCAATAAATTCAAACCACTTACTCCATTTTATTTTTAACCACTAATATTGCTCACTTTGGTTTCATCTAATTGCTTTGTGCTTGCAAAATGTTTAGGGTAATATTATTTCAATTTGAAAAGGAACTCAAGATGTATGGACATCTTAGGGGAGTGATTTGTTATGCTTTGTTTTATCTCTATTTTGTTCACACACTCTCATTTTCATGTTCTTCATAGGATAGTTTGATATTTGCATAGGTTAGAGGAATTGGTGGTTTTTCTTTGATAATTTATGTAGTTAAGATTTCAAACTATGCAACATGTATAGATCATATTGCAGTAAGTGGTAATTTCACTATCAATAATTCCGTTATAATAATAAAATAAAATCACCACCACATAGTGTACTCATAGAGTGACAAACCACACCATAAGAAAGAAAATCACCACCATCACCATCATATACAAATAACTTGACACTGCACAAGCATTTTGTGGAGTAATTTTTTAAAGATGTGGTGCATTAAATATATTCATAACACAACCATCACAACACGATAGGAAACCCATTCCAATCAAATCAATTCATTATTGTAAGAATTTATGAAGATAAAAGGGAGGCTACTATGATATAGGATCATATGTAGTTATAAGATCATATACAACCACTACAAACTAGGAAAAGTCACTACAAGTGGACCAAAACTACCCAAAAAAAGGGATCTCGCTACAATAAAGATAATAGAAATAGGTGGTTATATTTACTTATCATAGTGGTGAAAAAAGAATATCATATGTACATGCATAATATTAATATAAAATAAGTGAAGTGATAGGAAATTGCAAGGCATATGTGGCTACCATACCATAGAAGGAAAACTATACCAATAGAAATGCAAGTGGGGGAAGTATATAATATCAAACAATAATCTCATAAATGAAATGAAATGCATTCACAAAGGTGTCATAATCAAGCACACAAGATATGACCTAGGGAATACACCCAGGTAAAAGAAAAGTCATTGTAGTAATAACATGAAAAATGATCATTAAATTAGGTGTAGGCCAATATTTTTGATGAGGATGACCCCTTCTCAATTCAAGAGCTAGGTGACAAATGACCAAAAAGATCATGCAAAAGGTAAACATGTTACCCAATTATCATTGTACCCATGCAAATAACTTCCATGGAACTAACAAAATAACCCTAAATTGTCAAGAAAATAGAAAAGGGGCAAAAAAAAAAAGCACACAAAGAGAAAGGAGTGTATTAAAATGGATGAAAGTATGACAACATTTGCATACATGATTTTATCAAAAAAAATTGCAAGTGTAATTTATTAGTTCAATAACAGGCCCATTTCATGAGAGTTCCCTCTAAATCAAGGTTGTCATATTTTTACAAATTATAGTGTAATGAGAGTGTATTCCATTAAAGATTTGTAATCATTATTTGAAGATAGTAGATTGGATGAATTTAATACACTCCAATGATAGCATTTAGATAGGACAAAGACCAATTTTTCATTCAAGAATTTTTTTATTTCATCCACAATCAATATTCTTGTCATTTGAGGAAGACTTAAATGTTGAATATTGGGGTAACTGAGAGGAGGGGATGAATCAGTTGACAATAAATTTTCCTTTTTAACCTTAATACACAAATTCAGAATATTAAACAAAATTAACAAAATTTGAAAATGCATGCAAGAAACAAATAAAACACAAGAAACACCAAAATTTATGTGGAAAACCCAAGAAGGGAAAAACCATGAATTTGTAACGCCCCGCTATGAGGCCCAAAGGACTTAAACAGATAAGACAATGAAAATACAAATAATAATTTAAAAAAAATAAAATTAAAAGATATACCATACAATAGCATTGCGATACATGCACATCAAGATAAGGAAATGATGTACAAGAACAAACTAGCAAAAGTCCTCAAGGCCCCACAACGATGTTACTCAAGGATAACATTAACCAAAAACAAAAGAACACCAAAGGAACTTCTATAAGAAGATTACACTGTCTGATTCATGGATCATGATACATAATACATTTCCATGAGAATATACATAAGATCATCGATTACATTACAAGCTATCCATAAGGATATAATATCCATGAGTACAACAATAAATTGAGTATAATAATCAAGTACATAAAGAAGGTCTTAAATATCCTCACGAGCCATCAAGATCAGGTTGTAGGACGAACCAAAACCCAATGGGAGCAAATAGCACTCCACCCAACCATGTGGTACCAACAGGTCCACCCCCCGTGCTAGGAGGTATCAGCCAGACCCAAGAGATGGAAGGAAATACAAAAGGATACAAATGACTCACATGAGGCTCACAAGTCTATTGTCACAAGAGACTCACAAGGCTATGGTCACAAGAGACTCACAAGACCATAATCATAGGAACTCAACAGTAAAACAACCACTTCCAGAGGCCCGAGCAATCCACAGAGGGATAAAAGAAAAGCATAAGTAACCACTAGGTATGAAATAGGGAAGAGTGTCATCACTAGGTTGTCATGAGTTACCCTAGTAGGTCTTCACTAGGTCCTGACCCCCATCTTGGGTTACCCTAGTGACCTCTCTCGACCCCCGACCCCCATACAAACACTAGTGGACCACACCAACCTTTTGAAAGGACAAGATTGGTGGAAGCCATTCTAGGCCCTTCTCTACTTACCTCAGCCCTAAACAAGCACCTGAGCGTAAGAGAGGCAACAAAATTTAATATTTATTAATGTGAGATAACTAACCATCCCAATTCGATATATTATGTTTTCACTTGATTACAAAACTCTCATTGAGTTACCCTGGCAACCACTTTGGGTCTCGACCACTAATGAAAACCACTCCCCCAAGATTTCACCTAGGAATCCAAGCAACACCACAGATCAAACCAGAAATCTCAAGATGGTAAATCACCAAAATACCATTAGAAGGCTTGACTCTCTTTCTAGAATAAGATAACATAAAGGGAGAATCCAAGGTAGGCTAGGAAACACCATCTAGCTTCCATAACATACATGACTTGAACAAATTTCATCAAAAGAGAAGCATAACTTAATCAATAATGAACTCCATAAACTCCCTTCCTAAGCCTCTGGAAATTGAATACATAAAACCACACATCTGAGTATCCCCACAATGAAAGACAAGATCCAAAAGCAAAAATAAGGTCTCATCATGCCAAATACAAAAGAGTTCATTCAAATAGTTCCAAATACAAAAGAAACCATAATAACACTTATACATCAAATAGTTCCAAATCAACATTGATTCCATTAATCCATTAGATCAATTTACTGACATTATATTATTTCATAAACATTGTAATCCATTCCTACAAAATTTCTTTCATTATATTTGTTCAACAAAAAACTAAAATAAGATTACCTAGGTTCATATGAAAACATATATACATATAACTAATCCTTGAGAGAACTTAACCACATGATTAATTGATTATATGAAATGACATATCTATTAATTTAAATGCATCCACTTTTCTCAAAAATATAACTAATTTCTGAATATATCCATAGTTAACAAAAGAACACACTGTAAAGCGGAAAATCGCGATCGAACCCTAGTTGCTCTCCCCTCTTCCAACTCCAAGGAGAGAGAAGGGAGGTTCACTAGGGTTGATGGTTTTCACTTAGGGGAGAGACTTTACATTCAAAAGAGGGGTTGAAACCCACAAGATCCAATCCCACGCAATGCAAGATTGGATGCTAAATGTGTTTCAAGGGTTAAGAAAGCAAGGCTACCCTCTTTTGTAAAGAATGTTGATAGAAGAATTAAGCTAGGAATGCATAGAAAGTGAGAAAGATTAGCTTATAAACTGAGATAGGAATACAGTATGAAGCTGCGGACTTGGAATTAGCAGTAAAATGTCGATACGGTGCTGTCCTGCAAATTTGAGCAAAAGTTGCCGGGACGATACGGTGCTGTCCTGCAAATTTGAGCAAAAGTTGCCGGGACGATGGCGCCCGAGCGCCACGGTCCTCCGAAAAATCCGCGAAACGAAGGGGGATCTGTTTGTCTCTGCACAAGGATTCCAGATCTTCAATTTCAGCCGCGTACCTGCAACCTACACACAGAAAAGCGAAGATGATTGGGGGGTTAGGGATTAGGGGTTTGCCTTTAGGTCAAACCCCAGTTTTGGAATTAACCAAGAAATGAGCAATGCTGTAAATGTAAATGTCTGTAATGTAAAACAAGTACTAATACCTTGTTGTAAGGATGTTTGTATCCTTATGTGCGAAGGTATAGATGTTGTATGTTGTATGTTGTAAGTGATCTCCTCTTCAATGGTTGAATCCTTGTCTTGAATGCAACACTTAGCCTTGAATGGAGACTTGAAATGATCAATTGCTTGAAGGAATGCTTGAATGCTTGAATGCTTGAGTATAGTTTCCACGCTTGTACACATATCCCCTTCTTACCCAAATGGGAGAGGAAAATGTAGTTTATATACTTGCCAATTAGGGTTAAAAGACTGATTTTTCCGACCTTAGGCCGACCAGGAAATATAATTTTCCAATTTGCAAACATAAAGACCCGAAGTCCAAAAGAGACCGGGCCCAAAATAGGACCCAGGGACCAGGGCGCTGGGCACCCTGGTCCTGGGCACTGGGCGCTCTGGTCCCACTTCCCGGGACAATAGGGTGCAAAGGAGGTTCAGGCCAGGGTGCAAGAAAATGCAGTTTTTGGTGTCATAATCAGGTTTCGGGGTCTCCATTCAGGTTCAGTGTTGCGTCGCCATCATGAAGACCGAAATGCAGTCGAAATTGCAAGTGTCGCAATTTTAGGACGCTACATTTAGCCCCCACTTTAGCGGGAGTATGTATGCTCATACTTCCGGTAAAGTACAAGGAAACAATATTGAAAGACTTTCACCATGTCAAGGAGGCAAGACACACCAAGCCCCCAGTGGACTAAGGATCTTACGACTTCGATTGACAAAGTAAAAGGGAAGATCACGAGGGAGAACCATGACTGTCAGTAGCAAGGTTCCATCACTATGAGTCATGCAAGAAAGATATCAAAAATTTTCAAGGCAAGGTTAAATTTGCCAAGAAATTTTCAAGTATCTTGAAAAGAGTATCTTGAAAAGATATGAACGGGATGTATGCCCCCCTATGTTAAAGCGATCGCACACGCCTCACCAGGGGTGATTGCTTTAAGGTAGTGATACATATAAGAAATGAGAAAGGAAAGGAGCACGTTATCACAAGGATTTAGCCCCCAAGTGTGAGATAAACCCAAGGATAATAGACACAAAACACAAAGCACGAGGTGACTTCGCTTTCCTTGGGGTCAGTATGCTGTATGATAATTCATGTATATATATCATATGTATGTATGCATAATTGTTCTTCATTCCCCAATCAAGGAAGGTCACCTAGAAGAAGGGAACACGTGTCTTTTGAGTCAACATGAGAGAGATCGAGAGATCTCAATGCTTTGCATCGTCCTCAAGTAGACAACACTAAGGACAACAAATAGAAGAATGAGAATAACATATAGAAGAAGTAACACAAGAGAGGAGGAGAGAATCTGCTATGCTAATGTAACTAGTCTAGCACGTCATCTACCCCCCGATCTTGCTGATCAATGTTTCGGGAAGGTAGGGAACACGCTAGAGGAGGAACATCCAACACAGCAGATGGAGCTATCACAAGATCCAAACAAGGGCTATGTTCATGTTCCGAGCCACATTGTTCTTGTCTAGGAGCTAGGATAAGTGCTTTAGAAAATTCGTTAGATAAATGGTTATCAATATCAACAAGTTCATATTCACTATCAGAAGCAAGAGGAGTAACATTTTCATCATGAATAACATTTTCATCTATATCATCATCAAGATTTATAAAAATAGGATCTTTAACTCGCACAAGATCAAGACCATCATGCATCTTATGTTTAGGAGATTTCGGCTCAATCGTCAGCTGAGGAGAAAATGGAATAATGCTTGTTGAAGGTGTTTTTGGGGATTGCAAAGTTTGAGAAGCAATTGCTTGAACTCTAAGGCGACGCTTTCGTCGGCGTTCACGTGTAGAACGATTACGTCTAGTCTTAGTAGGAAATGGAGCAGATTGAGGAGGAGGAATGTTCTCATCCTTATCACTTGGGTGTTTAGGTTGTGGTCTCTTAGGCTGGATGAGAAGAAGAAGGTCTCTTCTCTCTATAGATGGAAGGAGGAGGAACTGCTCCATATAAAGGAGGAATTTTTGGTTTAGGAAGGAGACCAAGTCCATCATGACGAGGAGGTATAGGTCTACTTTTAGGAAGTTTATTAGGCATAGACACAGTCACATCCATGGGAATGGGTTGGGAATCTTCTTGAGGAAAGACATTAGTCTTATCTTTCAAAGGAAGAACTTCCTTCTCAAGAACGATAGGAATATCAAGTTTGGGTGTTCTAGGTTCACTTAAAGATAGGATCATATCTGTTTTCCATTTTTGATAAGATTTGAAAAGATGATCACTTCGCAGAGGAAGAGATTGGAATTGTTTAGGCCAAAAGTAATCAATAGGAACGCTAGAAGTTCTTTCAGCTGGTTTAAAGAGACTATGATTGACAGTAACAACTTCACCATTATGGGGAAATTTCAAACACTTGTGAATAGGAGAAGCAATAGCTTTCATGGAAGATAGCCAAGGATAGCCAAGCTTCACACGAAATTGTTCGGAAGATGGAATAATAGCAAAGTTCACATCAAGGGATTTGTTATGGACCTCAATAGGCAATGTAATAGAACCAATTGCAGGAGAAGAAAATGCATCAAATAGTTTCACAATCACATCTGTTTTGTCATATATCGCTTGATTCAATTGCAAAGTAAAAAGAAATTCTTCAGTAATAACATTAACCATGCACGAAGGATCAATAAGCACTCCACGACAAGGTGTATTCTTGACTTTTGCAACTATGTATAAAGGACCATCAGGTGCCCTAATGGTTTCACTGGAATCAAATGTGATGGAAGGTTCTTTAGGGTTTTCTTGCTGCTCTACAAAGTTAATCACATTCGGAGTCATAGACACAAGACCATCAGATAAAAGAGAGGAATCATTAGTCTCAATCGCATTAGAGGTATGAGAAGGTAATGGATCAGTGAAAATCTGAAGATTTTGATTAGGAGGAGCTACAGATGTATTGCCTTTATCATTCACTCCAGAAACAGAAATAGTATTATTATCAATCAAATCTTGAATTTTACCCTTTAAAGAAAAACATTTTTCAGTATCATGCCCAGGCTGACGATGAAATTGACAAAAAGATTTGTTATCAAAATAAGGTGAAGTAATCTTTGCAGGATCAATTTGTCTTATAGGAGGAAGAGTAAGCACATTTTGTTCCAATAACTTATTCATAATACTATGCAATGATTCATTCAAAGGAGTATACTTTCTTTCTTTCTTGAAAAACTTAGAAATAGGAGACACACCTGATGCCGCATTCACATTGTTGTTGATGATGTTTTCATTGAATTTGATGGAATCTCTGTTCGGTTTAAACTTCCCAAATGGTTGTTGACTACTATCACCCTTATCACTCGGAGTCATAGGATGTAATTGTTCCAATTGATTCACAGTCAGTTGATAATTGTGAAGAGTTGCGCACAACTGTTGGAAAGAAGTAAACTCAGAAAACAGGAGTTTGTCTCGAATATCTTTTTGTAAATTAGAAATAAAGATTCTTTGAATATCATTGTCAGGCACTAGAAAAGAAATTTGAGCATACAAATGCTTATATCTACCAATGAAATCAGTCACTTTCTCTTTAACACCTTGTTTACAATGCATTAAATCAATCAAAGTAACTTTAGGACTTATATTGTTTTGAAATTGTTGAATGAAAGCATTTGCAAGTTGTTCGAAAGAAGTAATAGAATAAGAAGGCAATGAGCAATACCATTGTAGGGCTTTGTCTCTTAATGTTCTAGTAAACAATTTTGCAAGCAACCTTTGGTCATAAGCAAAATCGGTACATATTGTTTGAAAAGTCTTAACATGTGTTAGAGGATCACCTTTACCATTATAAAGCTCCAAATGCGGGATTTCAACATGTTTAGGAGGGATAGCTCGAACAATATCAAGAGAAAGTGGGCTCGCAACATCAAATGTGGGCACACTAAACTTAGATTGATTCATAGAGGCAATTTGTTGCTGTAAAGAAGAGACAGTTTGTGCAAGATTGTTAATGGTCGCTTCAGTCGAAGAATTCATATTAGATGTGTTAGATTGAGATGGAGGTGTTATGTTATTGAAAGAAGGTAAAGAGTAAGGTGGTGGGACTCTATGATAGTTAGTCATAGGAGATGATTGGACAGGAGGAACACTACAAGGAGGAATGGAATAGTTAAACGAATTGCCCCCTTGCGTCATGTTCATTTGTGGAGATATAATAGGGACACTCATTGAAGGAATGAATGAAGAAGTCGGATTAAATGAAGGAAGAGGGTTAATTGAAGAAGAAGGATTGCCCCCATGACTGGTGATCACAGGAGGAATGTCTTGTGTAGAAGTAGCCGTTATGTCTGATGTAAAGGTAGGTACGCTAGCAATAGAAGTCATCAAAGGAATAGAATGATTGACTTGAGTAGGAGGTTGTGTATAACCAAAATTTTCAGCACAACTCTTCATAGGCATCACATTCGAATCCACAATGTGTGCAATACCACGCAAAATATCAATTCCATTCTTATCACTTTGAAGCATACGTTTTAGACCCTTAATTAAAGGAAGAGCTTGACTATCAGGGTATTCTTGAGACATCCATTGTCGAAAATCGTCAAATTGGTTATCCAATTTCGAAAGTTGTTCTTCAGAAACCTCATGGAGAGCTTCTTCATCATTAGGAGGATTAGAGGAATCACCCATGTCCTCGTTAAAAAGGCTATTCAAATTAGGTTCCATCTCCTCAGTAGTTAAACCTCGGAAAGACTTAATTCTACGGCTTCGTTTAACGGGAATAGTGTAAGTAGGGCTTATTGTTGTAAAACTCATGCACTAGAGAGAGAGAGAAAGTTTTGAATTTAGAGGTAGCAATTTTCAGTAAAATCAGCCAATCTTCTGGATTTAAGCTGTTAAATATAATCAGGACAATCTCCCAAAATTTCAGAAAAAATGTTAGGGACCGTGGCGCTTCGGAGTGCACACGGTCCCGACAACTTTTTTCGAAATTTGCAGGGATGAAAGTTATGATGATTTTAGAGCTAATCTGAAAAAATTGAGTGATTTTACGATCTGTAGATAGGCCAAATTAAAGTTGCAATCTCAAAATTGAACCCTACCAAGATTGTCGAAAAATGCAAAATTTGAATTTTGAAAAAGAGAGGGAAACTGAAATTTTGAATTTTATGATTTTAGAGGGAATACCAAAAGCAATGCAAGTTTTGAAATTCAAAAGTTGACTCAATTTCACGCAAAATTCAATTTTGAAAGCGGAAATTGAAGTTGTTGTAATTAAGCACTTAATTTCAAAAGTCACAAATTGCAAAAATTTGAATAAATCACTGAAATTTCGAATGAATGATAACACACTTTTCAGATTTAGGACTGTAAGAAACACAATTTTGACATGAATTTCAGTTTCAACAATTTTTGAATGATTAGAAGCCTCAATCCAAGCAATCGCTAGGCCAATTTTGACTGTAATTTTGAAGGTGTTAAAATTGATAAAATCAGCCAAAATTCTGGATTTTAGCAGAAAAATACAGTAAGATCTCGCTCCCGAAATTTCGGAAAAAATGTCGGGGACGATGGCGCTCGGAGTGCACACGGTCCTCGTAACTTTTTTCCAAATTTTCAGGGATGAAAGATATTGTGATTTTATTGCGGAATCCAAAGTTACAGCCGATTTGGAGGTGTTTTGATTAGTGAAATTATCAGTCAAAGGTTGAATCAAGAGGGTTTCAAAAATTAGGGTTTTGACACTTAACCACTTAATTTTCAAAATCAAAGCACAAATATGAATTGATAATTTGTAATAGAAGGGCAGATCTGAAACAAGCATCAACAATTAAACATTTCACAAGTTTAATTACTTAAAAAGAAAATTTAGGGTTTTTATGCAATTAACCTCTAAAATTTTGCAAAAGATCAACATGGAAATGTAATCAAGGAATCCAATTTTCAGATCTAACTATGAATAATCAGAAAGGATGTTCACGTCGGGTTCACCAAAATGTAAAGCGAAAAATCGCGATCGAACCCTAGTTGCTCTCCCCTCTTCCAACTCCAAGGAGAGAGAAGGGAGGTTCACTAGGGTTGATGGTTTTCACTTAGGGGAGAGACTTTACATTCAAAAGAGGGGTTGAAACCCACAAGATCCAATCCCACACAATGCAAGATTGGATGCTAAATGTGTTTCAAGGGTTAAGAAAGCAAGGCTACCCTCTTTTGTAAAGAATGTTGATAGAAGAATTAAGCTAGGAATGCATAGAAAGTGAGAAAGATTCGCTTATAAACTGAGATAGGAATACAGTATGAAGCTGCAGACCTGGAATTAGTAGTAAAATGTCGATACGGCGCTGTCCTGCAAATTTGAGCAAAAGTTGCCGGGACGATGGCACCCGAGCGCCACGGTCCTCCGAAAAATCCGCGAAATGAAGGGGGATCTGTTCGTCTCTGCACAAGGATTCCAGATCTTCAATTTCAGCCGCGTACCTGCAACCTACACACAGAAAAGCGAAGACGATTGGGGGGTTAGGGATTAGGGGTTTGCCTTTAGGTCAAACCCCAGTTTTGGAATTAACCAAGAAATGAGCAATGCTGTAAATGTAAATGTCTGTAATGTAAAACAAGTACTAATACCTTGTTGTAAGGATGTTTGTATCCTTATGTGCGAAGGTATAGATGTTGTATGTTGTATGTTGTAAGTGATCTCCTCTTCAATGGTTGAATCCTTGTCTTGAATGCAACACTTAGCCTTGAATGGAGACTTGAAATGATCAATTGCTTGAAGGAATGCTTGAATGCTTGAATGCTTGAGTATAGTTTCCACGCTTGTACACATATCCCCTTCTTACCCAAATGGGAGAGGAAAATGTAGTTTATATACTTGCCAATTAGGGTTAAAAGACCGATTTTTCCGACCTTAGGCCGACCAGGAAATATAATTTTCCAATTTGCAAACATAAAGACCCGAAGTCCAAAAGAGACCGGGCCCAAAATAGGACCCAGGGACCAGGGCGCTGGGCGCCCTGGTCCTGAAGGACCAGGGCACTGGGCGCTCTGGTCCCACCTCCCGGGACAGCAGGGTGCAAAGGAGGTTCAGGCCAGGGTGCAAGAAAATGCAGTTTTTGGTGTCATAATCAGGTTTCGGGGTCTCCATTCAGGTTCAGTGTTGCGTCACCATCGTGAAGACCGAAATGCAGTCGAAATTGCAAGTGTCACAATTTTAGGACGCTACACACACAAAAAAAAAAAAAAGAAAAAAAGAAGAAAAAAAGAATACATAGACACACGCGCGCGCACTCACAGACACAAAAGAACACACAGACACAAAAGAACACACACACACACACACACACACACACACACATGCGCGCGCGCGCGCATGCGCACACACACACACACATATCCAATATAACTCTATACTAAAATCTAATAACATCAATCATAATATATCTAATTTTATTCTTATCTAACTTTATTAGAACCTAGCTACAATTATCCAAAATATAATTATTTTAATTCCCTTATACTATCTTATTAAAATAAACCGCATTTTCCAAATTATGAATATATAAAAATTTATCTAATTATTTGACCATCACCAAAGTAAAAGTATTTACATCAATAATATATAATATTTACCAATTTTTTTTAATAATATAGAAAAGTGTTCTTTTTTTAAATATTTAAATATTTAAATATAATAATAGCATACCTGACAACAAGTTGGGCTTGGCTTGTTCATGGTCTCCACAGAGTTGGAGAGGAGTGCCTTCCCATATGGTGGAGAAGGCACTATCTCCCCTCATGGCATGGGTGGAGGTCGAGGCCTCACCATGAGGTGGGAGGAGGTGCCTCCCCATTGTAGGGGTAGAGGCATCACCTCTCCCATATGGTGGAGATGGCACTACCTCCCCTCGCTGTGTGGGTGGAGGCCAAGGCCTCACCACGCGGTGGGTGGAGGTTCCTCCCCACCGCAGGGGTAGAGGCTTTGCCTCCCCCATATGGTGATAACCCCCAATGACAACAAGCCAAAACCAAACTCAGATAATACGGTGAGTACCGATCTGGACAAGTATTCAAAAATAATTCAAACGGGAGGAAATAAAATAGGCTCTGACCCATATATTTAAAAAAAAAGAAAAACACAGAAAAGATCATAGATTCTTGATTGTATGAGTAGATAGAAACATAGGGATTTCATAATAAGATAAATTAAACAATTTACAAAGATGAGCTAAGGAAATGTATGATCACATAATTTGTTAAGCATAAAATCTATAGAAAATAAGAGCAGATTTGAACCTGGAGTCCAATGTTCAAAGAAGATAATTTTCCCCCAAGGTTGAAGATAATCCACAAAATTTGAAGACCAAAAATCACTAGATCAGATGGAAGATTAAAAAATCCAATTAACAAATTCAAACCAAAAACCCACAAAAGTGTAGACCCATTTTCTCAGAGAACTCCATTGATTTTTTCCCAATTTCCTCTTCTTTCAAACCCAGTTTTGCCAACTCCGTTTCAAAGCCATCACCAGAAAGTCATGCATAGCATTAACTTCATGGAAAGAAAAACTCATTTTCTTCCCCCAAAATATCCTCCCCCCCCCAAAAAAAAGCATGCAAGATACCCCCACATTAAATTCATTAATTATTTATTTATTATCGTTTTGTAACTCCCACACATGCAAGTTTTGAATTAGAAAACAATTAATTATTAATTACCCTTTTAAAGTTAATTTTCCATTTACAACATAAAAATTGATAATTAATATTTAATTTCCTTTTAAATAAATTATTTTTTAAACAATAAATTAGATTAAATTGATTACTAATGTAATTAACTGAATATAATAATGTGTAGTACAATTATATTAATTAATTAAGCATTAATATTTAATTACCTTTAAAATATTACTATTTTTACTTTCTCGCTATTAACACTTTATACTAACACAAAGGTAAGGGACAACGACTAACAAACATGAAAGGATAACAAGATTAATACTGACATGGTTGGGCAACCAAAGAGAAAGGATACCTAACAGGGTCTTGTTCTTGTAGGAATGATGATACGACAAGGGTTTGATTGATAACTCCAATTTCCACTTTACCATTGGGTTATAGAGCACGCTCAGACTTGAAGGATCAGGTGGAGTCGATGCTTGGTACCTGCAGCTGGATAAGCAAACCTGTCGAACATAGACATATAAATCATATAATCACATACCATGAAAAGGGAATGGAAGCAACATAGCTTGCCCATAAAGAGCAGTGTGACACTTTTCCCTTTCACCCAAGTACATCAGAGATTAAACACAGTGTACATCATAACAATTAAACATTGATAAATATAATGACTAAATCCTAACATCACATATATAATTTATCTCATTAGACATCTGACTAACTGAGTATAGATGCCATCATATAATCACATCATAGACATCAACATGAAAATCATCATGAAAAATATCATCGATCCTTAAAGCATATATCTACAGTAAGGATCATCCAGAGTCAAAATAGGTTAAATCGAGTATGACCAATGGATGGGCATTATAGAATTTTAATTCTCAACAAATAAGCACTGGTTAAGGTGACAACGGTTAAGGTGATTTTATACAAAGAGTGGCTCACTACCAATGTGCTCACTATTGATGGGCTCACTGCCCTAAAAAAGGCACTACAAATATTCTCACTGCCCTGAAAGGCTCACTATCGAAGAAGAAAGAAAGACAAGCAGAATCTGCCATAATAAACCATAGTCTACATTGCCAGAACTGCTTCTAGTAGAAATCCACAACACTAAACTCACATAATCACTGTATTCTTTCAATCTCACATGTCTTTGACACAAAAAGCCATATATCAAATCATTCAATCAAACTCCTATAAATATTGTCTCCAAAAATCATAATAATCAATATCGATTGAGACAAAGATCTAAAATAGGTCTCCAATAAACATTCTAGTGGTGGTAAGAAATGAGAAGTGGACCATATCACACCGTTCCTCATCGAACATGTCAACACACTACATACATCAAAGCTGAACCTAAAATGCATCTGCATGCTATACAACCTCAATATTCGGTCTAATGCCTTAAGCTCTAGACCAATCCGGACCTAAAGATAATATAGAGAAACGCCTTCTGAGATACCAAAATGCATCCGATGAAACCAGGAAACCTCCAACCGCACAACATACCTAGATCAAATAATCATGTTCACCATACCACATTTGGACTTAATCTGAACAAAAGGATGTGACATCAATGACAACATATAATGCAATTCTAACAATCTACCCCTTTGTAATTGATGGCAACATCCATCAACAACAACAATATGACAAAAAGAAAAAGATCTTCATTGCACAGTCTTCTTTCTCAACCATCACTCTCTCTCCATTTGACAACAATGACAAAGGTGGACAAAACTCCCCTTGAAAAACTCACTCTTGCTCCCCCTGAGAGGAAGCACACCAACATTAGTCCAGAAAAGAATATACATGTTGCTCACTGGACCAATGCACACCTAAAATGCATATTACTTGAAGCTAGTAGGGGCTAATACCCCTAACTTCTATCGAAGATGCTCAAAAGTATCTTTGCACAATTCCTTAGTGAAAATGTCTGCAATCTTCTCTTTTGTGGGCACATACTAAAGTATGACCTCATTATCTAGAACTTTTTCCATCAAGAAATGATACTTGATATATATATGCTTTGTTCTGGAATGTTGTACTAGATTCTTTGATATATTTATTGCACTAGTATTATCACACATGATTAGAATGGGGTCATCAAACTTTACACCAATGTCCTTCAAAATCTACTTCATCCATAAACTCTGAGTACAACATGAAGATGTTTCAATGTACTCCACTTCTGTTGTAGATAAGGACACATAATATTGCTTCTTGCTTGACCAAGCAACTAACCGGGAGCCAAGGAAGAATGCTCCTCCACTTGTGCTTTTTCTGTCATCAACACTTCCATCTCATTCTGCATCTAGGTAAGTTGTGAGGTTAAAATCTAAGTTCCTAGGATTCCACAAACCAAATTCTTCTATGTCTTTAAGATATCTTAAAATCCTCTTTACTGCCACATGTGATTCTTTCAGTTCTTGTTGAAACCTTGCTGCCAAACATACTGCATACGTGATATCCAGTCTGGTAGTAGTTAGATATAACAGTCCTCCAATCATTGACCTGTACTAACTTACATATGCCTTTGGTGATTTATCATCTTTATTTAACTTGCATCTGGTAATCATAGGTGTACATACCGGTTTGGAATTCTCCAATCCAAACTTCTTCAACAGTTATTTGACATACTTAGATTGAGAAATGAAAATTCCTTAATCATTCTGATTAACTTGCAATCCGAGGAAAAAATTCAACTTGCCAATCATGGACATTTGAAATTCTTTTTGCATCTCAACAACAAATCTTTTGTACATGTCTTCATTTGCTCCAAAGATTATATAATCAACATATACTACCACAATTAGAATTTTACCTAAATTTGTCTTGAAGTACAAGTTGTTGTCCATTGGACCCTTATGAAATCCTTGATCAGTTATATACTTGCCTAACTTTCCTAACCAAGCTCTAGGGGCTTCTTTTAGTCCATACAAATCCTTTTTCAATCTAAAAACAATGTTTGGATCATCCTTCAACTTGAATCCTTTCGGGTGTTCAATGTAAACCTTTTCTTTCAATTCTACATTGAGAAATGTTGATTTCACATCCATCTGATAAAATTTGAAGTCCTTGAATGCTATAGATGCCAGGAACATCCAGATTGCCTCCATTCTTGCAACTAGGGAATAAGTCTCATCTAAGTCAATTCCTTCAATATGAGTGTATCTTTTGCAAACCAACCTTGCTTTATTCATTACAACCTTTCCATCTTCATCTAGCTTGTTCTGGAATACCCATTTATTACCAATCACATTCTTGTCTTTTGGTCTGCTGACTAATTCCCATGTCTGGTTTTTCTCAATCTGATCTAGTTCCTCTTTCATTGCCTTCATCTAGTTCTGATCACTTCAAGCTTCTTCTACTGTCTTTGGCTCAGTCTCAGATAGGAAACATAACAAGACTTGTTCTTGTGCTGCTTTTCTCCTTGTGATAATACCTTTTCTCTTATGTTCGATGATTTTTTCTTTTGAATGATTCTTCTTGACATATCTTGGAGTCTTGGATGCAAATGTTGGAGTATATTGATCATTCTTTTCTTCACTCCTGGTTTCTTCCTTTCTTTCCTTTTCTCTGGATTCATATAAGTCATATCCTGCTACTATCTCTGACTTCTTTGAAGTATTCTCATCAACTTTTACACTTACACTTTCAATAATATTATTCAATCTTTTGTTGAAACATAGATATGCTTTTCTCTTCATCAAATAACCCAAGAATATGCCTTGATCTGCTCTATTGTCAAACTTTCCAAGATTATGCTCATCTCTTCGAATATAGCACTTGCTTCCAAAAAGTTTGAATATTTTTCACTGTTAGAGTTCTGTCATACCACAATTCATAAGATGTCTTACCATACTTCCTCTGATACATAATTCTATTAAGCATGTATGTTGATGTATGAATTTCTTCTTTCCAATAGATTTTCGTTAACTATGGTCCCTTTATCATGGTTCTAGCTACTTCTTGTATAGTTTGGTTCATTCTTTCAATTACATCATTTTGCTGAGGTTTTCGGGGGGCAGATAATTGTCTTTTGATGCCATGCTTTTTGTAGAAGTCATTGAAATCATCTGAGATGAATTCACCTCCTCTGTTGGACCTTAAACACTTGATTTTCCTACCAACTTCATTCTCAACTCTTTCCTTGAATATCTTGAACTTTTCTATAGCTTCATATTTTTCTCTTAGAAATGCAATCCAGGCATTCTAGAATAATCATCAATCAGTAACATGAAATGCCTCTCATCTTGTAGGCTCCTTTTCTGGGTTGGACCACAAAGATATGCGTGAACCAAATCTAGTAATTTGATGGATGAGTACTCTTGTCCTTTGAATGTGCTTTTGGTCTACTTTCCTATTTGACATTCTCTGCAGATTTTGTTCTCTGGTTTAGTCAATTTGGGCAGATCTCTTACTGCACTCCTTGAATTGATATGTACCAAGTTATCAAATTTGATATGACACATCCTTCGGTGTCATAGCTAACTGTTGTCAAGTTGTGATATCAAGTGATATTTTGTACCTCCTTCCAACTAGTACATATTTCCATTTGTTTTCCTTCTAGCTGCAATAACCATTTTGGAATCCTTACGGATCACACATCCATTATCCTAAAAAATAACATTGTATCCATTTTCGGACATCTGTCCAACTCTCAAGAGATTATGATGAAAAGCCTTCATATAATAATCATTGTCAGTGTTATGTTTTCTATCACAAGTAATTGAACCAATACCAACAATTTGTGATGTCTGATCATCTCCAAATCTAACTAAACCTCCATTATATCTTTCAAGTTTTATGAATTTACTTTTTTCACCAATCATATGATTTGAACATCCATTGTCAATCAACCATTCATGCTTATCTCTTCTAGCATGAAATGCATTAGCAACAGTCTTAGAGATATCAAATGATGCAGAGCCATAGGGAAACTAGGTAGGATTCCCAATCCCAACACTCTCACTCAACTTGCTCCAATTGATCAATCAACAAGGTATTACTTCCACATGTCAACCTTAAAACAAACTCACAAAACAAATGGTGGACATCACTCAATACTAGACAACATACCTCTACCTATAGTCCTTACTCACACTAGGCCATATGCACTCAAAAAGGTCAAACACCAACAAGAAAGCACATACCCAAACCAACTTCATACCATGTCATTTCACATCCCTCTTGACCTGTTTCATGCATTGGAAGTGGTCTACAAACTTCCTAATATCAGTGTTCTTCACAAAGGTTTCACAATCCTTGCAACCCTAGTTTTTGAGTCTTTGGGGGTATAACTCATGAACTTCCCAAACCACTTGAGAAATTTTTTACAGATTTGAGTATCCTTTTAGTTCCTCTATAACATATGTTAGATTTAGGTGGGTGTCCTTTGGACCAGTTGTATGGAATAATACCTATCCTAATTGGTCAAGAGCCCCAATTAGGTCTATTTTACAAAGTAGCCCCTCTAGAATGGACTCATAGAAACTTCACAACCATTTGGACATTCAGAAAATGTGTCAAAACCAAGGATTCCACAATAATTTTTGGCTTGCACTCAACTAGTTTCCCTCAAACCAATCTACCCCTCTTCAATTCCTTTCCATTACACAATGCCAAGCATTTCAGTGCACCTTTTTCTCTCCTCTACTCATGGACACCTCTATCAACCATACCATGCTATGATACACCTATTGGCCCAATAGCCCCTTGCGTTTTAGGAATTTTCACTCTTGGGAATGTTTGTAACCAACCATGTCTTAAGAAACCCTCAGTAGGGTTTTCTCAGAACTTGGAACAGAAGACTATCAATCCCCTGGCTCCAAAATCTATTTCAACCCCTGCAACCACTTGGAGATGTTAGATATAACACTATTTAAACCATCCAAACACATTAGATTCCTTCACCAATCATAAACAATAATGAAACAAAAAGAATACACGCACTAAGACACAAATTCCTGCAACAAAGATGGCTTCTCATTCATCAAATATTCATCAAGTCATACAAGTTTTTCTGCAAAGGCTTTTATTACAACATTCAATGTCTCCCAACTTCCACAGCTGAAATTTGAACCATAGGACCATTGGAGACCAACTAACCACAAAAGTTGTCATGACAATTTGACAACAATGTACAACTTTGCACTCTTGGCCCTACAACTGACCAAACCAACACAAAACCATTACATAGGAGTCAAATGTATTATGTGACCACATAACACAAATGACATCTTTTAGGACTCATATTGGTCCTTTTGAATAAGTGTGACCAAATTTGACCCCCTAGATCCTATTACATGAATAGATAAACAAGATGGCTATAAAGCCTTACAAACATGATAATGTTCCACTTAGATCTTAAGATCCTTATTACATACAAAACAAGAAAGATTAAATTGCTCATGGATTGGACTCACTATGTCCATTTGGTGCCCCTACACCATACTCCTTGGGTGAATTGTTCTCAAGTCCTCTTGAGAAGAGATCTTCAAGTCTACAACCAAACTTCAGAATATCATTCTCATCCAACCATGTTGCATCTACCTCTGGCAAACAATATCACTTAACCAAATATTGCTTGTAAACCTAATTCCTAGTCCTTTTCAACACTTTGGTATCTAGGATCTTTTCAGGCTTCAAAGGTGGCTTGGATGGAAGATCCTTGAGCCACTCATCACCCTCCACTACTCTTTCACCTGTCATAGTACCTACAACAACATCATTCTTGCAAAGAGTCAGATCTGAAATATTGAAAATGGGTGAGAGGCCAATATCTTGTGCTAATTTCACTTCATAGGCATTGGAGCCAAAATCCTTAAGTATCATACATGGTCCTATCTTCCTCATGATCAACTTAGTATGTCTACCCTTTGGTAGCCTCTCCTTTTTTAAATGCACCCATACCATATCATCAACCTGAAAGTGTACTTCCATTCTCTTTTTATCTACATGTTCTTTGTACTTGTCTGCAGTCTTTTGTAATGTTGTCTTAACCTACTCATGTACATCTTTGATTGCCTCAGCAAATTTATCACCTTGTGCACTATAGATGACCTCCTTAGCTAACTATCTCAACTCCAAAACACTCTTTGGATTCATGTCATAGACAATTTGGAAAGGACTTTTCCTTGTGCTTCTATTCACTAAGTCCTTGTAGGAAAATTATGCCTGTGGAAGGACCGAATCCCAAGATTGACCATGAGGTTTTGTGAGACACCTCAATAGGTTTCCTAATGGCTTGTTAACCACTTCAATCTGCCCATCTGTTTGGGGGTGGTAGGCAGAAGTGAAAGACAAATTTGTTCCCAACTTCTTCCAAAGAGTCCTAAAAAAATGACCTACAAATTTGACATCTCTATCATACACAATGCCTAAGGGAAGTCCATGAATCCTTACCACTTCTTTGAAGAAGATCCCTGCAATGTGAGAAGCATTATTGGTACTCTTAAAAGGCAAGAAATGAGCCATTTTACTAAATCTATCCACAACAACAACAATATTGTCATATCCCTCCTTGGTTCTAGGCAACCCCATTACAAAGTCCATGCTTATGCTCTCCCATGGTATATTGGGTATAGGTAGGGGTCAGTAAAGTCTTGCATTGGTGGCTACTCCTTTAGCCTTTTGACATACAACACAACATTCCACAAAGCTTCTGACATCAAACTGCATTTTCGAGTAGAAGTAGTGTCTCCTCACCTGCTCCAAAGTTTTATCTAACCCAAAGTGACCACTCATACTACCACTATGATTTTCCTTGATGATATTATCCCTCATTTAACACTTAGGGATACACAACTGACCACCCTTGAACAACAATCCATCTTGAATCCATTTTCTCAGAATACTTAACATGATATGTATTTGCAAAGTCAGAACATACCTTAGAAATCTCTTTCATCTGCATAAATTAGCTTTAGGGAATCAATCCCTACACTTTGCAACTGCACCTCCTGCACTGTCAACACTCTTCTATTGAGAGCATCTACAACCTTTTTGGGAACCCCTTTATTGTCCTTTAGGGTGAATGTATAAGCTTGGATGGACTCCACCCACTTCATTTGTTTGTGGCTAATGTTCTCCTGACTGTTGAGACAACTCAAGGCCTGGTTATTCGTGTAGACAATAAATTCTTTTGGCAATAAATAGTGCCACCACTTCTTGAGTTCTTGGACAAGAGAATACATCTCAAGATCATAAGAGGAATAATTCAAATTTTCACTGAACAAGGCTATTGGTCTGCCTTCCTGATTGTGAACCACACCTATAGCCATATAGCTTGCATCATATTCAATTTGGAAAACTTTATCAAAATCAAGCAAGATTAGGATTGGTTGTTGTGACACCTTCCTCTTTAATGTTTCAAAAGATTCATTAATAGCCTTGGTCCATGCAAACTTACACTTATGCCCACCTTTGATAGTTTCCAACATAGGAGGACAAATTTGGCTAAAATTTCTTATGAACTTCCTATAAAAAGTGGCTAAACCATGAAAACTTCTTACCTCTCCCATTGTTCTTGGAGTAGGCCAACTCAATGTGGCTTCAACTTTGGATGGATCCATCTTGATTCTTGCTTGGAAGATGACAAAACTGAGATATACCAGCAACTGCTTCATGAATTCACATTTCTCTAAATTGATCAACAACTTATCCCTATGTAAGGTCTCCAAAACCATTTTGACATGCTTCAAGTGTTCCTCCTTGGTCTTACTAAAGATGAGTATGTCATCTAAGTAGACTACCACAAATACCCAAATGTAAGACTTGATTACTTCATTCATGAGCCTCATAAAGGTACTAGTGGCATTGGTTAGTCCAAAGGGTAGGACCATCCACTCAAATAACCCCTCATTGGTTTTAAAAGAAGTTTTCCACTCATTCCCCTCTGTTATTCTTATTTGATGGTAACCACTTTTTAGGTCTATCTTGGTGAATTAGAAAGCTCGCCTGAAATAATCCATCAAGTATTCTATATTAGGTATAGGGAATCTATACCTAATAGTGATCTTATTTATGGCCCTAGAGTCTATACACAACCTCCATGTCCCATCCTTCTTGGGTGCTAAGACACTGGGTACTGCACATGGGCTTAGACTTTCCCTAATCAATCCCTTGTTGATTAACTCTTGGATTTGGTTGGCAATATTTGCATTTTGTGAGGGATTCATCTTATATGCTGCCTTATTAGGAGGGGTAGCCCCAGGGATGAAATCTATTTGGTGGCTAATGTCTCTGATAGGTGGGAGGGAGTTAGGCATATCCTCCTATAATACTCCATCAAACTTCTACAAGAGTTCTTATATCTCCTTTGGGATCTCTTTCCCCTTTCTGTCTACTACATCTTTAGGCTTCAAGACCAATGCAAAGCCTACTTTCTCATTCTTCAATGTCTGCAACATTTCCTTATCTCCCACTATCATCACCTTTGTTTCATCTTCTTTACCATTTGTACTATTTGGATTAGGGTGTAGGGTGAATTTCTTACCATTTTTTGTGATGACATAGGTGTTACTTTTCCCATCATGTTGGACCTTCACATAATACTTCCAAGGACACCCAAGAAGCAAATGAAAAGCATCCATGGTCACAATGTCACAAAGAATCTTGTCCTTGTATCCCCCAATGAAGTAATCAACCCAAGCATGCTCATCAACTAGGGTCTGTTGTCCCTTAGTCAGTGATGAAACTTTATATGGATAAGGATGAGGTATCCTTTTCAAATGCAACTTGTCTACCATTTCTAAGGACACCAGGTTATCTATTGAAATAGAATCCACAGTCACCTGATATACCTTACCTTCGGATTTACATGTATTCCTAAAGATGGTCTTCCTTTGTGTGGGTTCTTGAGGAATTGGTTCCTTTAGCAATGTCCTCATCATCATTAGGCTCTCTCCTACTTCTCCATGTGTATCTGCGCGTGACTTCACACTCTGAAAATCATCTTCTAGGATCAAATATGTTCTCCTCTCTCCACCTTGAGAGTTTGAGGTGATCTTCTCCATACATCTATAGAATGGGTGGCATGTCTGACCACAAGTATAACACTTCCCCGTGAAAGGATCTCTTCCTGATCCTCGCCCTTTGTCATTAGATCTTCTCCCTTTGAATCCTCCTTGCTCACTTGAACTAGATTCACCCCGACCCTTTTGTGCTTGACCTCTACCACCAAAGTTTCCTTTCCCTTTGAAGTATTTTCTGACTCCTCTTCCTCTACTACTCTGATCAGAATTCCTTTTGAGCTTCATCTCTTCTCTCAGTGCTAATTGATAGAACTTGCTCACTGTATCAGGGGCTAGAATACTGATTTCATCTTAGATACTATACTTTAACCCATTCAAGTACCTTGCTACCCTCTCTGGCCCTTCTTCATGGTACTTGCTTCTAAGACTCAACTTGTGAAATTCCTCAGTATAGGCACTTACATCAATATCCTTCTACCTTAGACTTTTCATCTTCCTATATATCTGAACCTCATAATCCACAGGGACAAAGTGCACCTTTATCTTGGCCACCATCCTATCCCAAGAGTTTATCATACTTCTCCCTTCCTTGACTCTGTCACCTTGTAAACAATTCCACCATGTGAGTATCGCACCCTTCATCTTGGACTTAACATTCATGACCCTCTTGTTGTCAGGGATCTCTTTTCATTCGAAATGATTATTCAAGGCCTCAATCCAATCCAAGACCTCATCTATGTCCCATGATCCACAAAAGATGGTAACATCATCCTTGCCACCTAAGGAGTTCTAGCTAATTTCATTTAGGGCTTCCACAAATTCTTTCTGATCTACAAGAAACTCAACTTCCTGCCTAGGGGTTCCTCCTTCTTCCCCCCCTTCTTTCTCATTAGAATCACATTCTCCTTTCTTCCCTTTGTCCCTAGCCTTATACAAATCCTTCACTTTGGCTTCAAACATTTCCTCAAACATCTTCTTCAGTTCTTCTTGTGACATTTCCTTTGGAGGCATCATGTCAGCCTCTTCCTCACTCCCTAATGCTGACATACACCAAGACCACCTATCCCAATTGATCTAAACTTTCTTTCATACCACTATGATGCAGAGCCACCGGGAAACTAGGTAGGATTCCCAATCCCAACACACTCACTCAAATTTCTCCAATTGATCAAAAAAAAATTGATTACTTCCACAATTCAACCTTACAACAAACTCACAACACCAATGGTGGACATCACTCAATACTAGACAACATACCTCTACCTATAACCCTTACTTACACTAGGCCATATGCACTCAAAAAGCTCAAACACCAACAAGAAAGCATAGACCCAAACCACCTTCATACCATGTAATTTAACATCCATCTTGACATGTTTCATGCATTGGAAGTGGTCTATAAAATTCCTAATATCCTTGTTCTTCACAAAGGCTTCACAATCCTTGCAGCCCTAGTTTTTGAGTCTTTGGGGGTATAATTCACAGACTTCCCAAACCAATTGAGAAAAAAATTACATATTTGAGTACCCTTTTTGTCCCTCTATAACATATGTAATATTTAGGTGGGATTCCTTTGGACCATCTATATGGAATACTACTTGTCCTAATATGTCAATAGCCCCAATTAGGCCTGTTTTACAAAGCAACCCCTCTAGAATGGAATAAAAAAAATTTCACAACCATTTGGACACTTAGAAAATGTGTCAAAACCAAGGATTCCACAAGAATTTTGGGCTTGCACTCAATTGGTTTCCCTCAAACCAATCTACCCCTCTTCAATTGCTTGTCATTACACAATGCCAAGCATTTCAGTGCACCTTTTTCTCTTCATCACTCATGGCCACCTATGTCAACCATAACATACTATGATACACCTTTTGGCCCAAAATCCCCTTGATTTTGAGGAATTTTCACTCTTGGGAATGTTTGGAACCAACCATGTCTTATGAAACCCTTGGTAGGATTTCCTCAGAACCCAGAACTAAAGACTATCAATCCCCTAGCTCGAAACTCTATTTCAAACCCTGAAACCACTTGGAGATGTTAGATATAACATTTTTTCAACCCTCCAAACACATTATATTCCTTCACCAATTGGAAACAATAATGAAACAAAAAGAATACACGGACTGAGACACAAATTCCTACAACAAAGATGGCTTCTCATTCATCAAATCTTCATCAAATCATACAAGTTCAGCCTTAGAGGATTTTATGTGCAACATCAAACATCTCCCAACATCCATAACTTAAATTTTAACCATAGGACCATTGGAGACCAACTAACCACAAAAGTTGTTAAGCTGACAACAAAAGTTGTCATGACAATTTGGCAACAATGTACAACTTTGCACTCTTGGCCCTACAACCGACCAAACCAACACAAAACAATTACATAGGAGTCAAATATGACCACATAACACAAATGAAATATTTTAGGACTCATCTTGGTCCTTTTGAACAAGTGTGATGAAGGTTGACCCCATAGATCCTTTGACATGGATGGATAAACAAGATGGCTATAAAGCCTTACAAACATGATAATGTTCCACTTGGATCTCAAGATCATTTTACATGCAAAACAAGAAAGATTAAATTTCTCATGGATTGAACTCATTATGACCACTTGGTGCCCCCGCACCATCAAACTTAGGAACATCCTTTTCTACCAAAAAAAAGCAATCACCATCCTCATAGTTTGATTCATCATTTGAGATACCAGCATCATCCTTAACATAATATGCCTTCTTATTTAAATTTCCCTTATTTTCCTTAAACTTTTATCAATTTCCCTTTTCCGGTCATCTAGTTACAATATGACTAGTCTTACCATAGTTACAAAATTTAAAGGGTAATGTACCTTTGTATTTGCTGGTGCCTTTCTTCAATTTTCTCACAAAGTTTTCTTCTACCTCATCTAGGCTTTCCTTATCATCCAGACTGTCTTCAAATAGCTTGAATGTAGTCTCTGACTTATCTTTGTCCTTTCCAAATTTCCTTACTTCAAATGTAGTTAGGGTACCAAACACTTTCTCTCTGGTGAATTTCTTTGGATCATAATTTTCTTCAATTGTTGAGATCTTGTCACTGTAGCTTACCGGTAATGTCATCAAAATTTTGTAATCACATCTTCATCACTCAAAGTACCTCCAAGTTATTTGATCTCATTCATCACACTATCAACCTTCTCAAAATAGCTCACAATATCTTCCCCTTCTTCCATCCTCAGATTTATATATCTTCTCTTAGCTGTTAACCTCTTTGTCAGCTTGACTCTTTCATTCCCTTCATAGATGTCTTTCAACTTCTTTCAAACCTCATGAGAAGTATTCAAAGAGATAACTTTAGTTAATTCATTTTTTGACAATGCACTAAAAATAGCATACCTTGCCTTTTCATTTTCTTCATAAGTTTGAATCTCATTCGAAGTATTGAGACCATTCACCCGTAGAGCATACTTAGTCTCCACAACCTTCCAAGTATTGTAACCCAAAGAAAGAAGATAGCCTCTCATCTTCACTTTCCAAAAACTATGATCAAATCTATCAAAGATAGGAATGGATAACTTGTGTGGCATCAGATCAGGATCTACCTCAAGTGGTTAAGCTCTATATCAAGGAACCACAACTTTGATACCAATTGTTGGATATCTAGGCAACTGAGAGGTGGGGTGAATCAGTTGGCAATAAATTTTCCTTTTTAACCTTAATGCGTAGATTCAAAATATTAAACAAAATTAATATAATTTGAAAGTGCATGCAAGAAACAAACCAGACAAAAGAAACACTAGAATTTACGTGGAAAACCCAAGAAGGGAAAAACCATGGAGAATGTTAACTTTGAATGAATAAGCACTAGTTAAGGTGATTTTTTACAAAGAGTGTCTCAATGCCAATGTGCTCACTACAGATGGGCTTACTTCCTTGAAAGGCTCACTGCCAATATGCTCACTACTGAAGAAAAAAGAAAGAAAAAGAGAATCACTACAATAAACCATAGTTTGCACTGTTGGAATTGCTTCTAGTAGTAATCCACAACACTAAACTCACATAATCACTAGATTCTTTCAATCTTGCATGTCTTCTACACAAAAATCCATATATCAAATCATTAAATCAAACTCCTATTTAAATACTATTACAAGTGTGGTTGTTGTTGTACCAAAAGATTGACATGTTAATGCCCGATACAGCCACTAGACTTATAGAATCCATAGGAGGCGGTTAAGCCATGTCACAAAACTGAGCATTGTGTTGCACAACACAAGGAGACCAAGGGCGCACACCTTACAACAATCCCCCCAGTGCAAGTGAGGGGTTTGAACCTCTGACCAAGCTTTGATACCACTTGTTACAAGTATGGTTGTTGTTGCACCAAAAGATTGACCTATTAATGCCCGATACAACCACTAGACTTATAGAATCCACAAGAGGCGATTAAGCCATGTCACAAACCTGAGCGTTGTGCTACACAACACAAGGAGACCAAGGGCACACACCTTGCAACACATAATATCTCCAAAAATCATAATAATTAATGTTGGATAAGACAAAGATCTAAAATAGGTCTCCACTACACATTCCGGTGGTGGTAAGAAATGAAAAGTGGACCATATCACACTGTTCCTCATCGAACACGTCAACACACTATATATATTAAAGCCAGACCTAAAACACATCCACACATTATAAAACCTCAATATCTTCTCTAAGGCCTCAACCTCCAGACCAATCCAAACCCAAAGATAATACAGAGAAACATCTTCCAAGATACCAAAATGCATTTGGTGAAATTGGGAAACCTCCAACCACACAACATAACTAGATCAAATACTCTTGCTCACCATACCACATCTGAACTTAATCTAAACCAAATAATTTGACATCATTGACAAAATATAATGCAATGCTAACACTAAATGTAAGATATGTATCTATGTACAAGTAGAAATAATAATAAGTAATAATGAGTGAGGTGTGTAGTCTAAACAAACTTCTATAAAACATGAGATTTCACTTTGATAGAAACCCTTATTGTAGCTTTTAAAAGAACTAAAGGCATATGGTTTGAATTATTGATCATGAGTTTGAGAGGAATCTAGACATACTTCAAGTCATCATGTATTAAAATCAAACATAAGCAATGGACATGAACATACTAGTTTAAAGAAAATATTCAATACATTGAAAAATAAAGCAATTTAAAAGGTATTTTCTCTCATTTTAGAAAGAAAATATTTAATGGCTACTTTATTCAAATAAAAATATGTAAATAATACATTGAAGATAATTATTAGTGGTTTCATTTTTCTACAAGGTCATATACAACTCAAATTGTTATTGAAAAAAATAAAAATATATTGCTAAAGCATTACATATTGTTAATATACTTTCCAAGTCCATGTTTAATAGAAGAACCACAACTTGTTTCATGTTTTTTTATTGTTTAACAATTGTAGAATGAAATTATAAAATTCATTTACTTTCTCACATGTATAACAAAAATTGTCCAATATATATCACAATGATTGAAAATTTAATTATTGTGTATTGAAAGTAGTTGTGTTTTTTTATTTGTTGGAAAATAGTGTATCAATTGGGTGAAATGGTGGATGTAATACATTAAACATCACTTTGATCAAGTTTGGTACCAATAGTAGTCAAATACAAGTCAAGTTTAGTTTTTTTTATGTTTTTTAAGGATTTGTGAGATGTTGGAGGTCACAAGGGAGACATCCTCATTCAGCATATTCAACTTAGAAGCCACACAAGCCACTTAATCAACTCAAATCAACATAGACCACATAGATGTCAATTTGGGGGATTTGAACATGGATCTCCAACATGAGAACCTTACAGACTTGCCATTTGAGAACAACCCCATTAACAAATTAGGTTTTCTATGTTGAAATCATTATTTATGCTAAAAATTCAATTACCTCTATTAGTGGTGAAAGTGATACCATAGTCTATAAATAAGAGACTGAAAATATTTTTTTAAAATGAGATTGAAAAATTTATTTTACTAAATTGCTTATAATTTTTTTAAAAAAATCAATAGTAACTAATTATTGTTATATATATATATATATATATATATATATATATATATATATATATATATATATATATATATATATATATATATATATATATATATATATAATTATAATTTAAAAGGATTTTAAATGGGGACATATCACTAATTTAACTTGAATAATCATATATACCATAAAGATTATCTTAGGTATTGAACACACCACAAGATTGAGAGGGGGTGGTGAATCAGTTCGGACCTCAAAACGCTTCACTTTTGATCTATTAATGTTTAAACCACAATTATCTTATCACTGTAAGCATGAAACATGAAAATAGAACACATCAAACACATGAACACTAATTTTACATGGAATACCATAAACAAAGAAAAACAATGGTGAGGATTACACTCACAATATGAATAAATTATTATAACATTTACGTTTGAAGCCTAGGAGATCACTGCCTCTTAAAGGACTTGTAAGACTAAGACACACAACCTTAGGGAAAGATACAAGGGTTGCACAAACTTCCAAAAGGAACACACCTCCTTTCAATAGTTGCAAAGGATCAATGAATTGAAATGAATAAGATCTCATGATCATGAAATTATCCTTCAACTACTGTATCAAGTGACCAATATCATGGCTAACATAACTGATCACAAACACTATCTCAACTCTCTGCCCAATTGTCTTTCACATTTTTGCAATATCAAATCTGCTTGTACATCAATAATATACACTTCAAATCAAATCACATCCATCACATACTCAACCCTTACATTTGCACTTCTATATATACAAGATAATTCATTGAAACCCTAAACTAGGTTGGCCATAGACAAAATATACAATATTGTGTGAAATGGGTCATCCAGTTCTATAACATCAAATGTGGCACACTCTAGGAGACAGAGAAGACCCAAACACATCATAACACAACCTTTCCAGCTATTGAACAACTAAAATACTAAGAGGGGGGAGTGAATCAATATTCCCTAAAACTCTTTTAGCGAATTTGTTAGTATTGTACTTTGCAGATTTATTTCAATTAGATAAAATGAGTGATTAAATGAATAAAAAAATAGAGATATAATCCATATCAACAAGTACAAGAGAACAACATATTTTTTTGCATGAAAAATCATTAGGGAAAACCCACAGAGAGGGTTATCTCAATATCATATAACTAGTTATAGAATATTACAAGTGCTCACTACAAGTCTCATTGCCTGAGGCTCACTGACAAAAATAAAAGAAGGCTCACTACCAAGAGGACTCACTATCCAAGAAAATAAACAAAATTAACTACTAAGGTTGCATCTTACATATGCATGAAATATAGTTCCAATTAAGCTCAATAGATAGACTTCTTACACTTCATTCTCTCTTTAGTTACTCGCTTCACATCTGATTACTCTATCATACTTCTATCTCTATATCTTTATTTCCTTTGCATACATCCATAAAACACGTATGCAATACACCCATACCATCAAAAGAATGCATCACACACACACACACGGATATATATATATTGATTCATACATCAAGTCATACATACATGTTATCATACATTTCACTTGCATAGGTCGACCAAGGATATGACAAATATTAAAGCTATCTAGGATATGCATATTATCCTTAATGTTTTAAAACCATGCCCCAAAACTACAAGATCAAAATCAATCAATTAAATAATTGTAGATGCCAAAACCAACTGTTTTGTTCTGAAGGAACAAAGCAACTAATAGACTAACTTGTCAGACCAAGCATCTCATCTTCTGGAGATACAAAACACATGAAATATGGAATACAAGTGCATCTGATATACATAAGTGTAATACGATAACCAAAAATCCATATTTGCAAAAGAAACGCGAAGCAAAACATGATAGACAAAATCATTGAAAATTTAGAGCAGTAACAAACAAGTCAACAAAAGTATGTCGACATCAATAAAAACTGGTAACCAATACAACATTCTCCTTCATCAATGAAAAAATCCAACAATATCCCCCTTTTTCATTGATGGAAACATAAAAAGAAACTGCAAAAAAAAAAGTTTTACCCTTCAAAATTCTCAAAACTTTATCTTTTATAGTCTCTCCCCCTTAGCCAAACATATCATTTTCTTATTCTCTCATCCTTTTCCAAATATAGCATCTTCTCATTCTCTCCCCCTTTTCCATCAAGGGAAAAGGATATCAATAGAAGATACCTATACACATCTTCAAAAGAATGAACGTCTCAATTACGTTTCTGTGGGAAAATATCCTTATATTTTCTTTGAGTTCCGAGAGAAAAGTGTTCCAAGAACTAATATCATATGCCAATTTTGTGCACTAACAATTAAACTACACAAACATGCCAATGGGACTAATCAAATCATCTGGTACCATCAGGTTTAACTCTGCCTTCTCTACATCTTCCAACAAACAATTATAATGATCCATTCTAGTTTCAATAATCTCCTTAACCATCCAGAATTTTCTATAAAAGTCATCTCTTTGTCTTTGAACTGAGGATAATTCTAACTATATAGATTTGATCTTCTTTCTCAAAGCACCATCCTTATCATTAAAAATATTAAAAGACCCAACTAAACCATTCAATTTAGATTCAGTAAAATCAATCTTTTCCTTGTGATTTGTTGTGGCAGTAGGCCACCTAATGTAATACTTGTAAACATCGGCAAATACACTCATGCACTTCCTCATATCCTTTATGCATTCAATCAACTTCTTTTGTGTAGAAACAAAATTTATACTCATTTCTATGTGCACTTCATCTTCAAGATATGGCTTTCCTTTTTATAAGGCTTTAAGGGCTAATTGCTCACTTAGGTGTTCAAACAGTTCTTCTAGGAGAAAATTCTCAATTGAAGCAAGAGCTATATCATTCCAAAGAAAATAGACAGTAAAATATTTTTCAATCTTGTCTTGATAAAATGATGGTTTTAGTAACCATGCATCTCCAATTTTGTTAATTCCATTAGGTTCCTCAAGCAACTTCAAAAGGATCTTCATCAAGAGAACTAAAGGGTTCCTTCTGCATTGCTTATTTTGTTGCAACAACCATTTCCTTTTTCTTAACATCAACCTCAACATTCTTAAACATCATCAATACTAATATTTTTAGCCTTATATTTTCTATTTGACTTCCTCTTCTTAATGACCAGAGCAGGGGTCTCAATTGATTTTCTACTTTTCATCCTGCTAGAGGAGGCTCCTTCTAGAGAAACTTGTTCAGTAACATCTGAACCAACAAGTTCTTCACAAGTCCCAAACTTATCTTCAGTTAAATCTACTTGAAGCCTAAGAAGTTCATTTGCATACATCTCACATTCTTCACTATTGATTTCATATCCAAATTTTGATAACCGGGCTTTCTAAGGCAACACAGCTTCCATAAAGCATTGATTAGTATCTACCAAGAAGATAATGGTATCTCCGTACTTCTCAATACATCTTTCTGGGATCCTATATCTCAAAATTAAGCTCTTACATAGTTCATGAAAGTATATCTTGCATGCATTGTCTTTATCATTCAGATTGTCTAAATATCTCTTAATTTGTTTTCCAACTGGTAAGCTCACATCCCAAGCAACATTCTCCTGCAATGGTAACAAATTTAAAAAGTAGAAAGCTAGGTATATTATCAATGATCCAAACCAAAAGGGATAACTATCATTCTTAGTCAACTCAAAATTACTTAACACTTGTTGTCTCAATAATTCACACATATCATAGTTCATTCTCGCCTTAGTCATTTGGTAGGTAACATATACAACAATAGGTGAAGTAGAACAATCTCTATTCTAAAATTCAATCTTATAAGTAATGCCCATAGAAACATATCTTACCAGAGGATCTAAAATGGTGTCAATATGTAAAGCTCTTTGATCTCAAATTACACTTATCAAAGCTTCAACCTCTTTTTTCTTTATTGATTTCTTCGCAATTATGGTTCCAATTGAATAAAGACCAATAATTGCCTTCAAATCTTCCTTAGTAATCTGATATGGTATGTCTAGAAAAATGCAATCATCATGAATTCTATTGAGTAAAATATTCACCACTTCTTTATTGATTAGCATTGAAAATTTTCTCCAAATATCCAAACCCTTGTGCCCTAACTCTACAATTGATTGTAAGTTTTCTCTAGAAAACGAGTCTTCAAAATTCTTGATTTTTCATATTGTCATATTCTTCAATTTGCACATCAATAAACCTATAAATATCCTGAAGACATAGCACCCTAACCGATAGTCATGAAAATGCACCAACCAAAATGTCTCTTACCGATTCTTTCATGAATTTCTTAAACTCATGTCAAGATTCATCTTCATGACTAACAAACTTGCTAGAATCCATGAGATAAAGATTTAAAATACCTTTGCAAATATGATAGCAATTTCACTTGAACACTTCTTTCCACTCCTGAAATTATCAATTCACAAGTAACAAAAAAAATCATCTTAAGTACTTCACTAAAAGACGTAGGGTTTTACTACCAAAACCATCATGTCACTCCAAAAGTTGCTAAAACATTATGTAGATGTGAATAGTAACCTTCCAAAACTTTGCAATCCACTTCACAACAATGTTTTCTACTATAACCTTCATCAAGAGTTCAAAAATGCCATCATATTTAATATATCATCTCATTCTGACAATAAGATCAACCTCTTTGGCAAGGGAAAAAGATCTCCATTATAGGTATCCCTAAGCCTAAGCTTCCAGACTAGTTTTCGAAGGGAATTTCTATATCAAAGCCAGATGCAATAACATTCTTTGTCAAATATACTTCTTTCTTCCTTTAAATCCTTTTCATTCCATTTCTTACTTCTTCTATATCAATCTTGTTTGTTTCTTTATTCTTCCTTACTGAATTGTCTTTCTTCATATTTCTGCTTTTGCATACTTTAGCAATGTGTCCAACTTGTTGAACACTAAGTACCACTGAGAGGGGGGTGAATCAATGGTTCCTGGCTTTATCACTTTTCTAAACTAATCTCAAAATATCAATTATTCACCTAACTTTTAAGTTGTTATACCAGTAATACAAGAAAGAGAACCAAAGAGATCATTCACACACGAGTGATTCACAACTCTAGATTTATGAGGAAAACCCAATATGGGAAAAACCTTGCTAAGAAAAGTTGCTGGAGTCTACTGCTCCAATCCAGCCTCACAAGTAAAACACTAACTTACAAATATTTAGGGCACCAACCCAAGGAGCACCAACCCCTGCACCAAGCTTGAACTTGGTGATGTATATGAAATACTATTTGAATACAATTAAGGCTTCTTATTGCAAATGAACTCTGCAACTCTTTGATCAAATGACACTCTGCCGATTAACAGTCTTTTCTCCTCCACTAAAACTCACACTGTCGGTTGTGGAATTACTGTCTCTATTTCTCAACCTCCATTATCTTTCTCTCCCTCTCACACACAAGATCACACTAGGATGCTGCCTGCTCTACCACGCCTCACCGGTTAGGCTCAACTACAAGACTATATAACTGTCGGTAGAATCCTCTCACTAGTATGCTTGCTCATGCACACTGCAACTTTCTTAGAATTCTTTCTAAGGCTCACAATTCTTTTCTTTGCTTACTCTCTCTACACTTTACCTCTTTTGTAGCATCAACTCTTTTTTTTTGAGCTCTCATATCTTATATCATGATTTCCCGCTAGAATGTAATTCAAAAAATTGAGCGGTTAGGGTTTCCTCTTTTCGACACAATCTTTATGAGATTTGATCCTACCTATCTCAAATCAATCACCTGCCCTAGAAGGATGCACCTACACACGGTTTTCATTATCCAATGCACATTTTCTGGAAATGGCAATCTCGAAATAGATCTTTTGTCACAAAATCAGTCTACACATAAAGCGCTTCAGAATTTTTCTTTTCGAGGACTTCCTAAATCGGATTTCCCTTGCATAGATTCAGGTGCCAACTACTCTTTGATCTTCCTCTGTCATTCCTTCTTCCTTGAGCCGCAATCAGTTAGATACAATCCCATGAATTATGGCTCCTTCATTAATGGCGATTATTTGTTTCATCAACCTTGTCAATGAGGCTTCACCAACCATAACCCATTTGCTACTTCTACTTCTTATGGCATCACAATAATCAATACATGGCCCACCAACACATAGTTGGTCCAGAAAAACACATACCAGTACAACTCTTTGCCGATAGAGATTTCTTGTTCTGTAAACTGGTAGAGAATCCTATATTGGTAACACATCTTCACTTCTAGTGGTGTGAGACTACCGGTAAGCCTTCATTCTTTATGCTCACCCTTATGCGAGTATTCATCATGCCAGTTGACATTAATGACAACTTAGTACCAAATTGCCAACAATCTCCCCCTTTGGCATTGATGTCAACTTCTAGTGAGATACTCCATACCGGTACATTTCTCCCCCTTTGACACAATGACAAAGGGTATTGTGCACTCCCCCTTTAACGACTATTAGCTCCCCCTGAACCACATAGAACCTGCCTAGGCAGATGACACAACTCCCAACTTGTGTCGGAGGTACTCAAAAGTGTTGACTATAATACCCTAAAAATGGTCATCTAAACCATGAGCACCTAATCTCGACAACGTCACCAAGGTCCTAACCAAAGGCAATTAAATAAATCTTGACCACACAATTAATTTCTAAAATCATCAATGTCACATGGCAAAATTAATCACTCAATATTAATTAAACATTTATCTAATTAATTAAATCATTCCAAGTAAATCATTTCAAACAATTATCTTATTTAGTTTAATTAAATATATTTTACATATTTTATTAAATAAATCAATTTGCCATTAAATCATCAAAAAGGAATTGATTTGAAAAAATAAATTAAAATTTGAGAAAAGAAATCAATTGGAGATAATCTTCAAAAACAAACTAAAAATTGATAAATAATCTCAAAGAAAGCAATTAAAATAATTAAATCTCAAAATTGAATGAAATAAGAGAATAAATCATTTTTTTCTGATTTTATCTTAATTTTAGTTCAATTTCCTTTAAAACTGAGAAAAGCATCCAATCACATCAAATCACCTGGATTGTGCTTCCTCTTGGAAAATCTTGACCGCTCATCATCATTTGATCTCAGCCTTTGGTTTCTTTCTGAATTTTCTATAAATTCAGGCTCTCATCTTTCATTCAAAAATCCTGGAGAATATATATTATTAGTTATTTCATATTACTTAAATCATTTAGCTTAAATATTCATATATTACTTAAATCATGTTAGATTAATCTTGCATATCTAGCTTAAATCTTTCATCCATTTAGCTCATATTCATGCTCGTATATATTTAAAAATCCTTCGTGTAGGTGTTGTCTAGTCACTGGATAGCTTAGCAATCTCAGAGCAATCTAAACTCGCATCTACTAGAAGGCAATTAGTCGCTTTGTAATGGTTTATTATTCATTGATTATTGATTTACTAACTATGCATCTAATGACTTAATTGAAGTGTTGTGTATTTCAGATACAGATACAGGTCCACTTTTCACACACACATTTTTGGCACCCGCCGTGGGCCAGAAGACTACTTTTTCGGCCTCAATTTTTTTTTTATCCTGCAGGTTTCATCCGTAGAATCTCTGTGAAATATCGTATGAGTAGTATTATTGCATCGTACGACTTTCTGTTGAAGCCTCTGATTTGTCGTACGAATCAGAAAATGGTGTCGTACGAAATTCTATTCTAAATATCTGATCTTGTCTTATGTCATTTATTGCTCAGTTCTAACTCATACGATAAATCCTTTTGTCATTTTACTCTGTGATAATTATCGTACGATGCTGTATTCTGTTAGGTTAAAACAAATTTCACTTTTCAGGTTTTTTGTCAAATTTTGACTATGCTAACGCTAACCCTGACTCATCTTCTATCTGCCTGATATTTTCACAGCTTAACCAGTTTCTTGTGGGATGCTTGTCAAAGGATTTATCAATCAAACATAAGCCTATCAAAGAATAAAAATAACATGACTACTGATACGTTGTTTTTGTAGGTTGCCTAAAGAGAATCAACTAAACATCATGTATTCTTTAAAATCATTTTTAGGCACCTAACTTGCTATCTGGTTAAAGAACAAATCTATATTTCCTATTTTAAGAAAATTTTGAGAGGTAGGAAAGTATGCTCTTGTCTGTATAGACAATCAGAAATCTAGACCCTTGAGGCATTTTCTTTAAGTTTGAGATTTGCATATCTTTAGTGGGCCTGCCCTCCTGAGGAGCTAATAACTCTTAAAGCTATTACGGTCGGTGAGAGGGGATTGACCCAAGTGGGAATGACTAAATGCCAAGTACTCCAACCCACTATAAAATAAACATGATTTGATGAAAATCAAGTAAACGACAATGCTCGGGAATAGCTCTCCTTTTTACCTTTGGGTATATTAAACCTTGGTTTTCAAGGCTGGGAGACCTCTTAATTGAGTTTATACCTCGACACACTAAACGACCCCCTTACTAGTTCCAATTCAAATTAGAAGCTACCCGATTCACCTCTGAAAGGTTGATAATCTTTGTGCAAGAGAGATAGTAACTCTCCCAAGACACTTTCCATATCGTGCCCCCATTAGCATTTGAAGTCGGCTAATACGGCGTTGAGAATCCATTGCGTGAGACTCTGCGGTCATATTTTGATTATCTATTAGGTGTGTACGTAAGTCAACAAGCAAAGATTTTATTCTCTAAGCCAACTTCCATAGGGTTTGCATGCTGTGATTGAAATTATTGTTCGTATTGCATGTTTTCTATGTTTTCATCCCTGAAACTAAAACTGGAATACCAAAAATGGAGAAAACAATACCAAACAACTTAGTGATAAACTCTGTCAGTGTCAAAAACTAGTCCTCATCAGTCATTGAAAATTAGTCTTATATCAAAAATTGGTCATACTTAGTCATCGAAAACTCAACATTTCATCTCTGTTCAGGCATAGTCGTATGAGTCTTCTATTTTATCATTCTGCTGCATATTCTTTGTCGTACAAGATTCCATCAATTCTAACAGTCTGTCATTTGAGCCTACATTTTGTGTCGTACGAAACCTAATTGTATGTCGTCCGGGTCTAAGAACTATTGTTCTATCCCGAATCCTGTATCGTACGATAAACCCTTGCATTTATCAGTTTGTTGTTTCAGACATACCCATCTGTCATATGGTATTAGGCAGCAACTCGTACGAAACAGTACTATCATTTTCCTGAAGCCATTATACTATCGTCTGGTCTTGGAAATCCTGTCATATCAATCTTTGATTTTGCCAGTCCAAAATAGTCAAACTTACCTAAAATAGTCTACAAGAAGCCTAAAACTAGTTTTCATCCTCCTGAACATAAACAACCTTGATAGTGTACCCCTTCCATTGCATGATTTTGTCGATCATCTTTCAGCTAGTTCAATCAACATCTTATCAAACCTAAGTTAACTTAGATAACGTCTTACACAGGATAGATCATTCCTGAAACCAGACTAGATCTTAGCTACTTCACTCAATCACTACGTTAAATGAACAACTAGCTACAATTTGATCTTGACTTCTGCAACACATCTAGCTCTCGGTCCCGTCGGTTGTAAATGCCTGCTCAAACCTAAAGTTCTCACAACAAATAGACACAGGAAAGGAACACCCTTTTCATCAAACAACAATCCATTCTTTGTAGAAAACCTCATCTTAAATAAACCCTCATCATCACAAATACCAGTTTACGATATACTAATCTTTGGTCAGCCCCTATCTCCCACTATTGGTATTTTGGTATGGTTTTGTCATTGATGTCAACACCTACTAAAACACTAGCACTTTGGAGATCTAGCAGCATTCACCGACAAGCAAGTAACTATTGCACAATTACTGGTATATGGTTCACCGGCAGGATATAATGATCACTGACACTTGGAATGATATGGAAGACACTTGGTAATATCGAAGACATCGTGTGGACATCTTATCTTAATGAATTAATCATTGATATATTCATATTTGCATATTTGCTTTTACCGGCAAATAGGTCTAGGGTTATCTAGGGTTACACCGGCAAGTTTATCTTTTCCAGATCAGCATGACACACTATGGAGATGATTAATTATTGTTGTAAATGCATTAAGCTGATATGTTCAATTGGTTATTGCATCAGATATTGTATTATTTGTAAAATATTTTTATTGTAATATCTTGTAGAGCCGACCTACTAAAATTGGTCTTAGGTTATGGTATAAAGGTAAGATTTTATTTGTAAGATCAAGTGTGGAATGCGGGAAAGAATTGTGTGAAGGTATATGTGAGATTAAGCAGTGCAATACATGCAGACATCATTTGAAGGTGAAGTTAGGTTTTTGTGTGAAAGCATATCAACATTACACCAGTACTGAATCTAGCATATGAAGATGCTATTTTGTGCAGTACATTCTTATTGGATTTAACCATCCAACTGTAGTCAGTGTGACTCCCATTTTGTGATTGAGTAGTGAGCTCTAGGCTATTAGCCTTTCTTCATGTGCAGACCCCATTTATGTACACTTACTATCTACAATAGTATCATCTAATTGTGGGTAAGGTTTCCCACCATGGTTTTTCCCCTTACAGGGTTTCCATGTACAAATATTGGTGTCATGTGTTGTGGATGACTTTGTGTTTATGTTTTATGCATTAATCTTTACCGGTATAGCAATTAACTATTAAAACTATCTATCGACATACTTAACTAGTTTATCGGTATTAAGCATTAAGTTGGGTAAATTGTTTTTGGTTTGAATTTATTAGACAATTGATTCACTCCCCCCTCTCAGTTGTCTCTGGGACTTAACACCCACCATGTCTGGAGAAAGGCAAGAAAGACAAGCTAGTAAATGAGATACTTATGACAACCTCAGCAATCATGCCACTGACAATGAGTCCTCATCAACTTAATCTGAAGCCTCTGAACCTCCAGAGGTCGAAATACATAAATGTCAAAATGATAAAGATTTCCGAAAAATGATGAAGGTCATCATGGCTAGAGAAAAAGAAGATTATTTCCTAGAACTAGCAAAGCAAGGCGCCAAGCTTCCTACTGGTTATGATGTGGAGGCCCTCATCACTAAAGAGGAAGAGACACCATTGGTAATGCTAAACAAACAAATACAAGCATTATGAACTGAGGTCACAGAACTAAAAAACAAGGATAAATCACCGAAACAATATTCTCTGGACACAATATACCCATTCCCATTTGACAAAAACCTTTACATGCCTCCATTTTCCTCAAAAGTAGAAATGCCTAAGTTTGACAAATATGACGAGAATATAGATCCTCAAGATCATATCAGAGAATTTTGTGCTTTATGTATGGAGTTCATGCACGACCAAACGTATCTCATGCGCCTTTTCCGAAGAAGTTTAGGGGGGCAAGCTATGGAATGGTTCTCAAGTCTACCTATGGGAATAAAAACTTTTGAAGAATTAATCTAACTATTCCTACAACAATACTCCTATAGCATTCATCACCCAGTCACTATGATAGAGCTTTGCAATACCAAACAAAAGACAGGAGAACCCTTTCTCACTTTTCTCCAATGATGGAGAAAGATGTTCTCTAGATATTCATGGACTATTCCCAATCTTGAGAAGATGGATATCTTTGTCAACAACTTAATCCCCGAATTGAAATATAGTGTCCAAATGTAGGTACATCCTTCATTCAACAAAATGGTAGATAATGCCCTCAGAATGGAAGATGTGCTTATAAAAAGGGAGATATATCAATTTGGAAAGAAACATCGTAGGGTTCTAGTTCTAAAGAAAAGAGAAAATACTAGAAATACGGAAAAGATAACAACACAAACGTTGTTAATGATGGAGTGGTAGACAATGTTAAAGCAAAGACAAAATCCACAATATTTAACTTGGCTAGTGGCATGCAAGCCCTCAAGGCAGTTGAAAATCCTCCAATGAAAGCAAGAGAATGGTTTAAAGAGAAACCTTGGCTTTCAAAACCTAAGCGTGATTTTACTCCTCTAGATGAATCATATGAATCAGCTTTTAAAACTTTATTGGCGAATAATCTAATAACATTGCCAGACAATTCTAGACCATATGACCCAGAAATTAAACCCAAATGGTGGAGATAAAACGAATATTGTGACTACCATCGGAACAAGGGACATAACATAAACAACTGCATGAAACTCCGACATGAAATCCAAGATCTCATTGATGCTGGAAAAATCATTGTTGGAAATCACGTGACTAATGCTGATCATAAGGCCTTTAAAGATCCCTTATTGAATTATGAACAAGGAGATTCCTCAAAATCCAAGGGAGGTGCCAAAGTCAATTATACCTACACTAACAACGATAATGTGATCAACTTGATTGAATATTCTCAACCTGAATATTGCAATGTGATCATAATCAAAGATAAACAAAATCAAGTACAAACTGCTAATGTTGTAACCCATGCTCAAAAGAAAGTTACTCTCCAAGGAGCTAGTTCCTCAACTTTCGATCAAACAACATCAAATCTACCAAATAGACAAACATACACAATCACGGCCAAATCAAAACAATTGAATTTATCATCCTCTCCTGGTTATAGTATTGTCAAACAATTCAAAAGAATCAATGGTCAAATCTCCATTTTGGAACTGCTTAAGATCTCTTCTGCTCATAGAGAGATCCTGGACAAGGCTTTGCTCACCACTAGTGTCCCTAAAGATTTAGACATAGATCAGTTTCAATCTATGGTAGGTCATCTAACTTCACCTCATTATCTCACTTTCTCTGAAGAAGATGATAACTCACTAAGTCACCCGCATAACTAGCCGTTACACATTGAAGCTATAATCCATAAACACCAAGTTAAACATGTTTTGATAGATGGAGGCGCTGGGTTGAATATTTGTACCTACAATCTACTGACACAGCTGGGATTTTCTAAAAACGTTATTGATCTAACAAAGAAAATAACAATCAAAGCTTATGATGAAGAAGAAAGAACCTCTAAGGGTCTGGTGCTATTACCAATCAGGGTAGGACCTGTAGAAAGAGATATAATTTTTCAAGTCCTTGATCTTCCTCTTTCATACACCATCTTACTAGGCAGGCCATGGATTCATGACATGAAAGTAGTACCATCTACATATCATTAGTGCTTGAAATTTCCTTATAATGGAGTTGAAGTCAGTATTCTTGCTAATACAAGCTATACTTGCAATGCATTAACACAGAGTGCTGATGCTTTTGTTCCTCATAATCAAGCAACCTCTATAGCTGAAAGTTCAGAATCTTTGCTGAAATATTTAGAGAAGAAATTGAAAATCACAAACACCAGCATGGATGGCTACAAGATAGAGCCCGTGATCTCGCTAATGTCTCTTTCTCCATCACCAAGACATTCAGACAAACCATCAGAGGATATGAAGCCACAAATTTCAACTCCAAAAGTCATTTATGATGGTCTCTTTATACAGTCCTCTACTTCCCTTGCAGATGAAATAGAAGAGGATAGAAGAGGATATTGCTCTCAAATAGCTTTTCAAAGAAGATAGTGCAAATGAAGAAATACGACATTTTGAGATTTCCCCGACACAATATGGTCCAGGCTATAAGATGCTTCAACGCATGGGATATTCAGGTACCGATCCTCTAGGCAAGCGTCAAGAAGGTATTGTTGAACCTATTCAGTTACAAGCTAAGTCTACAAATGATAAAGTTGGATTGGGATATGATCCAAGAAAGTCATCAGATCATAAACATACGTCTCACCATCAACTTAAGTGGAAGAAAAAGGTACTACCTTTAGCATCACAGGAAAGTAATACTCAAAAAACTTAGGAAGAGTGCGACGATGAACAAGAAGAATTGCCAACCTAGAGAGTAGAAACAGATGGTAATCAAATTCTGATTGTATAAACTATAATACCATAGGAAGTATAAGTCCCAGAGGATATGATAGAAGAAGTATACAGAATCAAAGAATTGTTTGCACCATTGAACATTCCAGTCACATATACTGGCAGACAAGAAGTAGATAATTCAGAAACTGATTCAAATGAGTATGAATGGGGTCCAAACCACCTCTCAGATACATCTACTACAAAAACCCCTAAAGAATCTAGTGATATCATAGATGACGCACAAGAGCTGCTACACTTAAAGATACAAAAGGAAATAGAAGAAATCAGACTGAAAAGACAAGAAGACTATGAACAACAGCTGGAGGAAGAAAGGAAACAAGTAATTTCTTCACCTACTAACTCTTCCCCTAATGAGATAGGACAAATCAGGTATGGAACTACAAAAGAAGAATTAGAAGCTACATAAGCAAAACTAGTCATTAGTCTAGAGGAAGCTGAATGGAACAAACGATGGGGATTAATAGAACCATCAAGGTTATGTCCACAAGTGTGTCAAATACAAGTGATCAATGAACCAAATCACAAAGGAACTTGCAACATCAAAGATGTAGGTATTGATATACTATATACTTTTACTGAGCCACTTCAAGACGAGTCAAAAACTTCATCTTACGACTCTGATAACTTAGACAGAAGCTCTATTTACAACAACTATTCAACAAGAAATTATGACTACTCTATCATGAATGTTGAGATGCTGTTTGCTGACCCTATTACTATCACACCAAGGTATGTAATCCAGTCTAAAGTAGGTGACGAAGCTAGAAGTAGGTTGGCTGGGTTAGGTCCAATAAATACTAACATTAATTCCAATAATCATGTTGTAACTCTTCCTAGTCTCAAGACACATACGCAAGGTAGTCTTCTAGAACTCGATTGGTTGGCCTGAAGTCATGATGATAGTACCATGAACTTCCTTGAACCAATTCAAAATTTATCCTTAGTACATCCATAACTAATTGACTGTACTTTACAAGACTAGCCCATTAATATACCTACTTTTTCCAATGACTATATGTTTCCCTATTACCTCAATGTAGTTGAACCTATGGACTCTTCGACCAATGAATAGAGTGAAAACATGACTGAAACAAATATCAAGTATCTTAGTCGCAAGAATAAAAAATAAATGAAAATAAAAGATTTGATGGCAAAAACCACATTGTGGTGGTATCAGAATCTAAAAAAGAGAAAATAAAGGACGTACCTAAAGGTGAAAACCTCTCTGAGGCGCCTGAAGGTGAGATACATGATATACTACCAAGTCACTTCCAAGAAAGGTCTTCAATATTGATTGAACCAAGTCAACCAGTCAATATTGGAAGTCAAGAAACACCACATATCATTCATCTAGCTCAATCACTATCAATAGAAGAGTTAAAAGATTTCACTCATCTCTTTTCAGAAAAGAAGATCAATTTTGCTTGGATGTACTCTGATATGCCAGGCCTCAATCCTGATCTTATCATGCACCATCTTTCTATCACACCAGGAGTTAAACTAGTCAAGAAAAAACTCCATAAGATGCATCCTCATGTGGCACTGCTAGTCAAGGTTGAACTAGAAATATTGCTAAAATTTGGATTTATCAGAGCTATAGACTATGCATAATGGATATCAAACATAATACCTGTATCAAAGGAAGACAAATCTATTAGATTTTGCATAGACTTCAGGGATCTCAACAAATCATCTCCAAAGGATGATTTTCCATTACCAAACATTGATATGATAGTTGATATGACTGCTGGGTATGAGATGTACTCACTAATGGACGGATTCTCCGATTATAATCAGATCAAAATAGCTCCTGAGGATCAAGAAAAGACAACCTTCACATGTGCATGGGGAACCTTTTGCTGGAATGTTATGCCATTTGGACTGAAGAATGCAGGAGCAACTTACCAAAGAGCAGTAACCACTATCTTCCATGATATGATGCATAAAAACATGGAAGATTATGTTGATGACACTCTAGTAAAAACCATGAAGAGATCTACGCATATTCAAGAACTAGGCCTCATACTGGATAGAATGGAAAGATTCAAGCTCCGATTAAATCCTAAAAAGTGTGCATTTGAGGTGACATCAGGAAAATTGATTGGTTACATAATTTTAAAGAAAGGAATTGAGGTTGACCCTAAAAAGGTCCAAGCTATAATGGAAATGCCTCCACCCAAGAATATCAGTCAAATGAGAAGTTTATAGGACCGTCTTCAGTCAATAAGATGCTTTATATCTCAGCTAGCAGATAAAGCTTTGTTAGGATTAATGATAGTCCCAAAGATACTGAGAGGGGGGGGGGGTGAATCAATATCTAGCTAGTTTACAAAATATTTAACCTTATTAAGTATTTTGCATTCCAAAACAGTGTACCGATAAATAAGAAGTAATGCAGTAAACAGGAACAATAAAGACAACATAGAAAACACACCACAACACAAGATGTTTAACGAGGAAACCCAGTGTGGGAAAAAACTCGGTGGGATTTGTGACCCACAATATTCACTCACTGGCCAATGAATAAATATTACTTACAATGAGGGGCCCACACATGCAGGAAGGCCAACTGCCTAGACTTCATTGCTCAATATACAAAGTAGAAGTCTCACTAACTTACAAAATGGATTATGAGAATCCAATACAATGTACTGCTTCAAATCAACATCAACTATGCTAGGATTAGTACCGGTTTAAGCTCATACTATAACCATAAACCTTATGCAAAATCTGCCTTATGCATTCCCATATATCTTCCTTATTATTCACTCATTCTTATCCTATCTTATATCACAATGATTTACAAGATCTCATACATATATGAGTCTATTACAATATTCCATGTCGACTTTACAAAAGATGATTATAATTAAATACAATAAACAAAAGTTTATTCCTGTCGGCTGGGGTGCCGGTATGCATTGTTGGCGCTACCGGTGAAGTGTTTGCTGGTGTTGGTGCCTACCGATGGTTTACCAGATGAATGCCACAAGGTTGCCTAAAGTTTTCTAGTAGGTTTCCATCAATGACAACACCATCATTTCTCATTAGAGTGTAGAATTCCAACAATCTCCCTTTTGGCATTGATGGCAACACTCATGAGAAAAATCCAAAAACTGTTTCCAAAAAGTGAAGTCCAAAAATTTACCAGAAAGATGTGCTCTCCTTGAGCAGATGATGTCCTCTTAATAGCCATTTTTTTCTGTCCACTACTCCTCCTTTGACATCAATGACAAAGGTTGTCAAAAATTGTCAAACGAGTGCAAAATTTCACCTTAAGGTTTGTAACCGATTGGTTACAATCTGAAATATATCAGCCAAAACCAAATTTAAACTCTACATGAATCTGTTGTTATCATTCATGGTTGCCTCAGTTCCTTGGATCGTGCTGGTGAGATGATGCATATGCTCGTCCGGTGATCTTTCCCCTTGAATTAATGCCTTAGAGATCTCATTTCTTAGAGAGATAAGAGTATCCAACTTAGGACTAAGTTTATACTTAGGCTCTCTGGCATTTGCTTTGATCCTTGCTTTTTCCTTCTCAAATTTATCTAAATTTTCCTCAAATCCTGCTATTTCTTGCTCAATAACTGATATAGTTTCGGATGAACCAATAATGTTATCAGCTATATCATCAATTTCCTTTTGTACTCTACTTATTTCTTTTTCAATGTCTCAGGTCAACAGATGTGGCTTGCATGTTTCTCTGTATAGTTCCTTATACTCCAAAATTGTTGTATTCAGTGCCTATAAAAGTGTGTTAAAGTGTTTAGTGCACTTCTTTATTGTCTCCTCAAAGAATTGTTCTTTTTCTTTTTCCATTTTCTCTTTGAATGTATCCTCATTCACCTTATCAACTGTTATTACATTTCCAGCAATAAATTTAGAGAATGTGTCTAACTGACCTAAGGAATCCTTTACATGATCTACATTACATTTTGATGTAATCATCTTAAGAATAGGTATTGTATCATCAATTTCCTTGTAGGCCAATGCATTAGAGTTAGTTATCTTCTTAATAGAGTCCAAAAGTACCTCTGTCACATTAGTAGGTCTGAATTCACTTAAAGAAGTACCGAATGTCTGACCAACTACCTTTATTATTTTAGTGCTTCTAGTATTAGTAACCAATTTGCTTGTATCAACCTCCGGTGGATTGGTCTAAGTTTGTGTTTCAACCTATAGTGGTTTGGGTTTCTTAGTGATTATCGGTTTCACCGTCTTAGTATGTACCTATGCCTCTGTCAGTTTTTCTCTTGGTTTCTCTATTGGTTTCTTTGTGTTATCAGCTGCCGATATCTTTGTCTCTATCTCTGTAGGTTTCTTAGTGCCAACATCTATACTACCAGTATTCATTCCATTGTCCAAAGGTTGCTCTGTATGCTCTGTTTTCTCTATTTGTATTTCAACCTCAACATTTTCTGTTGGTTGCTTAACAATGTTTCCATTGCCAACAATATCATTCTGTACCTCTGTGATGTCCTTGTCCACAATAATGTTCACTTCCCGAGTATAAACATTCATAGTGGATAGAATTTCGGATTTAGGGTTAGTGTCATCATGTGTTATGTCCACATTTTTAGTAGCCGGTGTATCATTAGTATGTACCGGTGTAGTATCCAAGGGTGGTGGTAAGTTGTCAGTTATTTTGATGTTTGGTATTCCACCAACTTTACCTTTCCTTTTGTCCTTGTCCTTTTGATAAACTTTGAATGTTTTCTTAGGTTGGTTTAATTCTTCCTGTTTTTCCTTTTGTACAAAAAAGATATCCCATTTAGCAGCTGTTTCCTCTGCAATTTCATTTATTCTACCAGCCATTAAGCTTACTTACCGGTGACCACTAGCAAAAACTAATTTGTTAGCTTCACAGATTAGGTCATCAATTTCCTCTTTCGAGTTAACTGGATGTACAAATAGAAGATTTTCAACCTTGAGTTTCTTGTCCAACTCCATTACTGCAATCCTCTTTGCATCTTGGCAGTAAAAAGGATTTTCCAATACCTACAAGGCACAACAAATCTTGGTTTATGGTATCCTAAAGATGAAAATTTTGATTTATGTGCATACATAGATGCAAATTGGGAAGGAGATGTAGATGATAGAAAGAGCACCAACGACAGAGCATTTTTTCTTGGCAGCGGACTAATTTCATGGTTGAGCAAGAAACAAAGTTGTACATCACTATCAACAATAGAATCAGAATATGTTGCAGCAACAACTAAGTGTACATAGGTATTATGGATTAAGTAAATATTGAAGGACGTAAAGGTAAAATGCAAAGAACCTATAATCATTTACTATGATAATATGGCAGCAATTGATATATCAAAGAATCTGGTATTTCACTATAAAACTAAACATGTTTCTATCAAATTCAATTTTCTAAAAGAGAATGTTGAAGCAAAAGAAGTGAAATTGGTTTATGTGAATACTAAAGAGCAGATTGCAGATATCTTTACTAAGCCTTTGCCTAAGGAAACTTTTGAATATCTAAGAGAGCAACTAGGAGTTATACCCTCACTGGTAGAAACTTAGACAGTTGGAGCATGGCATCAGACCGACAGAATTAACAGAAAAATCTTTTTCTAGCTTTGACGGAGAGCTACTTCTTAGCGGGAGTAGATTGAATAAATTTGATTATAACAATTGGTATTTGTAATAAGTTCTATGAATTGATTGTATTTGGTTTTGTATTTCTTTGGAATTTGATGTCAAAGGGGGAGAGATATTTATGGAAAAACACATGATCTTTTGGGGAGAGTTTATTCATTGGGGGAGAGATTGTTACTATCTGTATCTATATTTTGATTTTTGGTTAATGATCTCTTTGGGAGATTGATGGTTTTTGGTTTTTGGCATTTTTGCTTTGGCACTTAGATGGTTTTTCCATCTTGTGTTGCCATCAATGCCAAAGGGGGAGATTGTTGGTATTATGGATATGTTGCATTGGTTTCGTCATTGATGTCAACACTTGTCAACTCCTATTGCTACAATTAAGACAAACTTGGATTTCAAAGCTTCATCATTTGCAACATCATCATCATCATCTGATAAATTTGATTGGAAAGCACTCTATGCTAGAGAACTTGAAGAGCTTGAAGCACTATTTGCAAGGAAAATGCCTAAAGGTCCAGTTGGAAGTAAGTATGAAGGTAAAACAGTTGGAAGTAAGTATGAAGGTAAAACACCATTTAAATGTCTTAAATGCAATAAAATTGGTCATATGGCATCTAGGTGTCCTGATAGACATGCAAGATTGAAAGAAGAAGCTAAAAGAACATATAAGCCTAACCCTGAATATTAGAGGTACAAAGTTAAAAATAATAGAGACAAATCATGTTACTATGCTGATGAAGGAGTTATTGATGATTCTGATGAGGAACCGACAGACAATGGATGGGCTTTTGTTGCAATAACAAAAGATCAACCAACACCTACTATTCAATCGGTAGAGTAGGTCCTGGCAGCTAAAATTGAAGAAAAGGATGAATGGATCATTGATTTCGGATGTTCACATCATATGACTGGTGTTAAGAGTAAATTATTAACCTTTCAGGAATACAATGGAGGTCTAGTAAGATTTGGGGATGACAAAGCTTGTTTGATCAAAGGAAAAGATGCTATATTTTTTTATGGTAAGCACAATACTGATAATATTTATTATGTTGAAGGTTTGAAGCATAATCTTTTGAATGTTGATCAATTAGTTGAAAAAGGATTTTAGTTATAATTCAAGAATGGTAAATGCAAAATCATGAATAGAACTGGTTTGGAAATAGCAACCTGTAATTAGACTAGAGGTAATATCTTTCATTTGAATAACAATGAGAAGACATGCTTGATTGCACATATTGATGAAATTTGGTTATGGCATAAGAGACTTTGTCATGTAAATTTTGATTGGATTGTGAAAATCAGTACAACTAAGGCAGTAAGGGATTTACCTAAGATTTTTAAACCTAACAATCCAGTATGTAAGGAATGTTAATTTGGAGATAGATATTTTATGCTAATCATTGATGATTATTATAGAATGTGTTGGGTTACTTTTCTCAGGGAGAAATCAGAAGCTTTTGGGAAATTAAAACTATTCAAGGTCATGGTAGATGATGGAACCGGTAAGAAAATAAAATGTTTGAGATTAGATCAAGGAGCTTAATTCACATATAAGGAGTTTAATACATTCTGTCAAGTGAATGGAATCAAAAGACAATTATTAGCACCTCAGACACCCCAACAAAATAGAGTTGTGGAAAGGAAGAACATAACTATTTTGGATACAGCTAGAAGTATGATATCAGAAGAAAACCTACCTCATGTGTATTGGAGAGAAGCAGTCAATACAACTGTTTATACATTCAATAGAATTCACGTCAAAGGTGAAACCGGTAAGACCCCTCATGAACTATGGTTTGGTAATACTCATACTCTTAAATATTTCAGAATATTTGGAAGCAAATGTTATATTAGGAGAGATGATTATATTGGAAAATTTGATACTAGAAGTGATGAAGGAATATTTCTTGGTTATTCATCTAAGAGCAAGGCATATAGATGTTTTAACAAGAGATTGCAGAAAATCATTGAGAGTGCAAATGTGAAGATTGATGAACAATTTAGAAGGTCTATAAACTTTGAACAAATAGTTGAGATAATCATAAATGAACCTACAATGAGTACACTGGTACAGAATGTTGATCCAACCACATCAACATCATCTAAGAATTCCACAGTGACTGAACAACAACAACAAGTGAATACACCCAGGTATGTAAGATTGAATCACTCTGAAAGTCAGATAATTAGGAATAAGTATCAAGGTGTTATGACTAGAGGAAGACTGAAAAATGAAGAGGTATGTCTAATTTCTCAAATTGAGCCAACAACTATTAATGAGGCATGTGAAGATAAACATTGGATTAAAGCTATGGAAGATTAATTGGAACAAATTGAAAAGAATAACACATGGACATTGGTTCCTCGGCCTAAAAACAAAAATATAATTGGAACTAAATGGGTATTCAGAAATAAACTTAATGAAGATGGTAAGGTAATCAGAAACAAAGCAAGATTAGTGTGTAAAGGATATTCACAGAAAGAAGGAATTGATTACAATGAAACCTTTGCACCGGTAGCTAGAATTGAGGCAGTCAAATTATTCTTAGCTTTTGCAGCACACAAGAACTGTAAAGTATATCAAATGGATGTTAAATGTGCATTTCTGAATGGTGATCTTGAAGAGGAAGTTTACATTGAACAACCTGTTAGATTTTCTTTGACAGATGACCAAGATATGGTTTACGGGTTAAGGAAATCTTTATATGGATTGAAGCAAGCTCCTAGAGCTTGGTATGCTAGATTGGACAAATATCTTTTGAAGCTTGGTTACACTAAAGATAATACTGACAACAACTTATATTACAAAGTGACTAATGATGATATCATGCTTATTGAAGTTTTTGTTGATGATATCATTTTTGGAGGAGAAGAAGGATTGTGTAAAGACTTTTCTAATAAGATGCAGGAAGAATTTGAAATGTCTATGATTGGAGAGATAAAATTCTTTTTACGATTGTAGATTTCACAGACTAATAAAGGTATATTCATAAATCAATCAAAGTACTTGAAGGAATTGCTAAAGAAATTTGGCATGTAAAACTCTAAACCGGTAAGCACACCTATGACTACAATTGACAAACTATCATTGAAGGATGAATCAACACCTGTTAATCTGACAAGATACAAGTCTATGATAGGAGGTTTACTGTATTTAACACAAACATGACCTGATATTATGAATGCAATATGTATTGTTTCAATATTTCAGAGCAATCCTAAGGAAAATCATGTATCAATAGTAAAAAGGATTTTCTGGTACCTACAAGGCACAACAAATCTTGGTTTATGGTATCCTAAAGATGAAAATTTTGATTTATGTACATACACAGATGCAAATTGGGCAGGAGATATAGATGATAGAAAAAGAATCACCGACGTAGCATTTTTTCTTGGCAGAAGACTAATTTCATGGTTGAGCAAGAAACAAAGTTTTACATCACTATCAACAGCAGAATCAGAATATGTTGCAGTAGCAACTAATTGTACACATGTATTATGGATCAAGCAAATGTTGAAGGACATAAAGGTAAAATGCAAAGAACCTATAATCATTTACTGTGATAATATGGTAACAATTGATATATCAAAGAATCCGGTATTTCACTCTAAAACTAAACATGTTTCTATCAAATTCAATTTTCTGAAAGAGAATGTTGAAGCAAAAGAAGTGAAATTGGTTTATGTGAATACTAAAGAGCAGATTGCAGATATCTTTACTAAACCTTTGCCTAAGGAAACTTTTGAATATCTAAGAGAGCAGCTTGGAGTTATACCCTCACTGGTAGAAACTTAGATAGTTGGAGCATGGCATCAGACCAATAGAAATAATAGAGAAATATTTTTCCAGCTTTAATGAAGGAGAGCTACTTCTCAGGGGGAGTAGATTGGATAAATTTGGTTATAACAATTGGTATTTGTAACAAGTTCTATGAATTGATTGTATTTGCTTTTTTATTGCTTTGGAATATGATGTCAAAGGGGGAGAGATATCTATGGAAAAAAATATTATCTTTTGGGAGATATTATTCATTGGGGGAGAGATTGTTACTGTTTGTATCTATATTTTGATTTTTGGCTAATGATCTCTTTGGGAGATTGTTGGTTTTTGGTTTTTGGCATTTTTGCTTTGGCACTTAGATGGTTTTTCCATCTTGTGTTGCCATCAATGCCAAAGGGGGAGATTGTTCGTATTATGGATGTGCTGCATTGGTTTTTTCATTGATGTCAACACTTATCCTTGGTTATGTTCACCGACATGTTCAGTGACTTAGGCATAGTCACCAGTATCTGGTTCACCGACATGTTATATTGTTCACTGGCACTGAGGATGATCTGTTATCATCTGGAGATCACTTGGTTATGTCAAAGACATTGTTTGTACACACATACTATCTACAGTAGTATCATCTGATTGTGGGTAAGGTTTCCCACCGTGGTTTTTCCCCTTACAGGGTTTCCACATACAAATATTTATGTTATGTGTTGTGGATGTTATTTGTCTTTCTGTTTCATACATTAAACTTTACCAGTATTGTTATTAACTATTAAACTGTTTACCAACATTAAGTTTGGTTTACCAATATTAAGCACTAAGTTTGGTTAAGTTATATTTGGGTTGAAATTAATAGACAATTGATTCACCCCCCCCCTCAGTTGCCTCTGGGTCCTAACACATCTAACCTTCTATATAGATCATTTGGTAAGTCATCTACCACTTCAATTAACACTTTCTTGTATATGTCCAGATGTAGAATAATACTATTTTCAATACTTTCATTTTCTGAATCAGTGAATGTGTTATACAATTTTCTCACATTTGCCAAGTTACCGTCATCAATGATTTCATTCAGTAAATTATCCAAAGGTGGTATAACCTATTTCTATTTCTCTGTTTCTATTTCTTCTTGGGTGTTAACTTCTTTTCCAGTTGTCTTACCACTTGTTTCTTCTTTCTTAGAGTTCTTGTTTTCTTGGGTGACAGAGAGGGTACCGGTGAAGGTTTTCTCTTCCTATCAACTCTATTAAATTCAATAGGTATCTCACTGTCAGATGATGTACCAATCGGTGAAATATGTGCCTCTGGTTGCAATCCTTTCAGTTCACTTTCCTTTATTCCAGTAAGTTTCATAACATTTTCTTTTATTTCCTTTACCTGTTTTGATGCATCTCTTATATACTTTTCGCTTCTCTTCCTTTGTTTCATTGTTTGTAGACCACTTTCAATTGTTTCTGCACTACCAAATTTTTTTTATGTTGGTTCTCTAGCTGCTTCTAACAGGGCTTTAGCATAAGTCTCAATAATATTCACATCAGCCTCATACCCCATTTCAGTTACCCATACAGTTCTAGGAAGAACTGCTTCCATCCATATTTCATCTTCCTTAATCACCAAATAGATTTCCTTATCATATTTATCTACTATATTATGTGGTAGTCTCTCTCTTGTTTTCATTTTGGCTTGGAAAGCTTTGAAATATTCATTTATATTGTTTTCTCTAGCAGTACCCATGCCGGTGAAAGCTTCTTGCAATTGTTTGCCTACCGGTATGACATATCCAAAATCTTTCTGTCCAATACCAGGAATTTGTTTTGAGGCATACCAAAAGATTACCAAAATGAAATGTCCCTTTCTTTTCACCTTTTATATTTTTCAAGTTATCTACTAGTTCATCCTTCAACCATTCACACACATCTATTTTTGTATTATTATTTACCATATCATAAGGACTTTTCATGCAAAGACTAGAAACTGAGTTAAGTTTGTTTGCATGTGTAGTCTTATAGCCTAAAATCATACTTATGAATCTCACATTGATATCCTTGATATCATTTGCTCTCAGAGATCTACTATCAGATGTTGCTCCAGTTAAGGTCATGACTGTGTTGTTAGGTACCTTCTTTGTCTTGTCAGGTCTGCTGTCAGTTGAGGGTAAACCTGTCACTGCCCTAATTGCTTGTTGAGTGAATTTGCAGACTGAATCTAACCAAAGAAATTCTCCATGTGCCATACTTAGGACAATTCTCACAAATTCCTCTTGAAATTCAGGGATGTTCAAGATTTCCACAAAACCTAAAGTCTCAATAATCTTGTGCTCGGGTTTGACATTTCCATTTTCATCACAAATTACAGTTTTAAACATATTTAACACTTCCTCGAAACCTAATTCTTCAATATTGCAGTGAATATAAATCCTAGGGTCTTCAACATAAGCTACACCTTTAGGAATTTTTGAAAATGCGCCTATGGAATCATCTTGCTTAGCTATCTCAAGAATAATTTTGAAAACGGGCCTAGGGCATTTTACAATTTCAACAACAGTAGGGTTTTCAATAAATTCAGGAGCAGAAGAGGAAGCCATTTGAAAAAAACCTTAAGCTTCCTGATAATGTTTGAGTGCTTGAAAGAAATCACTTCACTTCTTTGCCTTGAATGCCTTCGCTTGAATTTCGCGCTCTCTGCTAATTTGAATGCTCAGTGATTCAAATTTGAAGGAAAATCGATGATTTATAATGAAATTTTTTTCAACAACTGCAATAAATGCTCGTCAGTTAAGTGAAAACTTAACATATCTACCGGTAAAGAAGAAATCTATCTTCTCACCATCAACCAAGGGTAACCTGCATGATGTTCAACTTGCTACAATACCCCCAAAGGGTTACTTCTCAGTTGGATGAAGAATTTCCTGCTGGTGGAGTAATACTTTGTTCTACCGGTGAAGGAATAGTCTCATCAACATTTTGATCTATCTTTCTAATCCATTGTTTTGAAAATTCTTGCTTTGCATCATCAACCTTTTCTTTGCCTTTCAAACTGGGTCCTTTGTTATTTGTCGGTGAAGTCTTACTTCTACAAAATTTTGCCATATGTCCAATTTTGTTACAAGCATAACAAGTCACATTATTCTTCTGAATAGCCTTTCCATATCCTATGCTGGTTTGTGTTTTGTATTGATTAGATAAGTGTCCAAATCTTCCACAAACATAACATCTCACATTCATTCTGTAGTTTTTTGAATTATGACCAACTTTGTTGCATTTGGAACATTGACCGGTGGGTGCATTAATGTTCTGATTGTTTCTAGATCTACACTGATTTTCTCTATGACTATACTTGTTACATTTAAAAGAATTTCCCATTAAATTTGTAAGCATTACGTTGTCTTACCGGTTTATTGTGATCATGATTGTTTGCAGTACCAGAACTTTCACCAACTTCAAATCCAAGTCCATTAGTATCTCCATTAGGTTTCTGACTTTTCAGCATATCATCAAGTTCTTCTCAACTTTTCTTGAATTTCTCTTTGTGTTGATTTGCAGTAGCCAACTCATTTTCCAAAATTTTCATTTGTCTCATAAGTTCAGTTTTATCATGTTGCATGTGAATCCGATCTGTCTTTAACATATCATTTTCATGAATGAGTCTTAGATTTCATTTTCAACATCATTGAGTCTCCTAGTCAAGTCATCTTTATTCTTCTTCCTGTCTTCAATGTCTTTACAAAATCTCGTAGTCATATCTTGCATTTCATTCCTCATAGTCATGTTTTCTTGCCTCATCTTGTTCACAAGCTCATTAAGAGTTTCTTTTTCATCATTATCATTATGCATCTTCTCATGAAGTTATTTTCTCTTATTTCTTGCAATGGTAAGAATCTCCCGAAGTCCTTGAATGAATTCCTATGCAGTCCTTAGATCATCTTCAAGTTTGATATTCTTCAACTTCTCTAAATCATAGTCTACAAGAGCTCCTTCCAATTGCTTTCTTAAGTTCTCCATCTATACCGGTGTCAGAATCTTCCTCAAACTGTTAGGCTTTTGAAAATAGAGGACCAGGCTCTGATACCAATTGTTAGGATTAATAATAGTCCTAAAGATACTGAGAGGGGGGGGGGGGGTGAATCAGTATCTAACCGGTTTACATAATATTTAACCTTATTAAGTATTTTTTATTCCAAAACAGTGTACTGGTAAATAAGAATTAATGCAGTAAATAGGAACAATAAAGACATCATAGAAAACACACCATAATGAAAGATGTTTAACAAGGAAACCCGGTGTGGGAGAAACCTCAGTGGGATTTGTGACCCACAATATTCACTCACTGGCCAATGAATAAATATTACTTACAATGAGGGGCCTGCACATGTAGGAAGGGAAACTGCCTAGAGCTCACTGCTCAATCTACAAAATAGAAGTCTCACTGATTTACAAAATGGATTATGAGAATCCAATACAATATACTGCTTTAAATCAGCATCAACTATGCCAGGTTTAGTACCAGTTTAAGCTCCTACTATAACCATAAACCTTATACAAAATTTTCCTTATGCATTCGCATATATCTTCCTTATTATTCGCTCATTCTTATCCCATCTCATATCACAAAATGATTTACAAGACCTCATACATAAATGAGTCTATTACAATATGTCATGTCAGATTTACAAAAGATAATTATAATTAAATACAATAAACAAAAGTTTATTCCTATCGGATGGGGTGTCGGTATGCATTGTTGTCGGTGCTGGTGAAGTGTCTGCCGATGCCGATGCCTGTCGGTGATTTACCAAATGAATGCCACAAGGTTGTCAAAAGGTTTCCAGTAGGTTGTCATCAATGACAACACCATCATTTCTCATTAGAGTGTAGAATGCCAACGAGCTCAACCCTTCACAAAGGTATTAAGGAAATGAGTTCAATACAACTAGGATAAAGATTGTGAAGAACATTTAAAACAAATCAAAGATTATCTTTCTAATCCACCCATATTAATGCCACCGATTCAAGGTAAGCCATTGATTCTATATATATCAGCTACAAATACTTCATTGGGGGCACTTCTGACACAACAGGATGAAAATAAAAAAGAGAGAGCTATATATTATATCAGCAGAACATTGGTGTCTTATCAAATAAACTACACTATAATAGAGAAAGCATGCTTGGCATTGGTCTTCGCATCACAAAAATTAAGGCACTATATGTTAGCACACTCTATTAAGCTGGTAGATAAGATTGATCCACTCAAATTGTTGGCATTTTGATGATGTTGTGATTGTCATTGATGGACACACACTTGTTTTGTGATCACTTTTTGTATGTATGAGTTATGCTCAACCGGTATTTGTCCCAACCGGTATTATGAATTATAGTCTTTAGACTATCAGTGTTTTGCAAAAGGTGTTTACCGGTCACAAATCGTTATGAAGACCCAAAGTGGTATGAAGACCTCAAGCGGTTTGAGGATCCCAAAGTGGTACAAATGAACAAAGCGGTTGTTAACATTTTCCCAGTCTTCATTTTGACAAACTGGTAATTAGTAAAATGTATGAACTAGTAATTGGTAATGAACTAGTATTACTTTGTCATGAGTTACCAACCGGTATTTTTGTGATGAGTTATCATCCACCGACACTTTGGTGGTGATTTTGTGTCATGTTACCAAATGTGTCTAGATGCACTAAACCTAGGAACTTGTAATGTAATCCTATTGGACCGACATGAAATCAGATTTGTTTATAAGGACATCATATCTAGGGTTTTAGAAGTGCATGAGGTTTTTGTATGTGCAATCACAGAAGAGAAGATTAGGTTTGTGTGAAGAAATAGAGTGTGGAGATACTAAAGATTGAAGTAATGCTAAATGTGCATTAACAATGAGCTATCAAGGATCTAATCAAGCATACTATGCTAGTATCTAGATCACTCACTTGTTGATTACTCACATCTTCGACAAGTCTGAAACCCTTAACCGGGTAGGCCCAAAAAAGCCTTTGTAAATCCTCTAACAAGGTGGTTCACAACTGTGGATTTGAAATCCTCTCACAAGGTAGTCTTTAATTGGACTTATCTCCTAACAAAGATCTAGATTCCTAACATGATTTGTTTGGGTGAAGAACATTGTATGATCTTAATCGGTCTGGTTTCTATTCTGCAGATAGTTACTTGTGAGTTTCTGCTCACCATGGTTTTTCCCATTTGGGATTCCATGTCAAAACCTCTTATGTTATGGTGATTGTGCTCTTGTGGGTGAATGCTTTATTTTTTTGTTTGGTTTGCATTTGTCTTAACCGATTTGTTCGTAAATTTGTTACACCGGTTGACTGCTAAACTGTTTAAGTGTTTGAGTTCAGTATTTTTTGGTATACTAATTCACCCCCCCTCTTAGTATTCATCAATTGGTATCAAAGCCAACCTTTCTATAAGTTTAACCACTTGGAAGGAGATATGGGGGAATACACTATGAGGGAGCTTACTCATCCTCTCACTCAGACTGAGAAAGCCTTTGATGAACTTAAAGTCAAATATTAAGCCTCTCTAGTAAAGAGAAGAGAGCATACTAAGAAATTGATGGAGCTTACTGAAAATAGTTCTTCTGATGAAGCAGACATAGAAGCCCTAGTTGAAGAAGTTGAAAAACTGAATGAATCTAATGCTAACCTGAGAAGGGAACTGGAAGGACTAACTATCAGAATGTGTCAAGAGCTTGAGAACCACACGAAAGGTAAAGACTTAGTAAAAGACAAAGATCATAAGATTTCCAAGCTGAAGCAAGAAATTAGTTCCCTTACCGCTCATCTCCAAGAGAGTAAAATGGAAAAAGAAGAAATGCAAGGTGAACTAAACATGGCTATTTCTGAGAATGCAACCTTGAAGGAATCCAATGCTGCTATTTCCAAGGAACTCACTAAGTCAAAGGAAATGCTTGCCAAATTCAATAAGAGCATTGTTAAGCTAGAACAAAAGCTTGAATCAGCAAAACCAGTAAAGAATACCATTGGACTTGGTTTTTCTGGTTATGAGGAAGGTGAGACCTCTAGAACAAAAGATGGAGCATCAAAGAAGCAACCGACACCAAAGGATAAAGGTAAGCAAAAGTTTAAACCTGTTTGTTTTAATCGTCTCAAGGAAGGACATATTGCTAATGTGTGTAGAAATAAGGCCTACAATAATTTTCCTTATTTTCTAAACAATAAACCTAGATCCAATAGATTCAATGGTAACTGTTATGCATGCAACAAGTTTGGGCATAGAGAATTTGAATGTAGGTCTGTTATACACAACACTTGGAGATATCCTCAAAGGACTCAAAGAGTTTTTCCTGAATCCTCTATGAACTAGAATCCAAACTAGTATAATTCCTCTGACCATCAGTGAGGTGGTGGTGGCTATCAAGCAGCAACCAGTTGGAGAGCAACCTATTTGATTTGCCATGGTAGCACTCACACTGTTGCAACATGCCAGAGGAAGAATGGTAGAATGAACAATGGACCATGGAGAACACCTGGAATAGTATGCTATCATTGCAACAAACTAGGTCACGCAACTAGAATCTGTAGGATGAGAAAGAACATATCAGATGATATACCGGTCACTCTGGAAGGAAAGATTGATGTTGAAACTGTTCGAGTGAATATGAAGAAAACATGGAAGAAGAAACTTGAAGAAGTGTCACAGGAAGAATCAGTTTCTGTACCTAGTGTAGAAGTCTCTAAACTGGCAAACTTAGCTTCAGAAAAGCTTAGGGGGAACAAATTGGTGAAATATTTCAAACCCCTAGTTTATATCGGTAAAAGACCCTAACCGGTATGTGTCACCTGTCAATCGACAAAAGACTGGAAACAGTAAAAGGAAAAATTAGGGTTTATGTCCTAATGGTGATGCATTTATTATGGTAGGTGAATACTTTATTTAAAAGGGATTCTTAACATCATTTCCACTTATCAATTTGCGAGCGAAGAAACTTTCAAGTGCAGAGTGACCAAAGGCGATTCGACTTGCGATTCAGAGTGAATTGAAATCTAGTAGAAGAATTTTGAGGTACTTGCAACCTATCAGTGAAGAACACTAAGCAGTATTCAAATAATCAAAGTGGTGAAGTGTGTGCTATATTGACAAACCCTAAATTTTGAAATTCTAAAGGTATTTATCAAAATTCTTGTTTATCAGCTAATCATGGCTTCTGCATCGCACTCCAGTTCTAGTGCACCTATTGATTCAATGAATTTTATCCAACGGAAGATGAAATACAATGCCCTATCCCAGATACTTGCTGGAGTCATAGTGGAAGATGATATTTCAGGGTACATTGACTGTAAACTAGAAGACCTAGGATCCTTAGCAATTCATTGCCAGCTAAGTCAGTTTTGTGGGGATGACAAGATGATCAAACCAGAATACAACATTCTGGAGAGAAAGAAACTTCACAATGCGGTTTACTTCCTTGAAAAATTAATGGAAGACCACATCTGCATCATTATGAGTAGAGTGCATGGCGACAAGATGTATCTTGAAAGGATGCATGACATTATGCCTTAAGCAATTCACGTCGTCACCGATTTCTGCAACATAGGTGAGGTGCCAGTCCTAAGGAAAGTCATCAAGACAAAAATGACTAAACTCACTAGTTCTGTGAGCGACCAACGGGGAATGATCCTCAACACCATCAAGGATGATTTGGTCAAGTATGCTTTCATGGTGATTGGATACCGAATGTTTTATGCTAGCAGAATAAACTATGTCTCTACTGCTGCGGTAAATGCTGCTTATAGAATGATCATGGAAGATGCCTCATTTGATCTATGCAGCTATATACAGAAGCAACTTCTAATAAATTTGAAGTCCATCAAACAGGACAGTGCCCTAAGATTCAAATTTGGACAACTATTGGTAGGTCTGTTTTTCTACTTTCAAGGCTATTTTTCGGGAGTCGGTGATATTCAATGATCTGCTGACCAACCGGTCATCAAAAAAATCAAAGAAAGTCTTCAAGCGGTGGGAACCAGATATCCCGAAGTCTTGAATAAATACTTTGATGAATTCATATGGAAGATGAGCCAGAGGATGAGGATATCTGGCGATATCGTTAAGAAGTATGAAGAGGACATCTGCTTTACCATCAGAGTAGATGAGTGCATAATGGAGGTAGTTGATCTCAGAAAAGAAAAGTTTGAACCCATGGGATATGAGGTGATGTCTGAAACCCTTAACCGGGTAGGCCCAAAAAAGCCTTTGTAAATCCTCTAACAAGGTGGTTCACAACTGTGGATCTGAAATCCTCTCACAAGGTAGTCTTTAATTGGACTTATCTCCTAATAGAGATCTAGATTCCTAACACAATTTGTTTGGGTGAAGAACATTGTATGACCTTAACAAGTCTAGTTTCTATTATGCAGATAGTTACTTGTGAGTTTCTACTCACCGTGGTTTTTCCCATTTGGGTTTCCACGTCAAAACCTCTTGTGTTATGGTGATTATGTTGTTGTGGGTGAATGCTTTATTTGTTGTTTGGTTTGCATTTGTCTTAACCAGTTTGTTAGTAAATCTGTTACACCGGTTGACTGCTAAACTATTTAAGTGTTTGAGTTTAGTATTTTTTGGTATACTAATTCACCCCCTCTTAGTATTCATCACAAATATCTTCTCAGCAAAGCAACACTCACAGGAAGACTAGCTAAATGGGTCATGGTTCTTACATAATTTTATATTGAATATGTGGAATGTAAAGCCATCAAAGGACAGGTTATTACAGACCAACTTGTTGATACTCCACTTGAAGATAGTCAACCTCTGCATATAGAATTTCCCGATGAATCAATTATGCACCTTAATCAACAATCATGGAAGATGTTATTTGATGGGTCTTTCACTCAACATGGTTCTGATGCTAGAATACATTTTATTACTCCTAAAAAATATTCAATCCCAAAATCTTACAAGATTATCTTCCCTTGCACAAACAACATTGCAGAATATGAAGCTTTGGTAAATGGGATCAAGTCAGCCATCGAGTGGAAGATTGTTGAATTACATATCTATGGAGATTCTCAACTCATTATCAACCAAATCAATGATCTATATCAAACAAGAGATGAGAAATTGATGCCTTACAAAAGAATGGTGGATGATCTCAAGAAATACTTTACCTTCGTATCATTTCAGCAGATCCCCAAGTCAGCAAATAGAGCAGCAGATGCAATGGCCACCTTGGCATCTATACTACAGCTATAGGAATCCAATTTCCGCTTTGAATTCTTAGTGGAAGAGTTACATTATCCTACCTATGATTCTCCCGAGTCCCAAATGGTCTATTCTATTATTGGACATGACTCATCTTGCTATAGCCACATTTACTCTTACCTGTGTGACCAATTTGTCCCCGCTAATCTTTCCTGAAATGAAAAAAGGAACCTGATCCAAAATGCGTCATGGTACATTATCATTTCTAAGGACTTATTTAGGCAAGGTTTAGATAGTACTTTGCTTAGATGTCTAGAAACTGAGGAGTCTCAACGCGCATTATTCGAAGTCCATGAAGGTGTTTGTGAATCCCATTTGAATGATCTAACTTTGGCACGAAAACTACTAAGGTTTGGCTACTATTGGCCAGACATGGAGAAAGAAGCTATACAATTTGCTAAAACTTGTGAAAAGTGTCAGCTACATGGGCACCTTATACACACTCTAGCAAGGGATCTCATACCCTTTGTTACACACTGGCCCTTTCAACAATGGGTGTTTGATCTAATTGGCCAAATATATCCTGCATCATCTAACATACACAAGTTAATTATAACTGCCACTGAGTACTTCACTAAGTGGGTAGAAGTGGTTCCGCCCATCAAAGTAACCGGTAAATAAGTAGCTCTATTCATCCTTAACTATATCATCTACAGGTATGGTATACCTTCATCCATTATAACTAACAATGGAGGACAGTTCAAGAACAAAGATCTAAATGAACTCTGTGAAAAATTCAAAATAAAACAACACCGGTCATCTGTGTACTACCCTCAAGGTAATGGACAAGTCAAAGCATCTAACAAGAATTTGTTGACAATCTTACATAGAATAGTAAATAAATCTGGAAAGGATTGGCATTTGCAACTCAATCCTGCCCTGTGGGCTTATAGAACAAGTATCAGAACACCTACTGGGGCTACACCTTTTTCTTTGGTGTATGGGTCCGAAGCAGTATTACCTATTGAAGTGGAAATACCATCTCTAAGAGTTTCTTTGTAAGGTCTTGTTACTAATGAAGACTACAGAATAGCTAGATTGCAAGAACTTGAATTGCTAGATGAACTTCGACAAGTGACGTTTGATCATCTAAGAGCATATCAAAAGATAATGTCTAGAGGTTATAACAAAAAGGTTCGACAATGAGAATTTTAGGTTGGTGACCTTATTCTGAGAGAAAATCCTAAGAATCAATAGTTTCGAGACAAAAAAGGGAAGTTTGAACCCAACTGGCTGGGTCCCTACATCGTTACTGCATTGTTTGGCTCTAGTGCCTATCAACTCTCAACATCGGAAGGAGAATAGTTCCATGAACTGATCAACACCATCCACTTGAAGAAATTCTTCACTAGAATATTCTCTGCTCCAACAGCCTATGTAGCTAAAAAGTCATGAAGAAATCCTAAAAATAAAAAAAAGTCTTGAAGGAATCCTAAAAATCATAAAAAGTCCTGAAGAAATCCTAAAAATTAGAAAAAGTCCTTAAAAAAAAAAAGAGAGAAAAAGAGAGAAAATGCCTTGGTGAAAACTTGGTAAATAGGCACCTTGGTAAAAATAAAATGAATCTTTGCCAAGCAGGTGAAAACTTGGCAAACAGGCGCCTCTTATACTCAAGCGCTCCATCTATCAATGCAACATTGGCATTCCCGCTTTCATGCATCTTTTGCTTTCACTTGTACATATTTCAGTCACTTTTGTGACATCCTGGTTCGTTGGAACCCTCATGGCTTGAAACTGATCAATGTCCTAGTCTTAGGTTAATCAACAAAGCACATTACATGTCCTAAGTAGTATCCACCAAGTCATCTTTACATTAGCAAAACCTGGTCATCCACTTCGAGTCAGTCACCTGTCTCATGACTACTGAAGAGTTTTATCACTGAGTACATAAGCAAAACAACATTACTGAAAACAATCACTAAATAGTGTGAGCTATGCATGAAATTTTCTTTGTTTGTTGTCTTTTACATTGGCTTTCGTTTATTATTCCCTCTGAGTAACTCAAGGAAGTCTATCTTGACTAAGAGGAGAAAGGATTGGGGGCATAATATTTTCTTTGTTTTCTGCTTGTAGGAATGATTCTGATGATCTGAAAACATCTAATCAGCTGGGTGTCTATGATAAGTGCCTTCACATTAAGGTGAAATCGCCACACATACCTCGATTCCACTTATTTGTATGATACATGGAGGTTCCCATCATTTCTTTGTCTGTTTTGAGGGAATTTCTTTATCATGCAATCCAGGTCCCTGCAAAATCTGTCCAAGGATATGAACAAAAAAGAGTCATTGCAGACAAGATGATTAATATTGCACATGAGAAGTAAGGAACTCTAATGTGCCTACTGTGGTTGTAAAATGCTCAATGATGAAAATTAAGCTTTTCAAATCGAGTGACTAGGTTTAGGTTGCATCTCATTTTGCATCTCATTTTGCATTTCATTTCGCATTTCATTCTACATCTTGTGAATTTAGAGTGATTTCAGCATGATAACAATGATTTCTTTATCTTTTGAATGGGAGTTTGAAGCTTCATCATTTTCTCTGCTAAGTGGTCTTTGTTTCATCATTATTTCCCCGATGAGTACTTGTGTATTTAGATGTTAGCTACATACATGAGCATTAAATATAGATTCATACGTTCATTGTCATTCATTTGCATTCATCTTATTGCATTGAAAAATAAAAATAAAAATAAAAATAAAGAAAAAATAATAATAAAAAATTGCACTACTCATTACTCATTTTTCATCCATTTTATTTGCATATGAAAAGAAACAAAAATAAACATCCATATTCATCTGCATTACATACAACCATGATAAATAGATATGCATACATATAGAATAAAGTATATATAGAACCATCTCATAAATCGATTGACACAAGTACAATGAAGTCAAATCAAGATCTTGTATATATAATGATCAAGTCTAAGGGTACAAAATGATGAATACTAAGAGGGGGGGTGAATTAGTATACCAAAAAATACTGAACTTAAACACTTAAATAGTTTAGTAGTAAACCAGTATAACAAATTTACTAACAAACCGGTTAACACAAATGCAAACCAAATAGAAAATAAGGCATTCACCCACAGAAGCACAATCACCATAACACAAGAGATTTTGATGTGGAAAATGAAATGGGAAAAACCACCATGAGATGAAACTCACAAGTAACTATCTGCAGAATAGTAACCAAACCAGTTAAGGTCAGACTGGTTAATGTCATACAATGTTCTTTACTAGAACAGATCCTGTTAGGAATCTCAATCTCTGTTAGGAGATAAGTCCGATTAAAGACTGCCTCGTGAGAGTATTTCAGATCCATAGTTGTGAACCACCTTGTTAGAGGATTTACAAAGGCTTTGCCAGGCCTATCTAGTTAAGGGTTTCAGTCTTGTCAAAGATGTGAGTAATCAACAAGTGAGTGATCTAAATACTTAGCATAGTATGCTTGGTTAGATCCATGATAGCTCATTGTTAATGCATTTCAGCATTACTTCAGTATTCAAAATCTCCACACTCTATTTCTTCACACAGACCTAATCTTCTTTTATGATTGCACATGCAAAAACCTCATCAACCACACAAAACCCTAACCACACTAAAACCCTAGACATGATGTCCTTATAAAGGAATCTGATTTTATGTCGGTCCAATAGGATTACATTGCAAGTTCCTAGGTTCAGTGCATCTGGACACATTTGGTAACATGACACAGAATCACCGCCAAAGTGTCGGTGGATGATAACTCATCACAAAAATAATACCGGTTGGTAACTCATCACAGAGTATTACCAGTTCATACATTTACCTATTATCGGTTCACATATTTTACCAATCACCAGTTCACACATTTTACCAATTACTAGTTTGTCAAAATGAAGACTAGGAAAAATGATAACAACTGCTTTGTTCCTTCGTACCTCTTTGGGATCCTCGAACCGCTTGAGGTCTTCATACCACTTGGGTCTTCATACTACTTGAGATCAGTAAACACTTTTTGCAAAAAACCGATATTCTAAAGACTATAATACACTATACTGGTTGGAACAAATATCGGTTGAGCATAACTCATACATACAAAAAGTGATCTCAAAGAAAGTGTGTGTCCATCAATGACAATCACAACATCATCATAAAAATTGCCAACAATCTCCCCCTTTGGCATTGATGGCAACACTTAGGAAAAATTTTGACATCTAAGTGTTTTACAACAACAATATGCGATAATCAAAATTACTCCCCCTAAGCATATACACTATCCCTTTTGCAAAAAATACAATGTATACTAGTTTCTTAAAGAGATAACATGAAAGTATACATAACATGCATCAAAATTTTAAATACAGAATACTACTCCCCCTTTACCAACAATGACAAAGTATTATAGAATAACCCCTGTTTCTCATTATCATTAATATAATAAATGTTTATGATAATAATGAGTGAAACATATCAAAAACCGATTTAAAATCCTGCATAAATGTCTTCATGGATAAGGACCATGACTCAAGCAATGAGGTAGCAACCTCACTTTCTGTTTGCATCTGGGATACCTGTTCCTCCATGGCGTCCAAGGTACTCATCTCTTGAGTGACCGTTAAGGCATCCAGATTGAGATAGGACTTTTGAAGGATTTGCAGTTGAGGTAGTAGAACCAATTGAAGTTCCTACAAATATTTGGTCCAATTGGTGATCTCCAACTCTATTCTGGCAGTCTGGAGTTGAAACCGGTGAACAGTTTGCCCATATGTGGTGAAGGAATCATAGGGCATCTGGAAGGTGCTTATATAAACCTGCAAATCAGATTGCAGTTTGTCTTTCTGAGAAAGCACATCATCATAGAATAGATGGGGTTGGCCTATCTTACTGAGCAGTAATTTCCCCTCATCCATAGCATCTCTTATGTCTTTCTACACTTTTTGAAGTTCAGAACGAAGCTTGTTTAATTTCTTCACTAAGGTAGTGTTCAGTGCCTTTTGATGCTTCTTTTGTGCATTGGCTTCAACAACATCTTCCAGGCATTGCACCTGGTCCTCTACAACTATGCATAAAAGTTTCAGTTGGGCCAGAGAGGAATCGGTATTAGGGAGGTTGGTACCAGGTATCAAACTGGTAAGAGTTTCCACCGCAGTTTGAATAACATCTTGTTTCTTCTTCCTCCTTAGTGCTTCCACTCGCTCTTGGGCAAGCTTAATGCTTTGCAGCAGCTCCGTTTCATTTGCAGATTGGAGGTCAATGGGACTGGTAATGTCAACCGGTTTGGCTTGACTACCGGTTGACTTTGGGGTCTCCACTTGTGTGCTCTTTGCTGCTTCCTCCTTCTCTTTGGCTCTTTGCTTTTCCTCTTTAGCCTTCTTTTGCTCCTCTGCTTCTTTCTTTCTCTTTTCTTCTTCTTTCTTTCAATCTTCTTCTTTCTGCTTCTTTTCTTCTTTCTTCTTCTCCTCTTCCTATTTCCTCTTCTCTTCTTCCTTTTTCTTCTTCTCCTCTTCCTCTTTCTTCTTCTCCTCTTCCTCTTTCTTCTTCTCCTCTTCTTTTTGTTTCTTCTCCTCTTCCTCTTTATTCTTTTTCTCTTTCTCCGCTTCCACTTTATCAACCTTTTCTTTGTCCTATTTTTCTTTGTCCACTCTCTCTTTGTTATCCTTGTCCTTTGTTGCATCCAGAGTGATATTTTCACCATCCAAAGCATCAATGTCAATAGGGTCCATTTGTTCAGTGACTGGTTCTCCTTCACTATCATACACCTCATCTGGTTTTCCAGTTTCTGATTCTTGCTTAGCCTTCTTGTTGGCTTCAAACACTTGGTGCAACCTCAGACCGGCTTTGGCATGCGAGTGGGTATCTTTTACAGCTTCAGGGACTTTCCCTTCCAGTAATAGGAGTCTTCTTCTTCTCATGAAGAAGAGACCTTTGTACTTTTCCATAACTTCATAAAGTTTTGAATTTGACACATCAGGAAAATATTGTGCAAATATTTCTTCTCTTATTTCATGTTCCTTTTCTATGGCAATGCGCCATTTTTTATCTAAAGAGTTATATAAAGAATATGGTGTCACAGATCTAATTTCTGATGGCGACCAGTCATTAATACATAAATATTGGATAACTTCCTACTCAACTTCCTCCTTTTTATTGTCATTAAAATCATCTTAATGATCTATTAAATCACTTAACACTTTTCTCCTAATATTCTTGATAGTTCTTTGACAATGTGTCAAAGGTTTGTAAGAGGAAATGTCTATATTGACCAGTGCTGATGATGTCGGTTCATTGTTGGTTGTCTTTGTCTTCTTCCTCATTTGCCTAGTATTTTTAGGTTGTACCTCAGGTTTTGTATCCTCTGAGTTTGGTGAGGTGTTCTTAGTTTTCCGCTTCCTTTCAAAGACCTTGGCAAGTGCAACTTCTAGTTTCTTCTTTGTCAGTGATCGCTTGGTCACTTTAGGACTTGCTGAAGTAACCGGTGCCGATACAGATGGCACTGCCTTTCCCTTCTTTACTGAAGGTTCTTCAACTGGTGTTACCCTCTCCAAATAGGTGTCGATTCTCTTCTTCTTAGGATCAAGAGGTGAGGCAAGTAGGGTAGAGGCATACCCATCTAGCATGTCATACATTACCTCATATCCCATGGGCTCCACTTCTTCTTTTCTAGGCTCAACCACCTCCATTATGCACTCATATACTCTGATGATAAAGCAGATGTCCTTTTCATACTTCTTGATAATATCACTAGATATTCTCACCCTCTAGCTCATCTTGCATCTGAACTCATCAAAGTATTTGTTCAGGACTTCAGGATAACCAGTTCCTATCGCTTGAAAACTCTCTCTGATTTGCTTGGTAACTAGTTGGTCGGCAAACCATTGTATATCACTGACTCTTGGGAAATAGCCTTGAAAGTAGTAAAACAATCCTACCAATAGTTGTCCAAATTTAAATCTTAAGGCATTGTCTTGCTTGATTGACTTCAGGTTCACCAGAAGTTGCCATTGCATACAGTTGCATAAATCAAATGAGGCATCTTCCATGATCATCCTGTAGGCGACATTTACCGATGCGACAGAGACAAAGTTAATTCTGCTAGCATAGAACGTCTAGTAACCTATCACCATACAAGCATACTTGACCAAATCATCCTTGATGGTATTGACGGTCATTCCCCGTTGGTTGCTCACAGAACTAGTGAGCTTGGTCATTTCCATCTTAATGACTTTCCTTGGGGCTGACACATCTCCAATGTTTCAGAAATTGGTGACGGCATGAATCGCTTCCAGTGTGATGTCATGTGTCTGCTCAAGATATATTTTGTCACCATGCACTCTTCTTAAAATGATGCGGATGTGATCTTCTGTAAATTCTTCAAGGAAATAGACCGCATATTGAAGTTTCTTTCTTTCCAGGATGTTGTATTCTGGTTTGATCTTCTTGTCCTTCCCACAGAATAAACTTAACTGAGAATGGATCACTAGAGATCCTAGGTCTTCTATTTTGCAATCAATATAATCTAAAATACCTTCCTCAACTATAACACCAACAGGTATCTGGGATAGGGCATTATATTTTGCCTTTCGTTGGATGAAATCTACTGAATCATCAGGTGCACTAGAACTGGAGTACGATGTAGAAGCCATTATAAATAGATAAACAAGAATTTTGATAAATACCTTCAGAAATTTGCAATTTAGGGTTTGCAACTTCAGCTTCGCCACACATTACTTTGGTTGCTGGATTACCTCTTTGTGTTCTTCACCTGACTGATTGATATTATCTTCGGATTCTTCTTTCAAAGTTTTGAAATCTCTCTGAATCGCAAGACAAATCGCCTTTTGTCGCTCTACACTTGAAAATTTCTTCACTTGCAAATTGATAAGTTAAAATGACTTGAAAATCCCATTTAAACAAATTCTTCACCTACCATAATAAATGCTCCACTATTAGGGCGTAAACCCTAATTTTCCTTTTACTATTTTTGGTCTTCTGCCAATTGATAGGTATCACATACCAGTTAAGTTCTTTTACCAATGTCAACCGGGGGCTTGAAACATTTCACCAATTTGCTCCCCCTAAGATTTTCTAAAGCTTAGTTTGCCAGTTCAGTGACTTCCACACTAGGTGTAGAAATTGATTCTTCTTGTGACACTTCTTTAGGTTTCTTCTTCCATGTTGTCTTCATATCTTCTTTAATAGTTTCAACATCAATCTTTCCTTCCGGAGTGACTGGTATATCATCTGATATGCTCTTTCTCATTTTGTAGGTTCTGGCAGGGTGTGTCAGTTTGTTGCAATGATAGAAAACCATTCCAGGTGTTCTCCATGGTCCATTGTTCATTCTACCATTCTTCCTCCTGCATGTTGCAGCAGTGTGACTGCTACCATGACAAATCAAATAGGTTGCTCTCCAACCGGTTGCCGCTTGATAGCCACCACCACCTGACTGATGGTCATAGGCATTATACTAGTTTGGATTCCAGTTCATAGAGGATTCAGGAAAAACTCCTTGACTCCTTTGAGGATATCTTCCAGTGTTTTGTATAACAGACCTGCATTCAAATTCTCTATGCCTAAACTTGTTGCAGGCATAACAGTTACCATTAAATCTATTGGATCTAGGCTTATTGTTTAGAAAGTAGGGAAAATTATTGTAAGCCTTACTTCTACATACATTGGCAGTGTGTCCTTCCTTGAGACAATTAAAGAAAATAGGTTTGAACTTATACTTACCTTTATCCTTTGGTGTCGGTTGCTTCTTTGATGCTACATCTTTTGTTCCAGAGGTCTCACCTTCCTCATAATAAAAAAAACCAAGTCCAGTGGTATTCTTAACCGATTTTGATGATTCAAGCTTTTGTTCTTGCTTAACAATGCTCTTATTGAATTTGGCAAGTATTTCCTTTGACTCAGTGAGTTCTTTGGAAATGGTAGCATTGGATTCCTTCAAGGTTGCATTCTCAGAAATAGCCATGTTTAGTTCACCTTGCATTTCTTCTTTTTCCACTTTACTCTCTTGGAGATGAGCGGTAAGTGCATTGATTTCTTGCTTCAACTTGGAGATCTCATGATCTTTGTCTTTTACTAGATCTTCATCTTTCCTTTGGTTCTCAAGCTTTTGACACATTCTGATAGTCAGTCCTTCCAATTCCCTTCTTAGGTTAGCATTAGATTCATTTAGTTTTTCAACTTCTTCAACTAGGGCTTCCATGTCTGCTTTATCAGAAGAACTATTTTCAGCAAGCTCCATCAGTTTCTTAGCATGCTCTCTTCTCTTTGCTAGAGAGGCTTTATATTTGACTTTGAGTTCATCAAAGGCTTTCTCAGTCTGAGTGAGATGATGAGTAAGCTCCCTCATAGTGTATTCCCCCATATCTCCTTCTAAGTGGTTAAACTTATAGAAAGGTTTGCTTTGATACCAATTGATGAATACTAAGAGGGGGGAGTGAATTAGTATACCAAAAAATACTAAACTTAAACACTTAAACAGTTTAACAGTAGACTGGTATAACAATTTTATTAACAAACTGGTTAACACAAATGCAAACCAAACAACAAATAAGGCATTCACCCACAGAAGCACAATCACCATAACACAAGAGATTTTGACGTGGAAACCCAAATGGGAAAAACCACGGTGAGATGAAACTCACAAGTAACTATCTGTAGAATAGTAACCACGCCGGTTAAGGTCAGACCGGTTAAGGTCATACATTGTTCTTTACCAGAACAGATCCTGTTAGGAATCTCAATCTCTGTTAGGAGATAAGTCCGATTAAAGACTACCTTGTGAGAGGATTTCAGATCCACACTTGTGAACCACCTTGTTAAAGGATTTACAAAGGCTTTGCCAGGCCTACCCGGTTAAGGGTTTTAGACTTGCGGAAGATGTGAGTAATCAATAAGTAAGTGATCTAAATACTTAGCACAATATGCTTGGTTAGATCCTTAATAGCTCATTGTTAATGCATTTCAACATTACTTCAGTCTTCAAAATCTTCACACTCCATTTTTTCACACAGACCTATTCTTCTTCTGTGATCGCACATGCAAAAACCTCATCAACCATACAAAACCCTAACCACACTAAAACCCTAGACATGATGTCCTTATAAAGGAATCTGATTTCATGTCGGTCCAATAGGATTACATTGCAAGTTCCTAGGTTCAATGCATCTGGACACATTTGGTAACATGACACAGAATCACCGCCAAAGTGTCGGTGGATGATAACTCATCACAAAAATAATACCAGTTGGTAACTCATCATAGAGTAATACCGGTTCATACATTTACCTATTACCGGTTCACATATTTTACTGATTACGGGTTCACACATTTTACCAATTACCAGTTTGTCAAAATGAAGACTGGGAAAAATGATAACAACTACTTTGTTCCTTCGTACTGTAATACCCTAAAAATTGTCATCTAAACCATGAGCCCCTAATCTCAACAACATCACCAAGGTCCTAACCAAAGGCAATTAAATAAATCTTGAGCACACAATTAATTCTAAAATAATTAAATGTCACATGGCAAATTAATCAATCAATATTAACTAAATATTTATTTAATTAATTAAATCATTCCAAGTAAATCATTTTAAACAATTATCTTATTTATTTCATTAAATATCCTAGCATATTTAATTAAATAAATCAATTTGCCATCAAATCAAGAATGAAGAATTAATTTTAATTAAATAAATGAATTGAGCACAAATCTTCAAAAATGGAAATAAATCAAAAAAAGGAATTAATTGACCAAGAAAGAATTAAAAATTTGAGAAAAGAAATCAATTGAAGATAATCTTGAAAAACAAATTAAAAATTGATAAATAATCTAAGAGAAAGTAATTAAAACAATCAAATATTCAAATTCAATGAAATAGAGAATAAATTAGTTTTTTTTTATTTAATCTTATTTTTAGTTCAATTTCCTTTAAAACTAAGAAAAATATCCAATCACATCAATTCACTTGGATTGTGCTTCCTCTTGGAAAATCTTGACCGCTCATCATCATTTGATCTCAGCTGTTGGTTTCTTTTTGAATTTTCTATAAATTCAGGCTCATCTCTCATTCAAAGAGAGGCTAGAGAATATATTGTTATTATACTGTTTTTTCTCTAGACTCATTGATATATTGCATGTTAATTGTTCCATATTGATTAAATCATTTAGCTTAATATTGCAAAAATATTGTTAGATTAATATTGCATCCATGTAGCATTCATCATGTTCATATAGATAAAATCCTTCGTTTTGATGTTGTCTAGTCACTAGTATTGCTTATAACATGAGAGCAATCTTATATTCGCATCATTTAGAAGGCAATGGGTCGATTTGTTATGGTTTATTATTCATTGATTATATTTGATTAACCATGCATGTAATGACTTGATTGAAGTGTTGTGTCTTGCAGATGCAGATTCTTAGTCCACTTTTCACACACACATTTCTGGCACCCACCGTGGGGCATAAAACTACTTTTTCGGCCTCAAAATCATTTTTGTATCCTGCAGGTTTCGTCCGTACAGCCTCTGTGAAATATCGTACGACATTATATTGACGTCTGCAGTTTATCGTACGAAATAAGATCATATCCTTTAAATTGTTGTACGAATCAGAATATAGACTCGTATGACATACTGATTTTCTTATAATTTGTTGTTCTACGCTGATTCTTGACTCGTACGACATACTACTTATGCTATCTTTTTGTCATGCTACGCTAGTTTCTAACTCGTACGATAAAACTATTCTGTCGTTCTGTTTATGAATATTGTTGTATGATTCTATTTTTTGATGGATTAAAAACATATTACCTTTCAAGATTATTTTTTTTTGCTTAAATTTTGATGATGATAATGCTGATCCTGAATTGTCTTCTGTCTGCCTGAGATTTTTACAGCCTAACCAGTTTCTTGCAGAACGTTTGTCAAAGGATGTATCGATCAAACATATGCCTGTCAAAGAATGAAAACAACATGACTACTAATGCATTGTTTTTGTAGGTTGCCTAAAGAGAATCAACCAAACATCGTGTATTCTTTAAATTCATCTTTTTTAGACACTTAAATTGCTATCTGGTTAATGAACAAATCTATCTTTTGTGTTTCCAAAAAAATCTAAGAGGTAGGAGAGTATGCTCGTCTTTTATAGACAATCAGAAATCTAGACCCTCGAAGCTTTTTTCTAAGTTTTGAGATTTGTGTACCTTTAGCGGGCCTGTCATAGTGGGAAAAAGTAATCACCCTATGAGAACAACCCAAGTGAGTACAGCTGGACCTGAGCATTCCAACTCACTATAATAAATATGTCCCTGATGATTAAAGTCTCAGAGGATGGGATTATTTGAGTTTTCTCTTTGAGATCTCTCATATCGGGCATTTTGTAGGGCCTCACGATCTCAATCGCGTTTACGTGACTACAAATTGTTTCGGTACCTTGTTGGGCTATAGGCCTCAATCATGGTTGCATGAATTCAAGGGGTAATTTCAAATGGAATTCCTGATTAAGAACTATAAAATAGAAGCTACTCGATTCACCTCCGAAAGGTTGAGAATCTTTTTGCAAGAGAGATAGTAACTCTCCCAAGTAACTTACCATATCGTGCCCCCATTAGCATTTGGAGTCGGCTAATATGGCATTGAGAATCCATTGCGTGAGACTCAGTGAACATATTCTGATTAGCTATTGGGTGTGTACCTAAGTTAGCAAGTAAAGGTTTTCTTCTCTAAGCCAACTTCCATAGGGTTAGCATGTTGTGCTTGAAATATTACATATCTTGCGTGTTTTTTGTGTTTTCATCCTTGAAACAAAAAATGAAATATTGAAACTGGAGAAAACAAATCAAACCAATATCAAAAAACTCAGTGATAAACTCTGTCCATGTCACAAACTAGTCCATCCCAAAATCGGTTATACTCAGTTATCGTACTCAGCCATTGAAAAACTCAGAATTTTTAGTCTCTGCTCTGTGAACAGTCGTACGAGTCTGGTAAATTGTCATCCTGCACCATATCCTCTGTCGTACGAGTATATTGAATTGTCATCCTAAGTCCCATATTGTGTCGTACAAAACCAAATAGTCTATCGTTTAAGCTAAATCCTGTGTCTTACGAAACAAAACCAAACAGAATCATTTGTCGTCCGGGACTTACCCATTTGTCGTGCGATGCTAGGTAGCAACTCGTACGAAACATAATTGTTGTCATCCTGAACTTCTTGAATCGTCATACACTCTCAGAAATTATGTCGTACGAGTCTCTGATTTTGCCAATCCAGAACAGTTAAACCTGTCCAAAATAGTCTACAACGAGTCTAAAACTAGTTATCATCCTCATAAGCATAAACAACCTTGATAGTGTACCTCTGTAGTTGCGTTGCACAATTTTGTTGATCATTTATTAGCTAGTTCAAATGAACATTTTATCAAACCTAAGTCAACTTGGATAACATCTTACATAGGATAGATCATTCCTGAAACCAGACCATATCTTAACTTCTCCTAATTACTATGTTAAACGAACTCCTAGCTAAAATTTGAGCTTGACTTTTGCAACACATCTCGCTCTTGGTCCTGTCGGTTAGAAATGCTTGTTAAAACCATAAGCTCTCATAGCAAAAGAGACAAAGAAAAAGAGACACCCTTTTCAACTAAAGACAATCCATTCTTCAAAGAAAACCCCTTTTACAATAAACCGTCCTCGTCACAGATACCAGTTTACGATATACCAATCTTTGGTCAGCCCTTATCTCCCACCATGTCTGGAGAAAGGCAAGAAAGAAATGCTAGTAAACGAAACACTCACAAAGATTTCAGCAATCGTGCCACTGATAGCGATTCATCAACTAAATCTGAGCTTCCTGAACCTCCTAAAGATGAAGTACATAGATGTCAGAATGATAAAGAATTCTGGAAAATGATGAAGGTCATCATGGCTAGGGAAAAATAAGACTATTTCCTAGAATAGAAAAACAAGGTGCGAAACTCCCTACTGGTTACAATGTGGAGGCCCTCGTTGCTAAAGAGGAAGAGAAACCATGGGGAAAAATGAGCAAACAAATGCAAGCATTACAAACTGCAGTCACAAGAATAGAAAACAAAGATAAAATGCCAAAACAATATTCTTTGGACACAATATGCCCATTCTCATTTGACAAATACCTTTACATGTTTCCATTTCCTTCACGAGTTGAGATCCCAAAATTTGACAAGTATGATGGTACCTCAGATCCTCAAGATCATGTCAGAGAGTTTTGTGCTGCTTGTATGGAGTTTATGCATGATCAAACATACCTCATGCGCCTTTTCCCAAGGAGTTTAGGGGGTCAAGCAATGGAATGGTTCACAAGCCTACCCAAAGGAATAAAAATGTTTGAAGAACTAATCCAACTATTTTTACAACAATACTCATACAACATTCATCACCCAGTCACTATGATAGAGCTTTGCGATACCAGACAAAAGATAGGAGAACCCTTTCTCACTTTCCTCCAACGATGGAGAAAGATGTTCTCTAGATATTCATGGACTATCCCAGATCTTGAGAAAATGGATATCTTTGTCAACAACTTAGTCCCTGAATTGAAATACAGTGTCCAGATGCAAGTACACCCTTCATTCAACAAAATGGTAGATAATGCCCTCAGAATGGAAGATGTGCTTATCAAAAAGGGAGATATATCACTTTGGAAAGAAACATCGCAAGGCTCTAGCTCTAAAGAAAAGAGTAAATACTAGAAATATGGCAAAGACAGCAACAAGAACATCATTAGTGATGGAGTGGTAGATACTGTCCAAGCAAAAACAAAATCCACAATATTTAACTTGGCCAATGGCACACAAGCACTCAAGGTAGTTGAAACTAACAAAGAATCCCCCAAAGAAAACAAGAGAGTGGTTTAAAGATAAACTTGGGTCTCAAAGCCTAAGCGTGAGTTTACTCCTCTAGATGAGTCATATGAATCAGCTTTTAAAACTTTATTGGCAAATAATCTGATAACATTACTAGACAATTCCAGACCATATGACCCAGAAATTAGACCCAAATGGTGGACAGAAAATGAGTACTGTGACTACCATCAAAACAAGGGACATAAGATAAACCATTGCATGAAACTCTGACATGAAATCCAAGATCTCATTGATGCAGGCAAGATCGTTGTTGGAAATCATGCAACTAATATTGATCATAAGGCCTTTAAAGATCCCTTACCCACTTATGAACAAGGAGATTCCTCAAAATCCAAGGGAGGAGCCAGAGTCAATTATACTTATACTAACAACGATAATGTGATCAACGTGATTGAATCTGCTCAAGTTGAATATTGAAATGTGATCATAGTCCCAGACCACCAAAATCAAGCACAAGCTGCTAATGCTATGACTCACGCTCAAAGGAAGATTTCTCTCCCAGGAGCTAGTCCCCCAACTTTCAATCAAACAATGTCAAACCTACCAAATAGACAAACAGACACAATCATGGCTAAATTGAAACAACCAGCTTCATCGTCTTCTCCTAGTTATAGTATTGTCAAACAATTGAAGAGAACCAATGCTCAAATCTCCATTTTAGAACTGCTTAAGATCTCTTCTGCTCATAAAGAGGTCCTAGACAAGGCTCTACTTACCACCAGTGTCCCTAAAGATTTGGACATTGATCGGTTTTAATAAATGGTAGGTCACTTGAGTTCACCTCATTATCTCACATTCTCTGAAGAAGATGATAATTCACTAAGTCACTCACATAACCAGCCATTGCATATCGAAGCCATGATTCATAAACACCGTGTTAAACGTGTTTTGATAGATGGAGGTGCTAGGTTGAATATTTGTACTTACGATCTATTAACACAGTTGGGATTCTCTAAAAATGTTATTGATCCAAAAAAGAAGATAACAATCAAGGCTTATGATGAAGAGGAAAGAACTTCTAAGGGACTGGTATCATTACCAATCAGAGTAGGACCTGTGGAGAGAGATGTCATTTTTCAAGTCCTGGATCTTCATCTTTCATACAACATCTTATTGGGTAGGCCATGGATTCATGAAATGAAAGCAGTACCATCTGCGTATCATCAATGCCTAAAATTTCCCTATAATGGAGTTGAAGTCAATATTCCTGTCGATACAAGCTATACCTGCAATGCATTAACACAGGGTGTTGATGCTTTTGTTCCTAATAATAGAGTAGCTTCTGCAACTAAAAGTTTGGAATCTTTGCTAAAAGATTTGGAAAAGAAACTAAGAATCATAAACACTGACATAGATGGTTATAAGATAGAGCCTATACTCTCACTAACGTCTCTTCCTCCATCACCAAGACAGTTGGGAAAACCATCAGAGGGCATGAGGCCACAAACTTCAACTCCAAAAGTCATTTATGATGGCACCTTTATACAGTCCTCTACTTCTCTTGTAGGTGAAATAGAAGGGGATGATGTCCTTAAATCGCTCTTCAAAGAAGATAGTGTAGATAAAGAAATATGACATTGTGAGATTTCTCCAACACAATATGGTCCAGGCTATAAGATGCTTCAACGCATGGGATATTCAAGTACTGGTCCTCTTGGAAAATGTCAAAAAGGTATTATTGAACCTATTCAGTTACAAACTAAGTCTATCAATGATAAAGCTGGACTGGGATATGATCCAAGAAAGTCATCAGATCAGAAGCACACATCTCACCATCAACGTAAGTGGAAGAAAAAGGTACTACCTTTAACAACACAAGAAATTGATACTCAACAAACTTAGGAGGAATGTGATGGTGAAAAAAAAGAATTGCCCACCCAGAGAGAGGAAACAAATGGTAATCAAGTTCCAGTTATATCAGCTATGATACCACATGAAGTAGATGCCCCAAAGGATATGAGAGACAAAATATACAAAATCAGAAGATTGTTTGCACCGCTGAACATTCCGGTCACATATACTAGCAGACAACAAGTGGATGACTTAGAAACTGATTCAAATGAGTATGAATGGGGTCCAGATCACATCTCAGATACATCTACTATAGAAATGCTTGAAGAACTCAGGGATACCGCAGATGATGCACAAGAGCTGATATGCCTAAGAATGCAAAAGGAAATAGAAGAAATCAGATTAAAACGACAAGAAGACTATGACTGACAGCTGAAGAAAGAAAGGACACAAGAAAGCCTTCACCTACCAATCCTCCTAATGAGATAAGACAAATCAAGTACAAAACCACACAAGAAGAACTAGAAGCTAGATCAAGAGAACCAGTCATCAGTCCAAAAGAAGCTGAATGGAACAGATGACAGGGATTAATAGAACCGTCAAAGTCATGTCCACAAGTGTGTCAAATGCGAGCAATCAATGAACCAAAACATGAAGGAACTTGCAGCATCAAGGATGTGGGTGTTGATACTATATATGCCTTTACTAAACCACTTGAAGATGAGTCAGCAACTTCATCCTATGACTCTGATGACTTAGACGAGAGCTCTATTTATGACAACAACTATTCAACAACACATTATGACTACTTTGTCATGAATGATGAGATATTGTCTACTGTTATACCATGGTATGTAGCCCAGTCTGAAGTAGGTGATGATGCTAGAAGTAGGTCGGTTGAATTAAGTCCAATACATGCTAACATGAATGATGATAATCATGTCATAACTCTTCCTGGTCTCGAGACACATATGCAAGGTAGTCTTCTGGAACTTGACGGGTCACTCTTAAACAATGATGATAGTACTGTGAACTCCCTTGAGCTTGTTCAAACCTTATCCTTAATGCATCCAAAAGTAATTGATTGCACCCTTTATAACCAACCCTTGAATGTACCTATTTTTGCCAATGACTATACACTAGCCTACTATCTCAATGCAGTTGAACCCATGTATTCTTCCACTAGCAAACATAATGAAAACATGACTGAAGCGGATATCAAGTATCTTAGTCACAAAAACAAGAAGAATAAGAATAAAAGATCTGATGGCAAAAACCACATTGTGGCGGTGTCAGACTCTAAAAAAGAGAAAATAAAGGATGAACCTAAGGGTGAAAACCTCTTTGAGGCGCTTGAAGGTGAGATACTTGATATACTGCCAAGTTACTTCCAGGAGAGATCTTCCATATTGATCGAGCCAACTCAGCCAGTGAACATTGGGAGTCAAGAGATACCACATATCATTCATTTAGCTCAATCACTGTCAGCAGTAGAGTTAAAATATTTCAGCAATCTATTTTTAGAAAAGAAGATCAACTTTGCATGGACATACTCAGATATGCCAAGACTAGATCCTAATCTCATCATGCATCATCTCTCTATTATGCCAGGAGTTAAACCAGTCAAACAAAAACTCTAAAAGATGCATCCTCATGTGGCACTACTAGTCAAGGCTGAACTAGAGAAATTGCTAAAAGCTAGTTTTATCAGAGCTATAGACTACGCAGAATGGATATCCAACATAGTACCTGTATCAAAAGCAAACAAATCTATTAGAGTTTGCACAGATTTCAAGGACCTCAACAAGGCATGTCCAAAAGATGATTTTCCATTACCCAACATTGACATGATAGTAGATATGACTGTTGGATATGAGATGTATTCATTAATGGATGGATTCTCTGGTTACAATCAGATCAAGATAGCACTTGAAGATCAAGAGAAGACAACTTTCACATGTGCATGGGGAACCTTCTGCTGGAATGTTATGCTATTTGGTCTAAAGAACGCATGAGCAACTTACCAAAGAGCAGTAACCACTATTTTCCATGATATGATGCATAAAAACATGGAAGATTATGTTGATGACACCCTGGTAAATACTATGAAGAGATCTACACATATTCGAGAGCTAGGCCTCATATTAGATCAAATGGAAAGATTCAAGCTCCGCTTAAATCCGAAGAAATGTGCATTTGGGGTAACATCAGGAAAATTGCTTGGGTACATAATATCTAGAAAAGGAATTGAGGTTGACCTTGAAAATGTCCAAGCTATAGTGGAAATGCCTCCACCAAAGAATATCAGTCAGATGAGAAGTCTACAAGGCCGTCTTCAGTCCATAAGGCGTTTTATATCTCAGCTAGCTGACAAAGCTCAAACCTTCACAAATGTATTAAGGAAAGCGATTCAATACAACTGGGATGAAGATTGTGAATGACATTTACAACAAATCAAAGAATATCTTTCTAACCCACCCATATTAATGCCACCGATTCAAGGTAAGCCACTGATCTTATATATATCAGCTACAGATACTTCACTGGGGGCACTTCTGGCACAACAGGATGATAATAAAAAGGAACAAGCTATCTATTATATCAGCAGAACATTGGTGTCATATGAAATGAATTATACTATAATAGAGAAAGCATGCTTAGCTTTGGTCTTTGCATCACAAAAATTAAGGCACTATATGTTGGCACACTCTATTAAGTTGGTCACCAAGATTGATCCACTCAAGTATCTTCTCAGTAAAGCAATGCTTATAGGAAGACTGACCAAATGGGTCATGGTCCTTATAGAATTTGACATTGAATATGTGGAACTTACAACCATCAAAGGATAGGTTATTGCAGACTAACTTGTTGAAGCTCCACTTGAAGACGATCAACCTCTACATATAGAATTCCCAGATGAATCAATCATACCTTACTAAACAATCATGGAAGATGTTATTTGATGGGTCTTTCACTCAACATGGTTCTGGTGCCGGGATACTATTTATTACTCCCCAGAAATACTCAATTCCAAAAGCTTACAAACTTCTCTTCCCTTGCACAAACAACATTGCAGAATATGAAGCTTTGGTAAATGGGATCAAGCTGGCCATCGAGTGGAAGATCATGGAATTACACATCTATGGAGATTCTCAACTCATTATCAACCAGATTAATTACCTATATCAGACAAGAGATGAGAAAATTATGCCTTACAAGAGGATGGTGGATGACCTCAAGAAATATTTTACCTCTGTATCATTTTAGCAGATCCCCAGAACAACAAATAGAGCAGCGGATGCAATGGCCACTTTGGCATCTATACCACAGCTACAAGAGTCTAATTTTTGCTTTGAATTCCTGGTGGAAGAGTTACATTACCCTGCCTATGATTCTCCCGAGTCCCAGGTAGTCTGTTCTATTATTAGACATGACTCATCTCGTTATAGCCACATTTTCTCTTACCTGCGTGACCAAGTTGTCCCTACTAATCTTTCTCGAAATGAAAAAAGGAACCTAATTTGAAATGTGTCACAGTACGTCATCATTGCTAACGACCTATTCAGGTGAGGTTTAGATAATACTTTTCTTCGATGTCTAGAAACTGAGGAGTCTCAATGCGCATTATTCAAAGTTCATGAAGGTGTTTGTGGATCTCATTCGAACGGTCTGACTTTAGCACGCAAACTACTAAGGGCTGGCTACTACTGGCCAGACATGGAGAAGAAAGCTATAAAATTTACTAAAACTTGTGAAAAGTGTCAGTTGCATGGGCACCTTATACACGCTTTGACAAGGGATCTAATACCCTTTGTGACACACTGGCCCTTCCAACAGTGGGCGTTCGATCTAATAGGCCAATTTTATCCTGCGTCATCTAATGGACATAAATTTATTATCACTGCCACTGAGTACTTCACTAAGTGGGTAGAAGCAGTTCCTCTCATCAAGGCAACTGGAAAACAAGTAGCTCTATTTATTCTTAACTATATCATCTGCAGTTATGGTATACCTTCATCAATTATAACAGATAATGGAGGACAGTTTAAGAACAAAGATCTAGATGAACTCTTTGAGAACTTTAAAATCATACAACACTGGTCCTCAATATATTGCCCTCAAAGTAATGGACAAGCAGAGGCATCTAACAAAAACTTACTAACTATCTTGCATAGAACATTGAACAAATCTGAGAAGGATTGGCACCTGCAGCTCAATCCTGCACTGTTGGCTTATAGAACAAGTATTAGAACACCTACTAGGGCTACAACATTTTTCCTTGGTGTATGGGTCCGAAATACAATCTCTAAGAGTTTCCTTGCAAGGTCTTGTTAGTGATGAATACTATAGAATATATAGATTGCAAGAGCTTAAATTGTTGGATGAGTGTCAACAAGTGGCATTTGATCATCTTAGAGTGTATCAAAAGAGAATGTCCAAAGGATATAACAAGAAATTTTGACACTGAGAATTTCAGGTTGGTGACTTAGTTCTAAGAGAGAGTCCTAAAAATCAACAGTTTCGAGATAACAAAGGGAAGTTTGAACCCAACTGGCTGGGTCCCTATATCATTAGTGCAGCTTTTGGCTCTGGTGCTTATCAACTTTCAACATTTGAAGGAGAACAGCTCCGCGAACCGATTAACATCATCCATCTGAAGAAATTCTTCACCTAAATATTCTCTGCTCCAGCAGCTTATACAACGAAAATGTCTTGAAGAAATCATAAAAATCAGAAAATGTCTTGAAGAAATCATAAAAATTAGAAAATGTCTTGAAGAAATCCTAAAAATCAGAAAAAGTCCTAAAGAAATTCAAAAAAAAAAAAAGAGAGAAAATGCCCTGGTGAAAACTTGGTAAACAGGCACCATGGTAAAAAAAATAATTATATCAATCTCTGCCAAGTAGGTGAAAACCTGGTAAATAGGCGCCTCTTGTACTCAAGCACTCCATCTATCAACGCAACATTGGCATTCCCGCTTTCTTGCATAGTTGCTTTCGCTTGTATATATTTTGGTCACTTTTGTGACATCCTAGTTCATTGGAACCTTCATGACTTGAAACCAAACAATGTCCTAGTCTTAGGTAATCAACAGAGCACATTACATGTCCTAAGTAATGTCAACCAAGTCAATCTTATGTCAGTGAAACCTGGTCATCCACTCCAAGTCAGTTACCTGTCTCCTGACTACTGAAGAGTTTTATCATTGAGTTAACAAGCAAAATGACATAATGAAAGACAATCACTAAACAGTTTGAGCTATGCATGAAATTTTCTATGTGTGTTGTCTTTTATATTGGCTTTTGATTATTATCCTTCTGAGTAACTCGAGGAAGTCTATTGTGACTAAGAGAATCAAGGATTGGGGGCATAATATTTTCTATTTTTCTGCTTGTAGGAATGATTCTAATGATCTAAAAACATCTAAATTAGCTGGGTGTTTGAGATAAGAGCCTTCACATCAAGGTGAAATCACCTCACATACCTCAACTCCGCTTATTTGAATGCTATAGGGATGTTCCCATCATTTCTTTGTCTATTTTGAGGGCATTTCTTTATTGTGCAAATCGGGTCCATGCGTAATTTGTCCAAGGATATGAATGAAAAAAGGGTCATTGCAGACAAGATAGTTAATATTGCACATGAAAAGAAATGAACTCTATTCTGCTCGCTATAATTGTAAAGCGCTCAATGATGAAAATTAAGCTGTTCAAATCCAGTGACTAGGTTTAGGTTGCATCTCATTTTGCATTTCACTCTGCATTTTGTGAATTTGGAGTAATTTCAGCATAGTAGCAATGCTTTCTCTTTATCATTTGAATGAGAGTTTGAGTGTCATCATTTCTTCGCTAAGTGGTCTCTTTTCATCATTTCTCTGATCGAGGACTTGTGTTCTGAGATGCTAGCTGCATACATGAGCATTTAATATAGATTCATAATTTGCATTTATATTATTGCATAGAAAAATGAAAACATTGCATCATTCACTATCATTCATTTGCATTCATTTTGTTGTACAGAAAAATGAAAAAAATTGCATTACTCATTCTAGTTACTCATTTGCATCATCATTTATCTACATATGAAAAAAAATAAAAATAGACATCCATGATCATTTGTATTATATTCATTCATGCTGAAAAGAAATGCATACATATAGAATAAAGCATATAAAAGACATCTCATAAGCGAATCAATACAAGTACGATGAAGTCAAATCGGATCTCGTATATATATATATATATATATATCTATATATATATATATATATATATATATATATATATATATATATATCATGTCAAGTCAAAAAACATATACAAACTCCCATTGGAGCAAGAATCGTATAGGCTACAAAAAATGGTTGTGTCTATAAAAAATATCCGAGCTACAAAAAGAAATCATCTAACTAGCACCCTCTCCCTCATCGCCTGGTGGTGGAGGAGGAGCCTGATGTCCGGGATCCTAACGAGGCACCCACACTCCCTCTGACCGAGCCATGTACTGTGAGTAGGGTATCACCTGCTGAGCAACAAGAACTGCGACACTATATGTGGCCACATAGTAAGATGCCCTACTAGACTAGTGAAAGACCTCCTATCGTAGGAGATCTATCTCTGCTCTCATCTCCGCTCTTAGTGTTGCAATCTGACGATCATGCTCAGTCCTCACCTCGGCAATCTGGTGATCACACTCAGTCCTCATCTCGGTTAGCTACCGGTCTCGCTCTGCCAGCTGAGTCTGAGCCACTAGCAACTGTGACTGCAGCTCTGCAAGATGTGCCCTCATCGACCGTCTAGCGTCTGTCCCTTTCTCTCTCGCAGGCTCTCCATCTCCACCTCCAGCTCCACCCTGCTCCTCTCTCCACTGCTAAACCTACCTAAGTGCTACTGGAGCCTCCTTTGTCCCACCCAATCTCACACCCACTCCTCCTAGGGATCCACCCTCATCCCTCTGCTATCCTCCCTTGGCTGGCACCTTGCTACTGCTAGCACCTGGATCACCACTACCCTGTCATGGAGCCTTAGCTCTCTATGCCTGACCCTGCCTCTGGCCTTGTCTCTGGCCTTGTCCCTATGCCAGTACGGGGGCATCATCCTCAACATCCTCAATCTGAGGAGGCTGCTCACCTAGATCTGCAAAACGTGGGAATGGATGCTGCTAAAAATGATCTCTATACTGGGGAAATACCCCTGCATCCGCTACATCGTCCAAGTAATCCCACCTTAGATGGTGTAACCCTGTCAAATCCTGCATCACCAAAGCATATGATAACCGTGGAGACCATCCCTCTCTCTCCTCGTTAGCATACCAAGCATAAGTTGTATACTCCTGTGAGATCCCCTAGGGTCGGCCATACTGCCTCATCACCTGAGAAATGATGAATCACTCCACAATAGTCTATGACCTCCCAATCAGTAGGCGTGTAACAAACAAGTCCCTCCGAACTAACCATCATTCATCCCATGGCTCCAAACCTCTATATGGTCTCCACACAACGGCTATCAGGTCATCAAGCTATCGTCTCTAGAAATCTGTCTTGCCCAGATGGGGCTGTGTAACATATCCGGCATACCTATAAATGAATGGCTGCCCAAGCTCTCTGCTATCAGCTACTATCATCCAACACATGGGAAGGTGCTCCCACACCTGCACCTGCAAAATATATACCCCCGTGGCCATGCTCCACCCATCTCTGTATATGATCTCATGCATCTCTCGATACATGTGGGCCAATAAACAAGAGCCCCAACCAAGTCTCTGAGGGGTCTCTATCAACCTCTCTAACATCCAGCCCCATCCTCACTGGAAGCCCTGCTGCCCTCTGTCTAGCATAAGAAAATAGCCTATGTATCCTGCTAGGACACATGCCAGAGGATACTCCTCACTGTACCTGCTCATAAGAATATCCCAACTCATGGAATGAGTCAAAATATCAGGATCCCCGAAGACATGCCTGACTGCCTGCAATCCTGGAAGGTTCCCTAAATCATAATCCACCTTATCCACAGCAAAAGGGATATGGAGGATCCTGTATACATCCTTAGGAGTGATCATCAACTCCCCCACTGACAGATGAAATATGTTATGCTCTGAATGAAAATGCTCTACTAATGCTGTGAACATTCCATGATTCACACGTATATCCGGTAATCCCAACAGATGAGTCAAGCCACACAAGTCAATATGAGCCTGCTCAACCTCAGATAAATGTCACACTAATGCCATGGTAGGAGGGTACACACATCTAAATAACACAAGAGGTAATCGAACCTGCAAAAAAAAAAAAATCAAAAAACATTCCAAATAAGCCTACAAGAGAAGTAAAACTTCATGCAAATCCAACTAAGTTAAATGCAAAATCAAATTTTCATGTTTACACCTTCAAAAATGCTCATTGTCTCTCATATGACAAAACACAAAAAATCAGCATTTTGTACGAGCCAGGAATAGCTTTCGTACGACAAAACAAGCTCAAATGATAATTTATTAGACTCTACACGACAAAATGGTCTTGTTATAGACCTCTCGTACGAGACATGGGTGGCCCTAGAATGAGAAAACTAATGGGTTCAAATGATGAAAGACTTTTTACCAGTTTCTCATATGAGACAGGATCCTGTCTTGCACGATAAACCAAGATACCTGACTCGAAACACGTGGAAAACTTGAAAAATGCATTTAAAAATTCAAAATTGGAAACACAAACAGGCTTAAGATCGATCACTTACCGCTAACTCATAGTTTTGAGGTCGATTATGTCTTCTCTGATGCTCGAATCGATGCTGACGAGTAGGGACCGCCATTTTCTTCGCATAAGGCTTTTTGACTTTTCAAACTTGGAGGGTTAAAATGAATTGAAAATGACACTTTTGTCCCATATATAGCCAAAAACCTAATTTTTCAACTTGCTCCAATGGACATGAAAATTGTACCCTTAGCTAATTTGACCGTCCTAATTCCATTTTCGGGATCAAAATAGAAATTTGAGATCATTTTGCTAGTCAATTTCAGAATTTGGACCACTTAGTGCTCTTTTCATCAAAAGCTTATTCTCTTCTTCAATTTGCACTCAATTTCAATGCTGAATCTCAAATTAATTTCTGCAAATAACTTTGTGCTCAATTTCTCACTAAATTTATTAAAAAAAAATTCCTCTGATTCAATTTGTGCTTAAACAACTTATCATTGCTAAAGAAATTGCCTATTGTCATATACCCTCACTATCTTTCGATTTCGCTCCCGAGGGGGCATATTCATGACCTTATGACCTCACATTCTTCAATGTCAAGAAAATTTTCAAATCTTCATCAAAAGTCGAGCAAAAAATCTTTTTCAACTAAAGAAAATCAATCAAATAAGACCTCATCGCTAGGGGCATATCAATTTCATCACTTCATATCAAACTGATATTTGTCTTTTATCTTAATCAATCTCTTAACGTTAAAGAGTTTCTTTGATCACACTAAATCTAAGCAGGTGTTCAGTATTCATTTCTTGATCAAGCTAAACACTTTATCCTCATCGTATCTTGATCAATCAAGTTCAAGATCATTTTTTTTTATCATCACTCGTTGTGTCTAGATTAATCAAGTTCCAGATCAGTAAGATTCGTTTCTTGATCAATCAAGTTCAAGTTCGGTATCTTTGTTTTCTATTGTTCCTAGTTCAATCAAGTTCAGGATCGGTATCACTTTAATTAGACTTCATTCAGCTTTGTCACTTCGAATCAAGCTTAACACCTCGCTTTTCATCTAGTTCGTGATTAATCAAGTTCAGAATTGGTATCTCCTAGACATCAAATTTTCTTTGAACCAATGCACTGCTCGCACATTAATTCAAAGGGGCAGATGTAATACCCTAAAAATTGTCATCTAAACCATGAGCCCCTAATCTCGACAACATCGCCAAGGTCCTAACCAAAGGCAATTAAATAAATCTTGAGCACACAATTAATTCTAAAATCATTAAATGTCACATGACAAATTAATCAATCAATATTAATTAAATATTTATTTAATTAATTAAATCATTCCAAGTAAATCATTTTAAACAATTATCTTATTTATTTCATTAAATATCCTAGCATATTTAATTAAATAAATCAATTTGCCATCAAATCAAGAAAGAGGAATTAATTTTAATTAAATAAATCAATTGAGCACAAATCTTCAAAAATGAAAATAAATCAAAAAAAGGAATTAATTGACCAAGAAAGAATTAAAAATTTGAGAAAAGAAATCAATTGGAGATAATCTTGAAAAACAAATTAAAAATTGATAAATAATCTAAGAGAAAGTAATTAAAACAATTATATATTCAAATTGAATGAAATAGAGAATAAATCCATTTTTTCTGATTTAATCTTATTTTTAGTTCAATTTCCTTTAAAACTGAGAAAAGCATCCAATCACATCAATTCACCTAAATTGTGCTTCCTCTTGGAAAATCTTGACTGCTCATCATCATTTGATCTCAGCCATTGGTTTCTTTCTGAATTTTTTATAAATTCAAGCTCATCTCTCATTCAAAGAGAGGCTGGAGAATATATTGTTATTATACTGTTTTTGCTCTAGACTCATTGATATATTGCATGTTAATTGTTCAATATTGATTAAATCATTTAGCTTAATATTGCAAAAATATTGTTAGATTAATAGTGCATCCATCTAGCATTCATCATGTTCATATAGATAAAATCCTTCGTCTTGATGTTGTCTAGTCACTGGTATTGCTTATAATCTGAGAACAATCTTATACTCGCATCTTTTAGAAGGCAATGGGTCGATTTGTTATTGTTTATTATTCATTGATTATATCTGATTAACCATGCATGTAATGACTTGATTGAAGTGTTGTGTCTTGCAGATATAGATTATTAGTCCACTTTTCACACACACACGTACCGCTTTGGGATCCTCGAACCGCTTGAGGTCTTCATACCACTTGGGTCTTCATACCGCTTGATATCGGTAAACACTTTCTACAAAATACCGATAGTCTAAAGACTATAATACATAATACTGGTTGGAACAAATACCGGTTGGAACAAATACCGGTTGAGCATAACTCATACATACAAAAAGTGATCTCAAAGCAAGTGTGTGTCCATCAATGACAATCACAACATGATCATGAAAAATGCCAACACAAAATAATGTCAACTATAAAATACAAACTCCCATCAAAGCAAGAATCGTAAGGGCTACAAATAATTGGTGTGTCTACAAAAAAAAATCTCAAAGCTACAAAAAGAATATCTAGCTCTCTGCCTCTTCCTCATCGCCTGGTTGAGGAGGTGGAGCCTACTGACCCGAATCCTGACGAGGTGCCCGAGCTCCCTCCGATCAAGCCATATACTTCAAATACGGTACAACCTGGTGCACTATTGGAACTACTATGTTATAAGCCACAACATAATAGGCTGCCCAACTCATCTGATGGAGAACCTCCTCCTGAAGAGTGTCTCTCTCTACCCTCGTCGCTGTGACCTAATGATCACGCTCGGCTCTGAGCTCAACTACCTGAGGATCTCTCTCTGCTCTAAGATCTGCTAGCTGTCGGTCTTTCTCCACCAGTTGAGTCTGTGCCACTGTCAGTTGTGACTATAAACCCGCTAGGCATACTCTCATCGACTGCGCTATGTCAACCCCCTGATCCCTCGTAGGCTCTCCGCCTCCATCACCCCCTCCATCTCTGCCTCCGGCTCCACTTTGCTCCTCTCTCCTCTACCTAACATGTCTTGGTGCTGCTCTCTCCTCCTCTCCTGCACCCTCTGACACTCTCATTCCACCAAGTCTCACTCCAATCGTCCCCAGGGATCCGCCCTCTCCTCTCTGTTGTCTACCACTAGATGGTACCCTGCTGCTGCTAGCACCAGGATCACCACCTACCTGCCTCGAAGCCTCGCCTCTCTGTTTCTATCCCTGTCCTTGTGCGGGGGCATCATCCTCTATCTCCTCTATGCGAGGTACCTGCTCAGTTGGATCCCTAAATCTTTGGAATGGATGCTGCTGGAACCAATCCCTATACTGGAGCAAGACCCCTACATCTGCAACATCGTCCATATAGTCCCATCTGAGATGTTGTAATCTAGTCAGCTCCTGCATACTCAAGGCATAAGACAAAATGAGAAAGCCCGACTTCAACTTGCAAAAGATTGAAAAATTCAACAAAAAAAATCAAAATTGAAATGAATAACAGGCTTAAGATAGATCACTTACCGCTGGCTCATAGTTCTGAGGTCGATTATGTTGTCTCTGGCACTCGAATCAATGCATATGAGTGGGAACCACCATTTTTCTTCACAAATTTTTTTTGAATTTTCAAACTTGGAGGGTTAAAATGAATTGAAAATGACACTTTTACCCCATATATAGCCAAAACCCTAATTTTTCAACTTGCTTCGATGGACATGAAAATTGTACTCTTAGCTAATTTTCCCATTCTGATTCCATTTTCAGGATCGAAATCAAAATTCAAGATCATTTTGCTAGTCAATTTCCAAAATTTTGACCACTTGGCACTTTTCACCAAGAGCTCATTCTCTTCTTCAATTTGCACTCAATTTCTCGTTAATCAACACTGAATCTCAATTTAAATCTCACATTAACTCTGATTTTAATCTTCAACATTAATCTTTGTGCTCAAATAACTTATTGCTAAACAATTGCCTATAATCTTGTACCCTCGCTATCTTTCGATTTCGCTCTTGAGGGGGCATACACATAACCTTATGACATCACGTCCTCAAATGTCGAGAAAAATTTTCAAATCTTCAAGTAGCTAAGCTTCATCAAATCAATCTCTAGGGGCATATCAGTTTCATCACTTCAAATCAAACTGATATTGTCTTCATCTGAATTGGTCTCTTAACATTAATTAGTTTCATCACTTTTCATCAACCTGATTATTCATTTAAACTCAATCAAGGGTTTAAAGAGTTTCTTTGATCACTCTCAATCTAAGTAGGTGTTCAGTTTCATCGTATTTAATCAAGCTAGACAGTTTATCTTCGCTCATCGTATCTTCATCCATCAAGTTCAAGATCGATTTTATCTTCGCTCACTGTGTCTAGATCAATCAAGTTCTAGATCAGAAAGATCCGCTTCTTGATCAATCAAGTTCAAGTTTGGTATCTTTGCTCTCTATCATTTCTAGTTAAATCAAGTTGGAGATCGATATCACTTTAATCAACTTTGTTCAGTTTCATCGCTTTAAAACAAGCTGAACACCTTGCTCTTCATTTGGTTCATGATCAATCAAGTTTAGAATTGGTATCTCCTAGACATCAACTATTCTTTGAACCAACGCACTGCTCGCACATTATTTCAAAGAGGGGCAAATGTAATACCCTAAAAATGGTCTTCTAAACCATGAGCCCCTAATCTCAACAACATCACCAAGGTCCTAACCAAAGGCAATTAAATAAATCTTGAGCACACAATTAATTTCTAAAATCATCAATGTCACATGGCAAAATTAATCACTCAATATTAATTAAAAATTTATTTAATTAATTAAATCATTCCAAGTAAATCATTTCAAATAATTATCTTATTTATTTTAATTAAATATCTTTTGCATATTTAATAAAATAAATCAATTTGCCATTAAATCATCAAAAAGAGGAATTAATTTGAAAAAAAGAATTAAAATTTGAAAAAAGAAATCAATTGGAGATAATCTTGAAAAACAAATTAAAAATTGATAAATAATCTCAAAGAAAGCAATTAAAACAATTAAATCTCAAAATTGAATGAAATAAGAGAATAAATCAATTTTTTTTTTCTGATTTTATCTTAATTTTAGTTCAATTTCCTTTAAAACTGAGAAAAGCATCCAATCACATCAAATCACCTCGATTGTGCTTCCTCTTGGAAAATCTTTACCGCTCATCATCATTTGATCTCAGCCTTTGGTTTCTTTCTGAATTTTCTATAAATTCAGGCTCTCATCTCTCATTCAAAAATCCTGGAGAATATATTATTATTGTGTTGTTTTTGTTGGCATTTTGGATATGTTGATATGGTTTTGTCATTGATGGCAACACTTGTCATCGCTTGTCAACACTTATCAACACTTGGAGATTTTGGTTATGTTCACCGACAAGTCAGAGACTTGTGCAAAGTCACCGGTATTTGGTTCATTGACAGATTATATTATTCACCGATATTTGGAATGACTTGGAAACTACTTGGTTATGTTGAAGACATTAGTCGATCACTTGGTTTTGGTGATTTGGTTAATTGGTTATTCGGGTTTCCATATTTGCTGTTACTGGCAAATAGGTCCAGGATAAGCATCGATAGCCATATCTATTCCAGATCAACATGACACATTATGGAGATGATTTATTATTGTAAATGCATTGAGTTGACATGAGGCATTGCATATTGATTTACTTGTAATTGATTTTATTGTAATATCTTTTAGAGAGCCAACCTATTCAAATTGGTCTTAGGTTATGGTATAAATGTAAGATCTCATTTGTGAGATTGAAATGTGATTGTGAAAAAGGATTGCAATAAGGTATATGTGAAAATAAGTAGAGCTATACACACAGACATCATTTGAAGGTTGAAGGAAGGATTTTGTGAAGGCAATCAGAACTAAACCGGTACTGAATCCAGCATATGAAGATGCTATTTTATGCAGTACATTATCATTGGGTTTAACCATCCAATTGTAGTCAGTGTGACTCTCATTTTGTGATTGAGCAGTGAGCTCTAGGCAGCTGGCCTTTCTGCATGTGCAGAATCCATATTGTACACACATACTATCTACAGTAGTATCATTTGATTGTGGGTAAGGCTTCCCACCATGGTTTTTCTCCTTACAAGGTTTCCATGTACAAACATTTGTGTTATGTGTTGTGGATGTTATTGTCTTTCTGTTTCATGCATTAATCTTTACTGATATTGCAATTAACTGTTAAGGCTATCTATTGGCATAAAGTTTGGTTTACCGGTATTAAGCATTAAGTTTTGGTTCAGTTAATTTTGGTTGAATTTACTGGACAACTGATTCACCCCCCTTTCAGTTGTCTCCGAGACCTAACAATTTTTTGCTATAGGTTCATTGAGAATTTGCATTGAGATATTGCATATTAGTTATTTCATATTACTTAAATCATTTAGCTTAAATATTCATATATTACTTAAATCATGTTAGATTAATCTTGCATAACTAGTTTAAGTCTTGCATCCATTTAGCTCATATTCATGCTCATATAGATTTAAAAATCCTTCGTGTAGGTGTTGTCTAGTCACTAGATAACTTAGCAATCTGAGAGCAATCTAAACTCGCATCTACTAGAAGGCAATGGGTCGCTTTGTAATGGTTTATTATTCATTGATTATTGTTTTACTAACCATGTATCTAATGACTTAATTGAAGTGTTGTGTATTTCAGATACAGATACAGGTCCACTTTTCACACACACACACTAACCGCTAATGGTTTGGTGAAAATGTCTATTACTTTTTCACCAGTAGGAACATAATCCATCCTTACCTCCTGTCCTTCAACCTTCTCTCTAAGAAAATGATATTTGATAGCAATGTGCTTTGTTATGGAATGCATGGTAGGATTCTTTGCTATGTTGATTGCACTTGAATTGTCACACCGAATAAGATCAGTGAAGTCCACCTCTATATCTTTGAGAGTTTGCTTCATCCAAAGCACTTGAGAGCAACATGTAGTAGCAACAATGTATTCAGCTTCAGCAGTGGATAGAGAGACTGGGTCATGCTTCTTGTTATGCCAAGAGACCAACCGGTCACTAAGAAAGAATGCACCACCACTTATGCTCTTTCTATCATCAATGCATCCTACCCAATCAGCATCTGTGTATGCTTCCAAGACAAAATCTCCCTATTTAGGATACCACAAACCATAGCTGAGTGTTCCTTGTAGGTACCTAAAAATTCTGCTAACAACATTCATGTGTGATTGCTTTGGGGCAGCTTGGAATTGGGCCACCATGCACACTGCCTGAACTATTTTTGGTCTTGAAGCAATAAGATACAGTAGACTGCCTATCATGGATCTATATAGAGTCTGATCCACCATCGGTGACTCATCATTCTTGCTTAATTTGCTACCAGTCACCATGGTGGTACTTACCAATTTACAATCTTCCAGCTGGAATTTCTTCAACATCTCCTTTGCATACTTTATTTTAGAGATAAAGATTCCTTTATCTTGCTCTAATATCTACAAACCAAGGAAGTAAATCAATTCACCAAGCATTGACATCTCAAATTCTGACTGCATCTGATCAACAAACTCTTTGTAGAGGGTATCCTTGGTGCCTCCAAAGATGATGTCATCTACATACACAACCACAATAATCATGTGATTCCCACCTTTCTTTATGTACAAATTATTGTCAACACTTCCCTTTTTGAATCCCTTGTTCTTTAGATACTGATCTAATCTTGAGTACCATGCTCTAGGAGCTTGCTTTAGACCATACAAAGCCTTCTTTAACCGACACACAAATGTCTCATCATCATGTAGTAGAAACCCTTCCGGTTGCTCCATGTATACTTCTTCTTCCAAATTTCCATTTAGAAAAGCGGATTTTACATCCATTTGATATACTTTATAGCCCTTGTAGGAAGAGTAAGCTAGAAACATTCTAATTGCTTCTAATCTAGCCATCGGTGCAAATGTTTCTTCAAAGTCAATCCCCTCTACTTGAGAGTAACCTTTGCATACTAGTCTAGCCTTGTGCCTTACAATCTTAGCTTCTTTATTCATCTTGTTCTGGTAGACCCATTTTGTGCCAATGATATTCTTGTCTTCTGGTCTAGGAACTAATTCCCAAGTCTTGTTCTTCTTCCATAGCATCCATCCATTCTTGTCTCTTATTGGCCTCAATGAACGTTTTGGGTTCAACTTCAATCATGAGGCATAGGTTGACTTGTTCATCATTCCGGGCAACTCTTCTTCTAGTCTGTAGACCATCACTCACATTTCCCAAAATTTTCTCTTTCGGGTGATTCAACTGTACATACCAGTTAACCTGTGGTTGACATCCTTTGTGCATATCTTCATCAACTTTTACATGCACACTCTCAACGACCCTTCTTAGTCTTTTATTGTAGCATTTGTAGGCTTTACTATTAGATGAGTAACCAAGGAAGATTCCTTCATCACTCCCGGATTCAAAACTTCCTAAACCATCCAATCTTTCTTGATGAAGCACTTGCTTCCAAATACTTTAAAGTATTTGACTGATGGCTTCTGATCATACCATAACTCATAAGGTGTCATTTTGCTATTTTTTTCTTAATTGAACCCAAATCAAAGTGTATGCAGCAGTATGAACAACTTCTTTCCAATATGTATTCGACAGATTGGCCTCATTTAACATGGTTCTAGCCATCTCCTTGACTGTCATGTTCTTCCTTTCTACCACACCATTTTGTTGTGGTGTTCTAGGAACAGAGTATTGCCTTCTAATTCCAGGTTTTTCACAATAATCTTCAAATTCATTTGATGTGAACTCTCCACCCCTGTCTGATCTTAGGCATTTTAATCTGTACCCACTTTTCTTTTCCATCATTTTCTAAAAGATCTTGAATCTTTCAAATGCTTGTGATTTATCTTGCAGAAAGGTGACCCATGCCATCCTTGAGTAGTAATCAATGAAGAGCATAAAGTATCTTTCACCGGCAAGTTTTCTTGTTTGAGTTGGACCACATAGATCTGTATGCACAATTTCAAGTGGTCTTGAGGTGTTGTGCTCCTTTGTCCTGAAACTTACTTTTGTTTGCTTACCTTTTACACATTCATCACAAAATGTGTTTACTGGTTTGATGATGGGTGGAATTTTCCTCACACACCCCTTTTTTCTTACTGCAACTAAGTTATCAAAATTGATGTGACCTAATCTTCTGTGCCACAACCAACTTTCATATACTTGTCCTAACATACATTGGGACTCATAGCATTCCTTCAGATTATAAACATTTCCATCAATCTTCTTTCCTTCTGCCACAACTTTATCGATACTATCTTTCTTTATCTGGCAACCGGTTGAGTCAAAGGTGAATTTGTAGCCTTTGTCACATATCTGACTCACACTCAACAAATTATGCTTGAGGCCTTCCACATAATATACATCATGTGCCTTCAATTTTCCATCAATGCTTAGAGTTCCTTCTCCCTTTATTTTGATGGAGGAATTGTCTCCAAACCTTATTGATCCACCATTCCAATCTTCAAGTTTGATGAATTTCTTTTTTTCACCAGTCATATGGTTTGAACAACCACTGTCTACCACCCATAGATTTTTCCTTTTAGCATGCAAGGCCATCTATACTAAGAGACTTGATTCTACCTATTCCTTTTCTTTCTCAACCCAAACTGGTATGATTTCCTTCTTCTTTTTTGCTATTATATTGAGCTCAGATTCAGTTACCGGCCCTTGATCTGGATTTGCCTTCATTTTCTTGATCTTCTTGTTTTTGCATAACTTTTCTATGTGTCCAAATTCTTGACAATTATAGCATTTTACATTTTCATTAAAGGGAACATTCTTAAAATTATTTTAGGGTGCAGGTTTATTCTTCCTACAATCAAAACTCTTATGACCATATCCATTGCATTGATAGCAAACAACATTCATATCCCGTAGTGTATTAAATGGGTTTCTACTTTCATAATTCATGGAAGGCTTATTGTTTAATCTATAGTCAACTATTTTATGTCCAAATTTATTACACCGGTAGTAGTAATCATGAAAGTTTGAAATATACTAGTTAGGTTGTCTTGGTCCTGAATGGAACTAGCTCATGGAGAGTCTTCTCTTCATGTTGTTAAATCTGGTGAATCCTTCACAGTCAATTATGGCATTTCTCCTTGGGTCTGCATTTTGGTTTAAGAAGTGTGGACTCCGATTCATTTTTGCATATCGGTTTGAGTGATGATTTCCAATAGCATCTGCATATGCCTTTTTGCCAGTATCCTTTCTCACAGTGAATGTCTTCTTACCTTCACCTTTGATTGAGAAGGTGAGAATTATTTCTTTGTCAGATTTATCTTTGTGGGTTGAACTTTGACCTTCTTCAAAGCCTAAGCCACCGGTGTCTTTGGATTGGTTTTGTTTGCTCAACATCTTATCTAAGGCCTTAGTGCTACCTTCATACTTGCTCCTTATTTTTATTTCTTCCTTGATTTCTTCAAGCTCCTTTATGAGCTTTATTATTTCTTCTTCCAACTCTTGATGCTCCTTTTCTTTCTCTGTCAATTCAAGGGATGTAGCTTCACAAATCCTCTTAGTTTCTTCCAGCTACAGCTTCAAATCAGATATGACTTGATCGGACTCTTCTAGAGATTGTTTCAAAAGATCTTGTTCATCTACTACAACAAGCTTAACCCTCTTGAGTTCTCTTCTTGTTTTATTCAACTCCTCAAGAGCACTGATAAGTTTTCTCTCCAAATCTACTTCAGCCTCAATATCCTCTTCTTCCTCATCTTCATCTGCTGGTTTGTCAAGTACCATGAAGAGATTGATTTTTCTGTTGTTCTCATGGTCATCATCTTCTGAGTCATTTTCATCATCTGTCATGTCATCCTCAAAGGTATATAAGTTGTTCTGGTTTCGGTAGCCTCTCCTTCCCTATCAGTAGTCATTCCTTTCAGTATCTTTGCCGATATATCTTTTGAACTCTCTTGACTCATCTCCACCAGTTTCTTTGTGAGGGCAGTTTGTAGTGAATTGTCCTACCTTTCCATAGTTGAAGAACTTAAGTGGTAGCTTTCCTTTGTACTGACCAGATCCTCTTCTGAGCTTCCTGACAAAGTTTGCTACTTCTGCATCAGAATCCTCACTAGATTCTTTATGAGTAACAACTTCTTTCCCCTTTTTGGTGATGTTGAATGTTGCTTTTTTCCTTGAGGAAGTATCACTGGTTATTCTCATCTCATAGAATGTCAAAGAGCCAAATAGCTCATCCATCAAAAAGGTCTTCAGATCCTTGGCTTCTTCTATGGTTGATACCTTAGTATCATATTTGGTAGTAAGAGATCTAAGTATCTTCTTGACAAGAATCTCATCTACAATCTCTTCTCCAAGTCCTCTAATGGTATTCACAGTCTCATCGAATCTGTGAAGATAGTTTGCAATATTTTCATCATCTTTCATTTTGATGCTTTCAAGTTGGCCTCTTAGTGTTTACAGCTTGGCTTCTTTGACTTTTGCATCTCCCTCAAACAACCTCTGCAATTTGTCCCATGTCTCCTTTGCTGAAACACAATGCATGACTTTGACAAATTCATTATCAGACAATCCACTCAAGATAGCATGTTTTGCCTTTGCATTATTCTCATACTCCTTTTTTGCATCCAGATCAGTGGGAGGAGTATTAGGAACAACATACCCATTCTTGATGGACATCCACACATCAAACCCAAGAGAAGAAATATAGGTCTCCATTCTTCTGCTCTAGGAGGCATAGTTTGTTAGGATTGATGATAGTCCCAAAGATACTGAGAGGGGGGGGTGAATCAATATCTAACCGGTTAACAAATTCTTTAACCTTATTAAGTATTTTGCATTCCAAAATAGTGTACCGGTAAACAAGAATTAATGGAGTAAATAATAAGAGTAAAGATAGCATAGAAAACACACCATAACACAAGATGTTTAATGAGGAAACCCGGTGTGGCAAAAACCTTGGTGGGATTTGTGACCCACAATATTCACTCACTGGCCAATGAATGGATATTACTTACAAGAGGGGCCTACACATGTAGGAAGGCCAACTGCCTAGAGCTCACTGCTCAATCACAAAAAGGAAGTCTCACTGACTTAAAAAATGGATTATGAAAATCCAATAGAATGTATTGCTACAATTCAACATCTACTATGCCAGGTTCAGTACTGGTTTAAGCTCATACAATAACCATAAACCTTATACAAAATATTCGCTCATCAATTCTACCATGTATCCATCCTATCTTCTATATCAAAATTATTTTCAATATCTCATACATATATGAGTCTTATTACAATATGCCTTGTCGGCTTACAAAAGATATTTATAATTAAATACAATAAACAAAACTTTATTCCTATTGGCTGGGGTGTCAGTATACATTGTTGTCGCTGCCTGTCAGTGCTAGTGCCTGAAAATGTCCACAAGGTTGTTGGTAAGTTTCCATCAATGACAACACAATCATTTCTCACTAGAGTGTAGAGTGCCAACAATCTCCCCTTTTGGCATTGATGGCAACAGTCATGAGAAAAATCCAAAAATCTGTCCCAAAAAGTGAAGTCCAAAATTTGTCCAAAATTTTACCAAAAATGTATGCTCCCCCTAAGTAGATGATCTCCTCTGATAACCATTTTTCTCTGTCCTACTACTCCCCCTTTGACATCAATAACAAAGGTTTTCAAAATTGTCAAATGAGTGCAGTTTTCAGCTTGAACTTTGTAACCGGTTGGTTACAATCTGGAATAAGTATGCTAAGACCAAATTCAAGCTCTGAATAAACTTGTTACTGTCCCTCATAGCTGCCTTAGTTCTCTAAATTGTATCGGTGAGATGATGCATTTGTTTTTCCAGTGTCTTTTGACCTTGAATTAGTGCCTCAGAGTTTTCTTTCCACAGAGAGATAAGATTATCTAACTTAGGATTGAGTTTGCACTTTAGCTCTCTGGCTTTTTCCTTTATCCTTTCCTTCTCTCTTTCTTCTCCAATTTTTCTTCAAATCCAACAATTTATTGCTCAATAACTGATATAGGTTGAGATGAACCAATGATATTATCAGCTATATCATCTATCTCCTTTTGAACTTTGTTGATTTCTTTGTCAATATCCACTGTCAACAGATTTGTCTTGCAAGTATCTCTGTACAGTTCCTTAAACTCTGTAATTGTTGTGCTCAGTGCCGGTAAAAGAGTATCAATATGTTCCGTGCACTTCTTTATTGTTTCCTTAAAGAATTTCTCTTTTTCCTTTTCCATTTTCTCCTTGAATGTTTCCTCATTAATTTGATCAACTGTTAGTATATTACCAGTAATATATTTAGACAATGTGTCTAACTGTCCTATAGAATCCTTATTATCTACATTGAATTTGGGTGCAATCAACTTAAGAATAGGAATTGTGTCATCAATTGCCTTAGAGGCCAATTCATTACAGTCTGTTATTTTCTTTATTGAATCCAAAAGTACTTCAGTCACATTGGTGGGTCTAAATTTTGTCAGTGAAGTACTGGATGTCTGCCCAACTACCTTTACAATCTCAGTGCTTCTAATGGGAGTAACTGCTTTTCTTGTCTCAACCTCTGGTGGGTCAGTCTGTGTTTGCATTTCCACTAGCAAAGGTTTTGGTTTCTCTATGGTTACCGTTTTCACTATCTCAATGTGTCCCTGTGACTCTGTCAGTTTCTGTGCTTGTTAAACTGTGTTATCTACTATCGGTATCTCCATTGGTTTTTCTTTATTCTCTGCTACCGGTATCTTAGTTACTAACTCAGCAGGTTTCTCTGTGCTTGCATTGGTATTGTCAGTAACCATTTCACTAACCAAGGGTTCCTTTGAATGCTCAGTTTTCTCTACCTGTACCCCAGTCTCAATATTATTTGTTAGTTGCTCAGTAGCAACATCTTTCTTTTCCTCCATGCTTTCCTTATCAACTAGAATGTTAACATTCTAAGTGTCTATGTTCATAGTGTACAAAATTTTAGACTTAGGGTTTGTATCCTCATGTGGTGTATCCACATTCTTAGTAGCCAGTGTACTATCACTATGTACCGGCGGAGTAACCAAAGATGGTTGTAGGTTATCAATTACTTTAATGTTTGGTAGTCCACCTATCTTGTCTTTCCCCTTATCTTTGTCCTTTTGATAGACTGAGAAAGTTTTCTTTGGTCTGTTCAGCTCTTTGTAGGTCCCGGGGACAACTGAGAGGGGGGGGGGGTGAATCAGTTGTCTAATAAATTCAAACCAAAATCTTATTAACCAACTTAATGCTTAATACCGGTAAGATAGTTAAATGTACTGGTAAACAGTGTTAACAGGAAATGTTGTACCAGTAAGAATTAATGCATGAAACATAAGCACAAAGTCAACCACAACACATGACACAAATATTTGTACGTGGAAACCCTGTAAGGGGAAAAACCATAGTGGGAAACCTTACCCACAATCAGATGATACTATTGTAGATAGTAAGTGTACAAAGAGGGGTCTGCACATGTAGAAAGGCCAATAGCCTAGAGCTCATTGCTCAAACACAAATGGAAGTCACACTGACTACAGTTGGATGGTTAAATCCAATGAGAATGTACTACACAAAATAGCATCTTCATATGCTGGATTCAGTACCGGTGTAATGCTGATATGCTTCTACAAAAACCTAGCTTCACCTTCAAATGATGTCTTCATGTATATCTCTGATTGATCTCGCATATACCCTTCCTTAAATCTTTTTTGCATTCCACATTTGATCTTACAAATAAGATCTTACATTTATACCATATGCTAAGACCAATTTTAGTAGGTCGGCTCTACAAGATATTACAATAAACATTTTACAAATAATACAATATCCAATGCAATAACTGATTGAACATGTCGGCTTAATGCTTTTATAACAATAATAAATCATCTCCATAGCGTGCCATGTTGATCTGGAAAAGATAAACCTACTGGTGTAACCCTAGATAACCTGGACCTATTTGCCGGTAAAAGCAAATATGAAAATAAGAATATACCAATGATATTACTTCAATGAAAAGTGTCCACATGATGTCTTCGACATTACCAAGTGTCTTCCATGTCATTGCAGGTACCGGTGAACATTATATCCTGCCGGTTAACCATATATCGGTGATTGTTTGAATAGTTTACTGATTGTCGGTGAATGTTGCTAGATCTCCAAAGTAGGTGTATTTAGCAGGTGTTGACATCAATGACAAAACCATACCAAAATACCAACACTCTTCCTGTTTTTCCTTCTCAATAAAGAAAATGTCCCACTTGTTTGTTCTTTCTTCTACAATTTCATTTATCCTGCCAGCCATCAGGCTCACATGTTGGTGTGCACTTGCAAAAACTAATCTATTAGCTTCACTAATAAGTTCATCAATTTCCTCTACAGAGTTGATGGGATGTATAGCTAGTAGTTTTTCAACCTTTAGTTTCTTGTCAAGCTCCATAACTACAATTCTGTTTGCATCTAACCGCCTATTCAATTCACTAGGCAAATCATCTACAACTTCTATTAACACTTTCTTATATATGTCAAGTTGTAGGATGATGCTATTCTCTATACTTTCTTTCTCTTCATTAGTGAATGTATCATATAATTTTCTCACATTGGATAAGTTGTCGTCATCAGTTATTTCACTCAGTAAGTTGTCCAATGGTGGTATAACTTGTTTTTGTTTCTTCTTCTTTGGTGTCAACTTCTTTGCCGGTGGTATCACTACCTGTTGCTTTTGCCTTGTTGTTCTTATTTTCTTGGGAGGAGGAGAGGGTACCGGTGATGGTTTTCTCTTCCTATCAACTCGCTTAAACTCAACATGAATTTCACTCTTAGAGGATGTACCAACTGGTGAGAGATGTACCTCTGGTTGTAATCCTTCTAAGTCACTTTCCTTTATTCCTGTTATGTTCATGATGTTTTCTTTTATTTCCTTAACTTGTTTAGATGCACTTCTTATGTATTTTTCTCTTCTCTTTCTCTATTTTAATGTCTGCACACTACTTTCTATTGTTTGTGCATTTCCAAAAACTTTTTCTTTCGGTTCTCTAGGGGCTTCTAATAGGTCTTTTGCAAAGTTTCAATGATATTTACATCTGCCTCATACCCCATTTCTATTACCCATACAGTTCTAGGAAGAACTGCCTCCATCTAGATTTCATCCTTTTTAATTACAAAACATATTTCTTTTTCATACTTGTCTACAATACTTTGTGGTAATCTCTCTCTTGTTTTCATTTTTGCTTTGAATGTTTTGAAGTACTTTGTTATATTGTTATCATTATCTATCCCCATACCGGTGAAGATATCTAATAGTTGTTTGCCTACCGGTATATCATAACCAAAGTCTTTCTTACCAATACCGAGAACCTCTTTTGTGAGAAACAACATCAGACATACCAAGAGATTGCCAAAATGAAAAGTACCTTTCTTGTCTCCTTTGATCTTTTTCAGATTATCTATTAACTCATCCTTTAACCACTCACATACATCTATCTTTGCATCACTGTTGACCATATCATATGCACTTTTAATACAAAGACTAGAAACAGAGTTGAGTCAGTTTGAATGGGTGGCCTTATAACCTAAAATCATACTTATGAATCTAACATTCACATCTTTTACATCATTCACTCTCAGGGATCAACTATCATAAGTTGCTCCTATTAATGTCATGATAGTGTTATTAGGAACCTTTTTAGTTTTATTTGGCCTACTACTAGTGGAGGGTAAGCCAGTCATGCCCTAACTGCTTCCTTAGTGATTTTACAAACAAAGCCTAGCCAAAAGAATTCACCATGAACTCTACTAAGCACGATCCTTACTACCTCCTTATGAAATTCTGGGATGTCAAGGATTTCCACAAAACCTAAAGTTTCAATAACCTTATGTTTGGGTTTTACATTTCCATTTTCATCACAAATAACAGTTTTAAACATGTTCAATATTTATTCTAAACCTAATTCCTCAATATGGCAATGAATATCAATTCTAGGGTCTTCAGCATCTACAACACCTTTGGGAATTTTTGAAAAAGCCCCCAGGGAATCATCCTGTTTCTCTATCTTGGGAATGATCTTAAAAACGGGTCTAGGGTGTTTAACTACTTCCAAAATAGTAGGGTTTGCAATAAATTCTAGAGCAGAGGAGGAAGTCATTGATAAATACCTTAATCTGCCTGATAGGTTTGAATGCTTGAAAGAAATTGCTTCACTTCTTGCTAAGGATGCCTTCGCTCATATTTTTGCGCTCTCTGAAAGTTTGAATGCTCGGTGAATTGAAAAAAGAGGGAAAATCATTGATTTATAATGTCTTTTCCTCCAACAACTGCAATAAATGCTCGTCGGTTAAGTGAAACTTAACACATGTGCTGGTAGAGAAGAAGTCCATCTTCTCACCATCATTCGAGGGTAAACTTGCATGATTTTCAACTTGCTGCAATACCCCCAAAGGATTAGGTCTTAGTTGGATGAAGAGTCTCCTATCGATGGAGTAATACTATGTTCTACTTGTGAAGGAATAGTCTCATCGACATTCTGATCTGTCTTTCTAATCCATTGTCTTGAAAATTCTTGCTTTACCTCATCAACCTTCTCTTTTCCTTTCAAACTGGGTCCTTTATTGTTTGCCGATGAAGTCTTGCTTCTACAAAACTTTGTAATATGACCAATCTTATTACAAGCATAAAAAGTCACATTGTTCTTCTGAATAGCCTTTCCATATTCTATGCCAGTTTGTGTTCTGCATTGATTAGATAAGTGCCCAAATCTTCCACAAACATAACATCTTACATTCATTTTGTAGTTTTTTGAATTGTGACCAATTTTATTGCATTTGGAACATTGATCAGTGGGTGCATTAATGTTCTAATTGTTTCTATAGTTAAAGCATTTCCCATTAAATTTGTAAGCATTAGGTTGTCTTACCGGTTTACTGTAATCATGATTGTTTGCAGTACCGAAACTTTCACCAACTTCAAATCCAAGTCCATTAATATCTCCATTAGGTTTCTGACTTTTCAGCATACCATCAAGTTCTTCTAAACTTTTCTTGAATTTCTCTTTATGTTGATTTGCAGTAGCCAACTCATTTTCCAGAAATCCCTTTTGTCTCATAAGTTCAGTTTTATCATGTTCCATGTGAATCAAATCTGTCTTTAACATATCATTTTCATGACTGAGTCTTAGATTTTCATTTCTAGCATCATTGAGTCTCCTAGTCAAGTCATCTTCATTCTTCTTTCTGTCTTCAATGTCTTTACAAAATCTCATAGTCATGTCTTGCATTTCATTCCTCAAAGTCATGTTTTCTTGCCTCATCTTTCTTACAAGCTCATTAAGAGTTTCTTTTTCATCATCATTACTCTGCATCTTCTCATGAAGTTCTTTTCTCTTATTTCTAGCAATAGTGAGATTCTCTTGAAGTCCTTGAATGAATTCCTGTGCAGTCCTCAGATCATCTTCAAGTTTGATATTCTTCAACTTCTTTGCATCATAGTCCACAAGAGCTCCTTCTAATTGCTTTCTTAAATTCTCCTTCTGTACCGGTGTCACAATCTTCCTCAAGTTGTTAGACTTTTGAAAATAGAAGATCAGGCTTTGATACCAATTGTTAGGATTGATGATAGTCCCAAAGATACTGAGAGGGGGGGTGAATTAGTATCTAACCAGTTAACAGATTCTTTAACCTTATTAACTATTTTGCATTGTAAAACAGTGTACCGGTAAACAAGAATTAATGCAGTAAATAAGAACAGTAAAGACAACATAGAAAACACACCATAACACAAGATGTTTAACAAGGAAACCTAGTGTGGGAAAAACCTCAGTAGGATTTGTGACCCACAATATTCACTCACTAGCCAATGAATGGATATTACTTACAAAAGGGGCCTGCACATGCAGGAAGGCCAACTGCCTAGAGCTCACTGCTCAAGCACAAAAAGGAAGTCTCACTGACTTACAAAATGGATTATGAAAATCCAATAGAATGTACAGGTACAATTTAGCATCTGCTATGCCAGGTTCAGTACCGGTTTAAGCTCATACAATAACCATAAACCTTATACAAAATATGCACTCATCACTTCTACCATGTATCCATCCTATCTTCTATATCAAAATGATTTTCAAGATCTCATACATATATGAGTCTTATTACAATATGCCTTGTCGGCTTACAAAAGATATTTACAATTAAATACAATAAACAAAACTTTATTCTTGTTTGCTGGGGTGTCGGTATACATTGTTGTCATTGTCCGTGACATGTCTGCCAGTACTGATGCCTGCTGGTTTCGATGGCTGAAGATGTCCACAAGGTTGCTAGTAAGTGGCCATCAATGACAACACCATCATTTCTCACTGGAGTGTACAATGCCAACATAGTTGGATCCATTAAACATTGGGGCTTTTGAGGAAGCAAACTCACTTCTTGCCATTGTGTTCAAATTCTAGAATCAACCCAAGGTTTAACTATAACTGGGAACTTTTCTCTGATACCAATTGTTGAACATTGAGTACCACTAAGAGGGGGGTGAATTAGTGGTTCCTAGCTTTATCACTTTTCTAAACTAATCTCAAAATATCAATTACTCGCTTAACTTTTAAGTTGTCATACCGGTAATACAAGAAAGAGAACCAAAGAGATCATTCACACACAAGTGATTCACAACTCCAGATTTATGAGGAAAACCCAATATGGGAAAAACCTCAGTGAGAAAAGTTGTTGGAGTCTACTCCTCCAATCTAGCCTCATAGGTAAAACTCTAACTTACAAAGATTTAGGGCACCAACCTAAGGAGCACCAAGCTTCAACTTGGTGATGTATATGAAATACTATTTGAATACAATTAAGGCTTCTTGTTGCAAATGAATTCTCCAACTGTTTGATCAAATGACACTCTGTCGATTAACAGTCTTTTCTCCTCCACTAAAACTCACTGTGCCATTTGTGGAATTACTGTCTCTATTTCTCAACCTCTATTATCTTTCTCTCCCTCTCACACACAAGATCACACTAGGATATTTCCTGCTCTGCCACGCCTCACCGGTTAGGCTCAACTACAAGACTATAGAACTACTAGTAGAATCCTCTCACCGGTATGCTTGCTCACGCACACTAGAACTTTCTTAGAATTCTTTCTAAGGCTCACAATTATTTTCTCTACTTACTCTCTCTATACTTTACCTCTTTCACAACATTAGCTCTTTTGTTTTGAGCTCTCATTTCTTATATTGTGATTTCCCGCCAGAACGTAATTCAAAAACTTGAGCAGTTAGGGTTTCCTCTTTTCGACATAATCTTCATGAGATCCAATCCTACCTATCTCAGATCGATCACCTGCCCTAGAAGGATGCACCTGCACACAGTTTCCATTATCTATGAAATCTCGAATCATATATGTCACGAAATTAGTCGACACATAAAGTGCTTCAGAAGTTTTCTTTTCATGGACTTCTTGAATTAGATTTCCCTTGCATAGATTTAGATGCCAACTACTCTTTGATCTTCATCTATCATTCCTTCTTCCTCGAGTTGCAATCAGTTAGATACAATCTCATGATTTGTGGCTCCTTCATTAATGGTGATTATCTGTTTCATCAACCCTGTCGATGAGTCTTCACCAACCACAACTAGGTTGTCATCTCTACTTCTTATGGCATCACAATGATCAAGAAATGGCCCACCAACACATAGTTGGTCCAGAAAAACACATACCAGTACAACTCTTTGCCAATAGAGCTTTCTTCTTCTTTAAACTAGTAGATCATCCTATACTGGTAACACATCTTCACTTCTGGTGGTGTGAGACTATCGGTAGGCCTTCATTCTTTTTGCTCACCCTTATGTGAGTATTCATCATGCCGGTTGACATCAATGACAACTTAGTGCCAAATTGCCAACACAACTTTATTGCAACTAAAACATTTGATATTCCTCTACTTTGAGTTCCTTGTAGTTATTCTATATTTGTATTAATTAGCCTTATGCCCAAAACCATTGCATAACTGACAATAAACATAAAAAAATCTATTCCTTCCATCCATAATTTTATTTCTGCAATTACTAGCTTTATGACTAAATTTCTTACATGCAAAACACTAAACAATTTGACTCACTATATTTCTACATTCTAAAGCCTTATGTCCAAATTTATTACAAGAGAAACAATAACCATTAAATGAGGAGTACCTTTGCAAATTAGTTTGTCTGACCATAGTTTCCTTACAGATCCTCTTTGATTTAAGGATTGCCTACCTTTGATTATTTCTTCGGTGTGCTATTTAAACTTAGCTTCCTTCATCTTTCTTTTATCTTTAGTTGTTTGATTTGAACATTCACCAACTTCAAAACCTAATCCACTTTTATCTTCTGGATCTTTCTGCATAGCCATCATTTCATCAAGTTTCTTAGCACTTTCCTTGAATTTGTCTTTAGATCTCAAGGTTACAAATTCTTGTTCCAATCTTGCACAATATTTAGTCTTATGTTTGATTAAGTCATTCAAACATTCTTCCATTTTATTTCTTTCCTCAACTTGTACCTTCAAATTGATAATTATTTCATTTGCTTGCTTCAATTCCTTGCTGACCTCCTTGTATCTTTTTCTGAGTTTCTTGATTTGATCTCTCATCTTTCTCATCCACTTGTTTTATTCCTTGATATTTTATTTTAAATCTTTGTTTTCACTTTGCATGTTCTCAAGATCTTCAAGAGCAGTCTGCAACTCTCCATCCATAAGAATTTCTTTTATACTTAACTTGAGAGCATTCAACCAACAAGATCTCCCTCAAGAGGTTAGGCTAAAACAAAGGACCAAATATTTGATATGAATTGTTGAACAACTGGAATACTGAGAGGGGGAGGGTGAATCAGTATTCCCTAAAATTCTTTTATCCAATTTATTATTACTACTTTGTAGATTTATTTCATTTGGATAAAATGAGTGATTAAATGAATAGCAAAACAAAGATACCATCTATATCAACACATACAAAAGAACACTAGATTTTTTTGTTTGTAAACCCATTCGGGAAAAACCACAGAGAGGGTTAACTCTCAATATAATATAACTATTTATAAAATATTACAAGAGCTCACTACAAGGGTCATTTCCAAAAAGAAAATAAGGCTCACTACCAAAAGGTCACATTGTCCAAGGAAATAAACAAAATGAATTGCTAAGGTTGCATCTTACATATGCATGGAATATAGTTCCAATTAAGTTCAATAGACAGACTTCTTACACTTCATTCCCTCTTCAGTTGTCTGCTTCACATTTGATTACTCTATCGAACTTTTTTCTCTATATCTTTATTTCCTTTGCATAAATCCATACAATACATTCATACCATCAAAATAATACATCACATATATATAACAATTCATACATCAAGTTGGCCATACATGACTTACACTCTATCATACATTTCACTTGCATAGGCCAACCAAGGATACAACAAAAATTAAAGCCAACTAGGATATGAATGTTATCCTTAATGTTTAACCATGTCCCAAAACCACAAGATCAAAATAAATCAATTAAATAATTATGGATGCCAAAACCAATTGTTCTATTCCAGAGTAACATAACAACTAATTGAATGAATTGTTGAACCATGCATCTCATCTTCTGGAGATCCAAAACACATGAAATTTGGAATATAGGTGTATCTAATATACATAAGTGTACTACCCAAACCATAAATCCATATTTGCAATTGTAGAGAAACACAAAGAAAAACATGATAGACAGAATCATCGAAATAATGGAGCAGCAATAGACAAGTCAATAGAAGTATATTGACATCAATGACAGTCGATAACCAATACAAAAATGTACTTCATCAATGATTGAACTCCAACACCAATTGATTCCAATGAACCACACACACTAACACATCCTATAAGTTCAACATCAAGTAAAATATGTAAGTAAACAATGTAGCACGCCAACTAGTCAGCCCCAAAACATATCCAATGCACACAACTTAATGCAGATTAAGACATGTCATGGTGAGACCCATATAAACATAAAAACTTAATCACCAAAATATATCTAGACCAAAAAAGCATGATCCAGATAGAACACATCACCTAAGTCAACCAAAACCCAAACCAACTGACAGTACTAAACTCAAAACATCATAACTTCACTTTCGGTTTCAACCATCACTAAAAAATTGAACTGAAACACTATACAAATCAAATACAAATGTCCTCCAATATGAAACATTGAACACCACATATAAAAGAACCACCAAAAATTCTTCGGACCAGTTCTGACAAACATTCCACTGTGTGCGGGAAAAGTGGTGCAAAGAAACAGAAAATTTTGGTCTCAAAAGGGTCCATGCACCTGATGGTCTTGAAAAGCACTGAGAGAGGGGGGGGTGAATTAGTGACACCAAAACAAGCACAACTTTAAACACTAACCGGTAGATGAAATTAACTAAGAATTTGAAAAAAATGCATGCTATCCAAAATGAAATAACGACATCCACACAAAGTGGAAAATCCACCATAACACAAGTGTTTATACGTGGAAAACACAAATAGGTATAAACCACAGTGAGATGGAACTCACAAGCTAACTATCTACAGTAATAGAAAACTAACCGGTTAAGGTCTTACAAAGTGCTCTGCTAGGAGTGAATCTTGTTAGAGATCACAAGCTTGATTAGAATCTTATACCCTATTAAGAGTACTACCCTGTTAAGAGTAACCTTGTTGGAGGATTTTATAATCCAAACTAATGGATCACCTTGTTAGAGGATTTGTACAATGAAGCTTGTTAGAGCTTACCTGGTTAGGGGATTTGATTATGTTATAATGATTAGAAAACAACAAGAAAGATTTGATTTGTTCTAAGTAGCACAAGACTTGCTTGATCAGATCATTCTAAGTACATTCAACACTGCTCTCCATCTAAACACTTATTGCTCTTCATCAAAAGATTTCACTCTTTATGGATATTAGTTATTCGCATAGATCACCTCTTCTATATCAATTCTCTCTCTGAATGATTCACTAAGATGTCTTTAAATAGACATATAAATCTTATGTCGGCCATAGGGACACAATTACCTAGGTGCAGTCTTGTAGCGTCGTAAATTGTACGCACTTGCTAGGGTGGTACAATTTCACGCCTAGTTTAGCACCCGCCTTGGCGTATTTTGCATTTTGCATTACATTTCCCCTTTAGCACTTAATTAATTAAATTAATTAGGTTTAAGGTCCTATTTTATCATCTCCTATATCATAAAGTTGGGCCCTTTTCATTAAAGTGTGCCCCTTTCCTTTTATTCTTCCAATACATCATTTAATCAAAAACCCTAATTAGGCCCTATTTCAAACTTGGGGGCTTGGTTTTGGGGGTCAAAACATCTCGAAATCACCTGTAACTTCGGGATTCTCTCTAAAATCATCATATCCGATAGTCCTGAAAATTTGGTGAAAAGTTATTAGGACCATGGCGCCCGGAGTGCAACATGGTCCTGGACATTTTTCCTGAAATTTTAGGAGCGCAATCCAATCATAAAATAAAGCTTAACCCCAAGAAATTGGCGGGATATTCAATCTCTAGGTCGGCCAAAAGTTGAAATTAAGACCTAGGGTTTCATACATAAGAGCTCTCTTTCTTCATTTGAAAGGATCCGATTTTCATTTGGGGGGACCTCATATGCAGTGAAAGAGTAGATCTTTGAAGACTTCAACTACACTCAACATCCATCCAAAAAGCATCCATCAATTTCATTCATCTATTTAGGGCTTGGAAGACATTGAAGAACAATAGGAGATTACCGACTGAAGATTGGCTTGTACTCCTCCCTTGAGGGTTGGGTATGATTTCATGTTGTTTTCATGTCTTTGCATAAGCTTCAATATATCCTTTATTCATGCTTTAGATCACTTTGCATCTTGATTTAAAGCATTTACATAATCATTTACAAGCAATTAGGGTTTACTTTCTAGGTTGCTCTAGTTTGCTTTCTTGCATTTTAGGACCTTGCACACACACTACGTCTGCACACACAATACATTTTACAATACAACTTGGCTATTCGTGGAGGTGGAAATCACTGAAGCGGGGGTTTGACTAAGGCAAAACCCTATATAGCCGCCCAAACACCTTTTCAGATATAAGTGCAGGTTTCGGGACTCGGACGATGCCGCAGGTTACAGATCCGGAAGAAGCAGACGGAGACAGAATTACACACCAAGTTTCAGAGCAAAAGACCAGGACAGGGGCGTGGGGCGCCCTGGTCCTGCCAGGACAGGGGCACTGGGCGCCCTGGTCCCTGGGACAGGGGCACTGGGCGCCCTGGTCCTCCTGACAGACAGCATTTTCAGCATTTTTGACAGCTTTTCCAGAGTGCAAAACAGCAGTTTCCGGAGCAGTTTCAGGGGTAGAATCAGGACAGTGGCACCCACGCCTCCATCCCAAACATTTTCAGTCAGATTTTAACTCCGGGTACACATTTACATTCTTGCCTTGTCCTTGTGTTTACAGCTTTCCATTGTTTAAGTTCAATTCTGCAATCTTGTTATTAGTTCATACTTGCACTTTGGGGTTAAGGATTGAACTTGCATCATTTTATCTTTCAATTACAACAAAGGAATAGAAATCCTAATAGGTATCCCATGGCTCTCTCTTCCACAAAAAGAAGTAGCCAATTGTGTGATACCTCTAGGCTCTTTCATATTCCACAAGTGTGTGGTTGAAAGTGAGATTAGGGCATGTTTGCTTAGTGTCACTTTTTCTCCTACACAAGTCTATCTAGATATTTTAACATAACTCATCACAAAAATGATTGCCAAACAAACAGTGTAGGTAATTCATCACAAAAATGGATACTGGTTAAAACATTCAATACCGGTTGGAACACAATATGTGAACCGTTGTCCTGGAATCTTCCACTTGATCTTCATCTTCAACTTTATCTTAATTTTGATACCGACTTAATGTAACCATAGGATATCTCTTAGGCACATACCGGTTGACACAAAGTACCAGTTAGAGATAGACCTTAAACATGCCAGTTAATAGTGTAAATCAATGAAGTTACACCGGTAGTCAATGTAATCATATGTGTGTGAGAGAGTGTTTCATCAATGACAAGTGATGAATACATGATAATCATCATCAAGCCAACAATCTCCCCCTTTGGCATTGATGGCAACACTTAGAAAAAAAAAAGAGTAATACAATACCGCTAATTGTGCATACACAACATATTTACATATGTACTCATATTCCCCTTTAATGCAATACTCCCCCTTAATGCATGCATACATACACAATTTTCAAAAACACACATACATATTATTACTTCCCCTTTGACAACAATGCCAAAATGATAAAGTAAAATATATACATATATATAGAAAATCTGTATCAAAGTGTTCATCATATATTACAATTTTAAACAAGTTCATGCATTGGCTATTCTCATGAAAATATTATTGAAAATCTACTTCATCTGGGATAGAGAATTCTTCCATGATTCTAGTATGTTATCCATATACTTAGAGGTAGACAAAAACTGGGAATAGAATTCTTCCATTGAGTTGAGCGTGTAGGATTCAAGAGTAGCAAGAATAGCTTATGCACTGGAGTAGGCTCTCTAAAGAATGTCAACCTATGAGATGAGCTGACTCTTGAGCTCTCTTAGAGATCGAAATCTCTTAGCTTTCTCAATATCATTCCTGCTCAGTCTGTCATGCAATTCATCTATAGACCGGTTGAAGGCATGAATGGAGTCCTTGAGTGGGACATATGCCTTGCATAACCTTTCTATTTCCTACTTAGTTTCAACTTGATTCTTAGAAATATCAGAATAAAAGAAAGTAATATTGGGGGTAGAGGCAAGATACTTCCCTCTAGATTCAATAGCTTTCTTTAACAGACTTCCATTATGCGATAAAGCCATTTTTCTATTTTCAATGTGCTTAGCCAGTTTATCTCCATATGCCTTCTTGTGGCTCTTCTCAGTAGATATTTGAGCAACATCTTCAAGTGATTTGATTTGATCGGATGCATCTGCAACTAATTGACCAATTTTGCAGATAGGAGTGGGAAGATGTGCGACAGAGGTTTCCGATAGTAAACACAACAAAATTTCTACTGCATTCTGGATTGTCTCTACTTCAATCCTCTTCTCTTTGAGTTGCTTCTTGTGTACTCAAGATTGCATAACATTAGCAATCTTCATCATTTCTTATGCACTCAAGGTATTCATGTCAATAGGTCCTGAGATACTTAAAGAATCTTCATCATCATCACCAAGTAGTTCTTTCTTTGCCGGTTCAGGGGGCATACTCTTAATGATGGCTCTTTCTATGTTTTTCTCTATTGTATCTTTTGTTTGCTAAGTAATGGCTTCCTCAGTAGACTCCTTTTGAGTAGTCTCAATGACCAATGGAGATTGGGGTTTCTCCAGTTGTTCAGTTGTCGATTCACTGACCATTTTTAGTTGATTACCCAGTTGATCAACTGATGCAACCTGTACTTTTGTGATTGTAGGAGGATCCATATTTGGTGCAGTGATGTCTCTAGATAGGTCTACTGTGTCCTGAATATCTCCATGAACAAGAATAATGGAATCATCCTTCTTCTTGGTTGGATAGACTACGCGAGTTTGAACAATGTCCTCTTCATCCATTTCCGATCGAGGAACATCATTTGTAGTATCATCCTTATTGCTTCAGTGGATGACTTTTTCCCTCTTTTTGATTATACAGGCTAGTTGATGTGTCTCAGACTCAACAACTGACCTTTTTGCATTAAGAAGCTTCAATCTTCTTACTTTAAAATCAAAATATGCTTTGTATTCCTCAGTTAAAGCACTAATTCCATTTGATGATAGATTGGGAAAATACTGTACAAATACTTCATCAATAATCTTCTTTTCTAATTGAATGGCTTCTTCCCATTTATCTAACAAAGTATTATACAAAGAGACTAAAATATCTTTCTCCAAATCATGTGGAAATCTATTGTAATGACCCAAATAGGTTATTACCTGCTGGATTACTTGCTTTTGCTCATCTTCAGTAAAAAAATCATAATGTTCTTTGACATTGTCAAACCTTTTTCTTCCCAATGACTTCATTTTTCTCTCAAAGATTGTGTCAGGTTTGTAGGTAGCAATATCTATAGGTGTAGTTTCCTTTGGCACTACCTTTACCTTCTTAGGTTTTTTGCAGGTTGCTTTTTCCTTCTTTGGTTCTTCTTCAGAATCTGTACCCTTAGACTCTGGTTGCAAAACCAGTTTCCTATTTCTCTTCTTTGGTGCGCTCTCCTTCTTTTCAAATATTTTAGGTGTTGGTTCCTTCTTGGTTAGGATACTCTGAGTCACCCTTCTAGTCTTTTTCACAGGAGATTTTTCATCACATTTCTTTTGCTTTCCTTTCACTTTTTCTATAAGTGCAGTACCAGTTTTAGTTGGTGTATCTTGGACTACCAAGGTGTCCAATTTTGCCTTCTTCTTATCTTTGGGCGATGCTAACAGGGTATTAGCATAGCCGACCAGTAAATCATGATTGACCTCATAGCTCATATCTTCCATTTCTTCTTCTCTAGGTTCAATTGCTTGCATCAAGTAGAAGTCAGCGGTAACCGTGAAGACTATGTCTTTTGCAAAGTGTTTAACCACATCTTCAGGTAACCGCACTCTCATGCTCATCTTTTCTTGGAATTCATTAAAATACTTGTTTGTGGCAGCTGAAAAAGTATTCTTCACAGCCTTAATGTTGTTCTTGATCTGTGCATTGACCGGTTGTTCCTTGGACCATTCAATATCACCAATACCTGGTAGAAAGTTCTGAAAGTAGAAAAATAACCTAGCTAATAGCTGGCCATATTTGAACTTTTGTGAATTGTCCTTCTTAATGGATTTCAAATTTTGAAATAATTGGCCTTTGATAGCTTCACAAATATCATAGTTTGCATTATCAGCTATCATTTTATGTGTTGTGTGAATTGTTGCAGATGGAACACTGTTAAGTCTACTGGAGTAGAAGACCCAGTAGCCTATCATCATTGCTGCAAGCTTCACCATAGGGTCTCTAATAGTGTTGATAGAGAAATCACGCTTATCGAACATAGAACTAGTTATCTTGAAGATAGTGTCCTTTGAAATTCTTCTCAACATAGGAATCTCATCGGTTGAGCAATAACCCATTACAACCCTAATAGCATCCTTAGTTATCGTATGGGTTTTTCCAAATACATATTCTCTCCATGGACTTGACTCGGGATGATTCTTATGTGTTCACCTTCAAAGTCTTCAATAAAATAAGCAGCATTATGAAACCCTTTTTCAAAAACCCTAGCATATTTTGCTTCTATTTTTCCATTCTTATTACAAAGTGATTTCAGCTGAGTATAGATGTTTAGAGTTCCTAAATCTTCTATTTTGCAATCTATATAGCTGGACAAGTCACCTTTGGCCACAACACCACTCGGAACTTGTGATAATGCATTATAAGACATAATTTCATATGCCTTTAGAGCTTCCTTAGGATCAGCAGTGATCATTAACCTCTCTATAGGTTTAGAAGTAGATTCCATTCTAGATTAACAAATTTCAAAGCAGTATACAAAGAAATACCTTGTATCTTGCACGTCGCTCTATTTTCTAGTTGAAATGTTCAAATCCACACCCATTCGCCTTTTTACAACTTTAGATTTAGTTTGATTTCCCTAATCACAAAGCAATTCACCAATTTGCATCAAGACAATCTTGTTTTGCCCTACAATCGCTTCAAATTTCTTTTTCAAAAGAGTTACAGTAAAAAAGATAGAGTAAAACTTGTTTTTATCCACTTTACCGACTGTAATAAATGCTCACACTTTTAGGTTACAAAACCTAATTTTTATTTACCGGTTGATAACATGTCAGCAAAAAGTCTTCAAAATTCAAAATTCAAAAATTTATTTCTCGCTCATTTTACAAAGGGGTCCGGAAATGTTTTACCATTACGCTCCCCTTAGCCGTGTTAGATAGGCTTAAGTCACCGGTGCTAGATTCTCTTCACTGGGTGAAGAAATGGTTTCCTCTACAGGCAATTCTTCACTTTTCTTCTTCCAAGTCCGGTTCATATCTTCTCTGGTTTCCTCAACATCAATTTTCTGCTTGCCTTTCTGATCCTTGAAAGAGTTGACCGATTTACTATTCCTTGATCTGCAAAACTTTGCCAAGTGCCCTAGTTTGTTGCAGTGGTAATAGACCATACCAGATGATCTCCAGGGTCCTTCATTTCCTTTTCCTGCTCTTTTTCTGCAGTTCATAGCCACATGACAAAAGTTATTACAAAAGGTGCAAACAACATTTGTTGCCTTTTCCATTTTGAATAGACTAAACCGGTTACCATAGGGTCTTTTCCAGTTTCAGTTTACCTAGTTATCAAAATTCCTTATCCGGTCACCATTTGGTCTAGGATGCATGTGTGGTATAGGATTGTTTGATCCATATATGCACTCAATATGTTTATGCCCATACATTCCACATGTGTAGCAATGACCTTAAAACTTTCTAGATACATACCTAGCACTAGTATTGTAACTTTCATTTCTGTTAGGTTTGTTCCTACAAACATTTGTAGTATGACCAGGCTTGTGACAGACAAAGCAGATAGGTTTAAGAGCCTTCTTACCAGTAGTATTGTTGACTTTGGAAGCGGTTTTGTTCTTTGTACCGGAGGATTCACCTTTTTCAGTTGTATGAAAACCATATCCAGAGATATCACCCTTCATTCTTTGTGATTGAATTTGTTCTTCTAGCATGGTAGAACTTTTGATGAACTTCTCCAATTTCTCATTGGCTTCAGTAAGCTTTTTGACAAGATCTTCATTATGCTTAGATAGGTTCTCTTGCAGAGATGATGCCAACTCAAGATCTAGCTTTAGGTTTTCCTTTTCTTTTGTTTCAGCCATCAAGTCCTCATGTATAGTATCTTTTTCCCATTTGATCTTTATGATCTCCTGATCTCTTACCTTGATAAGATCTTCAGAAGCTCTTCTAGCTTCCAGTTCTTGACTCATGTGGATAGTGATACCTTCTTGTTCTCTTCTTAGATTCAGTTTTTCATCGTTCACCTTTTCAACTTCATCAGCTAAAGCTTCAATATTGGCTTCATTTGAAGAACTGTTATTAGATATTTCTAGTAGTTTTTTAGATAACTCTCTCCTTTTGGATTGAGAGACTTTTAGTTTTCCCTTAAGGGATTCAATCTCATTTCTACTAGCTTCTATCTCTCTAACCATCTTGAAGTAGCTTTTGTCCCCCATGGTAGTTTCAAGATTTCCTTCAAAGTGGTTAGGCTTCAAATAAGTTAGGCTCTGATACCAACTGATGGTCTTGAAAAGCACTGAGAGGGGGGGGTGAATCAGTGACACCAAAACAAGCACAACTTTAAACACTAACTGGTAGATGAAATTAACTAAGAATTTGAACAAAATACATGCTATCCAAAATGAAATAAAAACATCCACATAAAGTAGAAAATCCACTATAACACAAGTGTTTATACGTGGAAAACCCAAATAGGTAAAAACCACGGTGAGATGGAACTCACAAATTAACTATCTGTAGTAATAGAAAATTGACTGGTTAAGGTCTTACAAAGTGCTCTGCTAGGAGTGAATCTTGTTAGAGATCCCAAGCTTGATTAGAAGCTTATACCCTATTAAGAGAACTGCCCTGTTAAGAGGAACCTTGCTGGAGGATTTTAGAATCCAAACTAATGGATCACCTTGTTAGAGGATTTGTACAATGAAGCTTGTTAGAGCTTACCCGGTTAGGGGAGTTGATTATGTTGTAATGATTAGAAAACAACAAGAAAGATTTGATCTCTTCTGAGTAGCACAAGACTTGCTTGATCAGATCATTCTAAGTACATTCAACACTGCTCTCTATCTAAACACTTATCACTCTTCATCAAAAGATTTCACTCTTTATGGATATGAGTTATTCGCATAGATCACCTCTTCTATATCAGTTCTCTCTTTGAATGATTCACTAAGATTTCTTTAAATAGACATACAAATCTTATGTCGGCCATAGGAACACAATTTCTTAGGTGCAGTGTATCTATACATTTAAACATAACTCATCACAAAAATGACCGCCAAACAAACGGTGCTGGTAACTTATCACAAAAATTGATACCGATTAAAACAGTCAATATCGATTGGAACACAATATGTGAACCATTGTCCTAGAATCTTCCACTTGATCTTCATCTTCAATTTTATCTTAATTTTGATGCCGACTTAATATAACCATAGGTTATCTCTTAGGCACATACTAGTTGACATAGAGTACTGGTTAGAGATAGACCTTAAACATACCGATTAATATTGTAAATCAATGAAGTTACACCGGTAGTCAATGTAATCATATGTGTGTGTGAGAGTGTTTCATCAATGAAAACAAGTGATGAATACATGATAATCAACATCAAGCCAGCAACACCAATGGGACTCTTGGTGCAAGTTATGGAGCTATATTGAATAGCTCAACTCCCCAAGGGACGTTCCATTATTCTCTATCTCACAGGATCCCTCAAGTCAATGCCTTTGCTCTCACATCACTGAGCAAAGTGACTTCAAGAATGACAACTCCAAGAATGAGGGATGTTTGATCAACTTAATATGAATGCATTCATATTTATGCATGATATTAAATCTCATATGATTTAAACTAGCATGGATATGATGATAAGATAAAATATTAGTAAAACATATCCTAACATGATATAATGGTCTAATATGAGAGGGCTATGATAATGGAAATGCTTCTTAAAATGCTTATTAAGATGATTCCTATTCAAAGAAAGGCTAAATGCTTGATTTAAAAATGATTATGGATTAGATGCATGAAACTTTGATACTTAGTAAAATGGCTATAAGTTTGATACTAAATACTTGGATATGAAAGTGAGAGAATGAGAGCTCTATTTATAGGAAAAATAGGGCAATGAAAGGTCAAGATTGGATAATCTTAATGAGGTCCAGGATTGAAAGTTATCAATCCATGTTCACAATTCTCACCAATGAAATGGTGACAATTGTCAACAAGAGACCACTTGAGAGGAGATGTAAGAAGCATTAAATGCTCAAGAAGACATGAAGGTTATCTTAGGAGGTAAGGGTTAAAGTTAGGCTAAGGTTATCCATTGGATAAAGCTTTTACCTAAAGGATAAACTCTTGTGCAAGGGTTAAAGGGATAACCATGGTCAAAGCAATGAATGCTTGATGAGACCCTTGGGTTAGATGAAGATTTGATTAGAGAGAAAGTCTCTAATCATGCAAGAGGGTTGAGTTAACCATTAATGGTTAGGAAGTCTTTGAGGGTTAACTTGTTGAGGACATAAAGCCTTTAATGGTTATTGAAGACTTTGGAGGCTTTGAGAAGTGACTTCTCTTTTCTTAGGATTGTGAAAATAATTAGGAGATGAATTAGGCTAAATTGGAATTGATTAGAAGAATCTAGAAGGGGTTTAGGAGGCAAGTGGGAGATGTAGGATTTGGCAAGTGGATGGAGGGGAATTTTAATTAAAATAAATTACTTTATTTCAACAAAAATAGATGCAAATTGCATAAATACAAGTGGGGGTTTAAAATAAATAAATTAGATTTATTTACTTGCAAGGATCAATTTAATTAAATTTAAATTTAATTAAAAAGGGAGAAAGGGGAATTAATTAAATAAAGTGATTTATTTAATCAAAGGCTATGAAAGGCTTAGGTGAACTTAATTAAATAAATTGAGTAATTCATTTAATTAAATAGATGAATGTGGATAATTTAATTAAATAAAATTTAATTAATAGAGGAATGAGGTTAAAATGAATATTAAATATTCACTTAGGAAAGTGGTCATTTTTATAGTACATTTTGCCCCTATTTGAAGTGACGTGTGTGCACATGTTGATTTAGAGAAAATTTTGCCGGATATGATGTTTGTGTCAAAATGTTGGTATGGTGCCCTAGATTTGATGAATGATATTGATGATGCCCCCTCAGGAGATGAATCAAGGAGTTTTGAAAAATTTGTTAATTTGATAAGCATTTTTGAATTAATTGCATTTTGAAATTTTGATTGTGTTGAATGCAATGTAATTGATTCATCTCCCAAAAATGATGTTTGATAAGGTTAAAAGTGAGAAAATGAGAAAAATACATGCCCCACCTACTAACCCTTTTTTACTTTTACCCTATAAAAAGGTAAAAAGTGATTCTATTCTTGTCATTTGCACATGTGCCTCCTTGTGATTGTGACACCTTAGCTCTGACAAAAATGGCAGTTCCTTATGCTTCTCACCGATTCAAGAACATTCATCGATACCGGAGGCTCACCGTGTATGGTCCACCTATAAGTCACATAAATTTTGCCACGTTTTTTATTTATTTTGTCGATTTTGGTCACATTTTTCAGTTTTTGCTTTGAATTTCATCGTTTTAGCGCATAGGAGGTCTAGAATAGTGCATACGATAAGCATTATAGCGCATAGGATAACCTCATTAGGTCAACGTCTTAGGGGCATTCTACAACATGTCACAGGTGTAAGATAGTGCATTTAGTCTTTTAGTGCATCGGGTTAACAGGTAAGCGCACAGGGGGTGTAGGATAGCGCATAGGGTGAACTAGCACATAGGGTAAGTAGGTTAGCGCGATGGAAACCCCAGTTAGCACATAGCCTAGTTTAGCACATAGAATAAATATTTTAGCACTTAGGGGAGGAAGGATAGCGCATGGTTAGCAGCTTAGCGCATGGGAGGGATATTGTGGTGTGTGGGTGAGAAAAATGGGCAGAAAAGACTTGGAAGAATGCATCGTGGGAGGGATAGATGAGGTAGATGGCTTAGGAGTGGGTAGGTGCCTACTGAGTGTTTGGGATGGGTTTTGAGCCAATGTTTTGCCTATTGTGATGATGTGTGAGTCTTGATATGATTATTGAGAGTCTATTGAAATTGCTTTTGTTTATGAAGTGCCAAGCTAATTGATTGTTTAAATGAGGATATTGATTTTCTATTTGATGTGGATCTTTGATTTTTTCCTTGCAATTGAATTTGATGTCCGATATGAGTTCCAATTCTTGATTTCCGATATGATTCCTGATATGATGCTTGCGAAATGGATTTTGAGTTGCTTGCGTTATGGGTCATTGATATGATTGCTCGATATGATGCTTGTGTTATGGATTCTGATTTTCGATATGGATATTTTAATTGCTTACGTTATGGGTCTTGGATATGATTTCTCGATATGATGCTTGCATTATGGATTTTGATTTTTGATATGGCTATTTGAATTGCTTGTGTGATGGGTCTTGGATATGATTTCTCGATATGATGCTTGTGTTATGGATCTTGATTTTCAATATGGCTATTTGAATTGCTTGCATTATGGGTCTTTGATATCATTTCAATATGGGACTTGATTTGATTTCGATATTGGACTTGATTTGATGGTTCGTTGTTTCAAGCTGATTGTGTTTTGATTGGATATATTGGATAGATGTGGGAACTGATGATGGACATTTGTTGTTTTGTAGGCACAACTTGGTGTACTTCAGTCACGAGAGTGATTTCCGCGACCATGGTCATTGATTCCACGATTGTCACAGGCTGATAGAGATGTGATTGAGAGATGCAGTTTGAATTCATTATTAGACATGCCTCGGTATATCATTAATCGGGGTTTATTGACAACTTTGGTAGAGAGGTGGCATAGTGATACGAACACCTTCCATTTGCCTACTGGTGAGATAACAGTCACACCTGAGGACCGTTATCGCATTCTGCAGATTTTGATTGTGGGGGCCTTATTGCCATATGAGCACACTGAGGAGGGTGGGATAGAGGCTCTTCATTGCATCTTCCAAGATGATCAGATTTATGGGTATGAGATCCCATGGCAGGAGTTTGTAGATCTTGATTATGCTCCTCTACCTTCTATTTTAGCATGCTTCATTGGTGGATTCTTGAGTCTTGACCGTAGGTCAAAGGGACTAGTTGTGGGATGGGGATTGCTTTTGGAGGACATGGTTACACAGGGACGTAGGTTTGCATGGGGGTCCTACGGGTTAGGTCGCCTTTATAGAGAGCTTCGCCAGGTGGTATATCTAGGATACAACAGTTTATCAGTGGGGGTGACCTTATTACAGGTGTGGGCTTGGGAGCACATTCATGTGGCGAGACCACTTGCAGATAGGGATAGGCCAGTTGGGTGGGCATATGTATATGGGTATATAAGTATAGTTGTCCAGCGCAAGCTAGGCAAACTAGAGCATCGACAGAGAGCATTCGATGATATTGATATGGTCTTCTAGAGACCATATATGGATTGTGAGGTGTGGGCAGAGGATGAGCTAGAGATGCCCTATGTTTATATGTCTAGATATTTGATTGGGCGGCCGCCCTTTATTATCGAGCAATTTTTGCATAGTCATGTGCAGCGGCAGTATGGGAGACAACAGGGGATACCATAGGGAACTTGCTTATATGCTTGTCATAGATAGGATGTGCCCAAGTGGGGGCCCACAGTGGATAGTGTAGCAGAAGTAGAGGAGTATATGACATTGGCAGGTCAGATCTGGGATTACGGAGCTAGGGTTGTTGATGCAGGGATGACAGAGGAGTTCTCGACCTACTTTGTGGTGCTAATATCAGATCCAGCAGAGATCGTACCTGCTTTTGATGAGGAGGAGGATGAGAAGCTAGAGAGGCAAGGGGGAGTTAGACAAAGAGATGAGGAGGGAGAGGAGGTCGAAGAGGGAGGTGGGGATGATGAAGGAGGTGATGGAGGAGGAGGATATGGAGGTGATAGAGGAGGTTTGGGGAGAGATAGAGGACGAGGGGGTGATGGAGGGAGAGAAAGAGGACAAGATAAAGGACGAGGAGGGGATGGAGGGAGAGGGGGACTTCTCCTTGGTGTTGGTGGTACTAGTAGGTTAGGTGCAATGTTAGCAGTGGTGGGGGGTATAGAGGATGATAAGCGACCCACCCAGAGGAGGAGATTAGACATTTTACCTCCACTGGCGCCTCGGACAGGGACAGGCATGGGTGGGACCATGACATAGGTACCCATTTAGATTAGGGTACCTACCCATCAACAATAGTCATAGATTAGGTCCCTACAGGTCATAGTGCAGTAGCTCCAGGTACAGGTGCTTGATGAATAATGATGAACAGTAAATACCCAAAAGATATTGAGAGGGGGGGTGAATCAGTATGGACAAAAACTTCTTCAACAACTTAAACTACAAGGACTACACTAATTGGTAAACAATATCACCAATCTAAATCAAGACACTACCAGTAAAACACAGTATGACTGTAAAAGACATAAATCGGTAACCTCTAGATCTTCTCAAAACCTAATGTATCATCTCAACTTCACCCATATGCTTAAGCAAGTAATACATCATAAATACGATGACCATTGGATCAATTTGCATTATCGCTTAACAGAAAACACTAAAACATCACATGAAAAAGCATCACACATAACACACTGATTTTTCATGTGGAACCCCAACTGGGAAAAATCACGGTGGGGACGAATACCCACAAGTTGTTCTTGAACTCTTCTGAAGTTCGCTAGGTTAGGAGCCTAGTCTAGTTAAAGACTTTACAACTAGTTCTGTTAGGAACCGATCTTGCTAGGGTTCATCTAGTTAAGGGATGGCTAAATACTCGGTTAGAGGTTAAAACCCTATTAAAGGTTACCTTGTAAGAGGATGTGAAGAACTCAATGATTTTGAGTCACCTTGTTAAAGCTACCCGGTAAAGGGATTTTCCATCTGCTGAAATGGTTAGAAGTCAACAGGTAATACATTGATTTGATAACAACACTTAATGCCAAGGCAGATCCGCTTCAGTTTCTTTACATCTACAATCACACTCTACAGATCTCTTCTTACTCCTTAGGTCTGGCAAGAATCACCTCACATACATTTATTTGCCAACAACCTCAAATAAAAATCATCATCAACCTTATAGACAACAATTAGGTCGATGGCCAAAACCTAAAACCCTAAGCATCTAGATTAACAATACAGTTGGTCCAATCCTGGCCATTTAAACACATTACATAGGGTAAAAAAATCTTGAACAAATCTTAAGACATTCTCCATTGTCTGTTCTTCACTGCTTCTGGAAGCTGATAACCCATCATGCGCTCTCCATCGTTTACTAAGATTTTGCACATTCCCGAGGTAGATAGAATCAATCTTCTTCATGCAATATCCTCAAGGAGATCCTTCATGCACACAAGGCTGACGTGGTAATGTGATCTAATCTTGATTTCAATGCTAACTCATCATAGGATGTCATCGATCAAATCACACAGACTTGGAATGCATCAACCGGAAACCCTAAAGTTGAGACTACCAACTGGTAGTCATATCAAATGAAACCCCGATACAAAATTTGCATATACCAGTTCACACTGCAACATACCAGTTCACTTTTTGCATATACCAGTTCATACCATCATACCAGTTCACTTGCCAGTTTGCTTACTTCAATATACTGGTTCATACTTCAAGATATTGACATCAATGACAACATACAATCCCATCATGTCATCAAAATCTGCACATATACCAACAATCTCCCCCTTTGGAATTGATGGAAATACACAAAGATATCTCTACATCTTCTTCCATATAATATGTCTTCAATACTACAGATATCTTCTCTGCTTCACATCTTCTCCCCTTTTGACAACAATGCCAAAGTGGAGGCACAAACATCCATGATCTACTATGTTGCTCCCCCTGAGAAGTAGCATCCTTCAACACATCAATCCTAAAAAGATTTGACAATGCAATACTTGACTGATGTGGAGCACATACCTTTAGTTCACCTCTTGAAGGGGCAACACCCCTAATTTACCTCTTAAATAGGTAAATGTAGCCTTCGGTAGAGGCTTGGTGAATATATCTGCTAACTACTCTTTACTGAAAACATGTTCCAATACACCCTCTTTGTTCTGAACTTTCTCCCTCAAGAAATGATACTTGAGCTCGAAGTTCTTGGTTCTAGCATGCAATACCAGATTCTTGGAAATATTAATTGCACTTGTGTTATCACAAAATATATTCACTGGTTCAGATACAGTGACTTTGAAACCACTTAATACATGCTTCATCCAAATTTTTTGAGTGTAGTTCATAAATGCTGCTACATATTTTTCTTCTGCTGTGGACAGAGAGATACAACTCTGCTTCTTGCCCATCCATGAGACTAGTCTACCACCAAGAAAGAATGTACCATTGGTTGTGCTCTTCCGGTCATCCACATTACCAACCCAATTGGCATTAGTAAACACTTTGAGATTGAAATCATTATTGTATGGATACCACAATCCATAATCTATAGTTCCCTTTAGATATCTAAGAATCCACTTGACTGCTACCAAGTGGGACTCTCTTGGACTTTTCTAGAAACATGCATCAATGCCCACTGCATGTGCAATGTTTGGTCTGTTGTGTACTGCATAGTGCAACTTACCAATCATTGACCGATATTCCTTCTCATTCACCAACACTGAGTCATCTTCTTTTGACAATTTATAACCGGTCATCATCGGTGTACCAATGGGTTTGCTATCTTCCATGCCAAAGGTCTTCAACACCTCTTTGACATACTTGGAATGAGTATACCATCTTTCATTTGTTGAATCTGTAGTCCAATGAAGAACTTAATCTCTCCAATTAGTGACATCTTGAATTCCTTCTTCATTTCATCTGCAAACGCATGGTCATCTTGTCATCTCCACCAAAAATTGTCATCAACAAACACTTCACAGATCAGAATCTGATCTCCTTCTATCTTTAGATAGATATTTCTATCTTCACTTGTTCTTTCAAATCTAATCTTCACAATATGGGAGTGTAAACATTCATACCATGCTCTAGGTGCTTGCTTTAATCCATACAAGGCTTTATGTAGCCTACACACCATATCACTATCTTCTGATAGGGAAAACCCATTTGGTTTCTCTATATACACTTCCTCTTCAAGTATTCCATTCAGGAATGTAGATTTCACATCCATCTAATACACTTTGAATCCCTTGAAGGTTGCATATGCAAGTAGCATTTGAACTCCTTCCAATCTAGCTACTGGAGCAAAGGTTTCTCCATACTCCTCTCCTTCTTCTTGAGCATATCCCTTACATACCAATCTTGCTTTGTTTCTTACCACTGCGCCATCTTCATCCAGCTTGTTTCTAAAAACCCATTTGGTGCCAATAACATTTTTGTGCTCAGGTCTGGGTGCCAAATACCATGTACCATTCTTTTCTATCTAGTCAAGTTCCTCTTCCATAGCCTTAATCCAGTCTTCATCTTTGTGTGCCTCTTTAAATGTTTTGGGCTCAAATTCAAAAATCATGCAAGAATTCTCTCTGACCTTTCTTCTTGTAAGTATTCCTGCATCCTTATCCCCTATGATCTTCTTTGGATCATGATGTAACTTTACATACCTAGGAATGATCTTAACTGATTCCTCTTGTTTTTCTTCTTCATCCTCATCTTCATCAACATCTACTAGTGTAGGAGCACTGTTACTTGTACTTGGTTGTTTTGCAACCAGTTCCTAGAAGGTTACATGTGGTTAATCTACCGCTCGCTCACTGCTAGTTTCCTCAGGTTTCTCAGAGGTTTCATCAACTCTAACATTGATAGTTTCAACAATTCTTTGAGTCCTTTTGTTAAAACACTTGAGAGCTTTGCTCTTGGTGGAATACCCTAAGAATATTCCCTCATCACATTTTGCATCAAACTTTCTCTGGTATTCACTTCTCTTGATATAACACTTGCTACCAAACACTCTAAAGTAGCTTACTACTGGAGTCTTACTGGTCCAATACTCATAAGGAGTTTTATCCTTACCTTTCTTGATGAGTACCTGGTTCATAGTGTAGACTGCAGTGCTCATCGCTTCTCGCCAAAAAGTGTGAGCAACCTTCCCTTGAATCAGCATCGTTATGGCAGCTTCAACTACAGTCTGATTGTTCCTTTCAACTAAGCCATTCTACTGTGGAGTCTGGTGGGAAGACAGTTGACTCTTAATTTTGTTCTCTTCACAGTACTTATTGAATTCACTTGAAGTGAACTCACTATTGGCATATATGCAAGAGTATGATGACATGATGATATTGTATGTTGTCATTGATGTCAATATGTTGAGAAGTAAACTGGTATATTGAAGTTAAGCAACTGGCAAAGAGAACCGATATGGTGGTGTAAACCGATATATGTACCATAAGTGAAGCGGTATGCTTGTCTAAGTGAACCAGTATGATGTTGTGAACCAGAACTGGTATGTCAGAATGAGAACTGGTACATGGAATGTGGTAGGACTACCGGTTGGTAGTCTTAGCTTTAGGGTTTTTGGTTTAAGTGTTCCAAGCCTGTGTGATTCAACCGATGACATTGTGTGATGAGTTAGCATTGCAATGGAGATCAGATCATGTTGCCACGTCAGCCTTGTGCATGTGAAGGATCTTGTATGAAGGAGATTGATCCTATCTACATTGGGAATGTGCAAAGTCTTTGCAAATGGTGGAGAACGCATGATGGGTTATCACCTCCATGAAGCGGTGAAGAACGAACGATGGAGAATGTCTTGAGATTTGTTCAAGACCATTGTATTCAAATGAAAAGTGCTCAATGGTCAGGATTAAATCGATCAATTGCTTAACCTAAGTGTTTAGGGTTTAGGGTTTATGTTGTCGACTTATCTGTGTTCTATAAGGTCAATGTTGTGTTTCATGTAAAAGTTGTTGGCAAATGTTGTGTGTGTATCTAAGTCCAGAGATACGTGATTCTTGCCAGACCAGATAAGAGGATTGATACCTGCATAGTGTGTGTGCAGAAAGAAGGAACTAAAGTGGATCTGCATTGGCATTGAGTGCTATTACCAAATCATTGTAATACCTGTTGCTCTTTAACTTCTTCAATAGTTGGAAAATCCCTTAACCGGGTAGCTTTAACTAGCTTGCTATAAATCCTTTAACAGGGTGACTCAAAGCCATTGAGTTCATAAAATCCTCTGACAAGGTAACCTCTAACGGGTTTTAACCTTAACCGGGCGATCCCTATCAGGATCGGTTCCTAATAGAACCTGTTGTAATGGTCTTTAACCGGACTAGGCTTCTAACAGAGCGGACTTCAAAAGAGTTCAAATCAGCTTGTGGGTATTCATCCCCACCATTGTTTTTCCTAGTTGGGTTTCCACGTGAAAAATATGTGTGTCATATGTGATGTCTTTTTCATGTGATGCTTTGTTGGTTTTTGTCAAGCGGTGAATCATGTTGATCTAGCAAGTTATTATATTTCTGATGATAGATTATCTATTTATGCATAAGGACAAGGTGGAAATGAGGGAGTAGGTTGTGTGGAAAGCTAAGAAGATTGATCAGTTCATGGCTTTCACAATTGCATTATGTTTAACCAGTAGTAGTCTAGTTTAGACCGGTGTTAGGGATTGCTAGTAGTTTATGGTTTGCAATCAAACCGGTTCAAGAGAAGTTTTTGTTTGTGCCTGTACTAATTCAACCCCCCTCTCAGTACTAGTTTGGTACTCACTTTTCATCATTGAGTTATCACTCACCTCCTTGGTCGGTTCTAAGGCATTTAATCCTCTTACCGCTTTCCTTTTCAACTAGTAATCTGAAGGCTTTAAAATTTCCAATAGCTTCAGACTTGTATTTCAAGAATGTGACCCACATCATTCTTGAGCAATCATCTATAAGAATCATAAAGTACCTATCTCCCTGAACACTCCTAGTTTTCATAGGACCACACAAATTAGTATGCACAAGATCAAGTCAATTATCTACTGTGAAAGATTTACCTTTGAAGGTTGAGGAAGATATTTTCCCCAATTGACATTCTCTGCACAAAGGATTCTCCAGTTTATTTAGCACAGGCAATCCTCTAATTGCCTTGATCTTACTAGCCTTCACAATATTATCAAAATTTACATGGTAGTCTCCTATGCCATATCCAACTGTCATCAAACTTAGCCATTAGACATTGACTTATATTTGTATTTAACTGAAATAGGTTACCTTTGGTCTACATACCGGTGGCCATTAGTTCACCACTCTTTCCTTTTATTTTGCACACTCCATCTTTGAATTCTAGAGTGAGTCCCTTATCATTTAGTTGGGCAACACTCAAAAGGTTATGCCTAAGACCTTCTACCCAATACACATTATCAGCACTGCTTTTTACATTTAGAGAGATGGACCCTTTGCCTTTTACCATACATGGTGCATCATTACCAAATGGACTACACCTCCATCATACTCTTCTAGAGACACAAAATTCCTTCGGTCACCAATCATGTGGTGAGAATATCCACTATCAATAATCCACTCATTAGAATTATCAAAGTGGGAGACAAGAGCCTTCTTATCTGACACATCTTCCTTAATGGCTACAAACACTATGTCTTCTCTTTCTTCATCTTCTGATTCATCATTAGTGACACCTTCATCGACTGCAACAAGATAGTTTCGCTTATTTCCTCTTTTGAACTCTTTGAACTTCTTCGATTTGTCCTTATTATCAGTGTTGGGACAGTTGACAACAATGTGTCCTATCCTATTGCAATAAAAACATTTCAGAGAGAACTTACCTCTATATTTTCCGTTTCCCTTAGGAAGTCTCTTGGCAAGAAGAGCTTCAAATTTGATCAGGATCTCCTCATCATCCATATCTCTGCTTTGTTTGGGTTCATAGCTGGTACCAACATCTTTTCCCTTTCTAGATAGTGTAGCAGATGCTCTAAAGGTTGATTCAGTCTTCTAAACACTACCACATAACTATTTAGCTCATATGTGGTCAACTTAGAAATGATGGAGTCAAGCGATACCTTTGTCTTGTCAATAGATCTCAACTCCTGAATAGAGGCACCCTTATTGCATAGACCGGTAATAAGGATCTCAAAAATTTGCTAACAACAGTGGGATCATCTATTTTGCCTCCTACACTCTTGATGTCTCCTACAACAGTTTTAATTCTTATCCCATATTGTTGAATGTTCTCTCCTTCAACCATCCACATGTCTTCAAATTTTCCCCTAAGGCTCTTTTCCTTAGCTTGCTTCACATGCTCATCACCACCATAGATAGTCTCTAGGGTATCCCATACATCTTTGGGATTGTCTTTGTCTTGAACATCTATAAACTCAATATCAGATAGACTACTGATAAGAGCTTCCACAACTTGCCCATTCTCCTGAATTTCTCTTCTTTGATCATCAGTGAGAGTATCAGTAGGGACAACATAAGTATTATCAACATAGTTCAAGTGTTGAGCACCCATGCTTTTAATGTAGATCTTCATTCTGTCCTTCCATATCTTAAAATTATCTCTATTGAACTTAGGACCTTCCCTCTTCATCAATAGAATAGGATCTTTTCCTCAAGTAGTTAAGCTTATAACATAGAGGACCTAGAGGACACTCTGATACCAATTGATGAATAATGATGAACAGTAAATACCCAACAAATACTGAGAGGGTGGGGGGGTGAATCAGTATGGACAAAAACTTCTTCAACAACTTAAACTGCAAAGACTGCACTAACTGGTAAACAATATCACCAATCTAAATCAAGGCACTACCGATAAAACATAGTATGACTATAAAAGACATAAACCAGTAACATCTAGATCTTCTCAAAACCTAATGTCTCATCTCAACTTCACCCATATGCTTAAGCAAGTAATACATCAGAAATACAATGACCATTGGATCAGCTTGCATTATCGCTTAATAGAAAACACTAAAACATCACATGAAAAAACATCACACATAACACTGATTTTTCACGTGGAAAACCAACTGGGAAAAACCACAGTGGGGATGAATACCCAAAAGGTGTTCTTGAACTCTTCTGAAGTTTGCTCTGTTAGGAGTCTAGTCTGGTTAAAGACTTTACAACTAGTTCTACTAAGAACTGATCTTGCTAGGGATCACCTGGTTAGAGGTTAAAACCCTATTAAAGGTTACCTTGTAAGAGGATTTGAAGAACTCAATGATTTTGAGTCACCTTGTTAAAGGATTTACAAAAAGCCTGTTAAAGCTACCCGGTAAAGGGATTTTCCATCTACTGAAATGGTTAGAAGTCAATAGGTAATACACTGATCTGATAACAACACTTAATGCCAAGGAAGATCTGCTTCAGTTTCTTTACATCTGCAATCACACTCTGCAAATCTCTGCTTACTTCTTAGGTCTGGCAAGAATCACCTCACATACATTCATTTGCCAACAACTTCAAATAAAAATTATCATCAACCTTATAGACAACAATTAGGTCGGTGGCCAAAACCTAAAACCCTAAGCATCTAGATTAACAATATAGTTGGTCCAATCCTGGCCATTTAAACACATTACATAGGGTAAAACAATCTTGAACAAATCTCAAGACATTCTCCATCATCTGTTCTTCACCGCTTTTGAAAGCTGATAACCCATCACGTGCTCTCCACCATTTACTAAGATTTTGCACATTCCCAAGGTAGATAGAATCAATCTTCTTCATGCAAGATTCTCAAGGAGATCCTTCATGCGCACAAGGCTGACATGGCAACGTGATCTAATCTTCATTTCAATGCTAACTCATCACACAAACTTGGAATGCATCAACTAGAAACCCTGAAGCTGAGACTACCACCAGATAGTCATATCAAATGAAACCCCTATACAAACTTTGCATATACCGGTTCACACTCCAACATACCAGTTCACTTTTTGCATATACCAGTTCATACCATCATACCAGTTCACTTGCCAGTTTGCTTACTTCAATATATCGGTTCATACTTCAGCATATTGGCATCAATGACAACATACAATCTCATCATGTCATCAAACTCTGCACATATGCCAATAGTGCTAGCACAGTAGCACCAAATTACACAGATTATGACAAAGCGGGATACGGAGAGAGAGCGTCGAGGTCAAGCATAGGAGCTTGCAGAGAGATTGCAAAGAGCGATAGGTGGTGCCTCGATGTGAGACACACTGAGAGAGATACGTTACACAGCCATGGAGGTCGAGTACTATAGGCAGTTATATGAGGATCTAGTCCCTAGAGAGAAGAGAGCTTCTAGTTTTGTAGCCAGTCGGTCAGCTCGGAGTCAGATAGGGACAGAGAGAAGAGGTGTTATGAGGCCTTCTCGATGTGATCCACCTAGGGGAGGTCAAGGAGCTGGGAAATCTGTTGTGAGACAGTTAGCCTCAGGAGATAGTCATACCTGAGAGACTTGTCTCTGTTGTATTTTATTCATTTTGTTGTATTTGATGGACATGATACCCTTTGTATATTTCGACCATTTTGAGAGATATATATATGGCATTGATTTCTCTGATTCACATGTGATTTTTTGTGGATGATGATTTATGATATGCATTGATATGATGTTTCGATGATGATTATGTAATGCTTAGATAGGAATGCTTTTGATTTTGATTATGATGTATGAGCTATAATGATTAAAATATGATGATGCTCTGGTTATCTTGATCTTGTTGATGTATGATGTGAGATGTATCTTGAAAATGAGATGTATGATAATGATAATGAAATGATACTAATGCAAGATTAAAATGATATGCAACTAAGTGTAAAATGATATGCAACTAATTGATCACCCTCTTTTTCTTGTTGTCATTCCTGTGTAGTCACATGTTTTTGCTTTGTTTCTGTTCGTCATCATTGAGCTTTTGATATGTTGAAATTTTATACAAGCATAATGGTATAATTGAACTATAATGACCTGAGTAAAATGTATATGGATATTAATATTGCAAGATGACACAAGTGTCGAGGTATAATTGAACCAAGACGACCTGAGTGTGGCTTGCATAAAATAGACAAGAGTTAACCATTTGTATGCACAAAGTGGAACAATGTCTTCAATGATATATTTCCAATCATGTCTTAAGATAAAATTTGCACCGTACAAGTGATCGCCTCACAGACAAAAAATAAAAAAACTATCAGACTCCCCCGCCACTTTCTCTAGCTCGATACATCATTGAGAAATTTAGGAGATTCAATGATTAAAAACTTTGAAGTGCAAAATAGTCAAAACTTCATACGAGATGTAAACAAATTATAATTCAAAAAATTATCCATCATGTGTGTGTTGAAGTTGTTAATTGGATCAGTGTCTTGTTTTCTCTACGAATGAGCTGTTGTTGACAGGGTTTCCTTAGCGTGCTATGATTATTGTTTGCCTGTTGTTGGAATTCTTGAAGTTGAAGGAATGCTGCCCCTAGTTATAGATACCGATCGATATGAATATTCATAGTGATTACCAATCCATGGTGGGATATGATGATTTGATCTTTAGATAAGAAAGGATAGTGACTACGCTAAGTATGTCCGGGATAATGCTGCGTAAAAAGTGTTGGGCGATGGCCATTAGCTTTGACTTTAGATGCAAAAGATATGAGTAATGATAGATAGAGGAGTTTCTCCCTCACAAATAGCACCTGTTGCCAGGTTTTCACCATTTGTTTTTATTGCACCTTTTTGTTGTTTTTCTGATTTTTTTTGCATTTTTTCTTATTTTTTGATGTTTTTTATTTTTCACTTTTTCCATGCATTAGACCACTCAAGTGTAGAATTTATTCAGATGGATGTTGTTGGTTGGTTCATTGAGAAAATCTCCTTTTGAAGTTATTAGATGATAGGTGCCTGATCCATAGGCTGATATGATAACATAGGGACCTAACCAGTTAGGTTCAAACTTCCCCTTCTTTTCTCGATCCTGTTGATTTTTGGGATTTTCTTTGAGTAAAGGATCACTGACTTCAAAAATCCTAGAGATGACTCTATGGTTGTATCTTCTACACATGTGTTGCTGGTATGCTTTGAGATTATCATAGGCATGTTGTCATTTTTCATCCAGAAGCTCTAGTTCTTGCAATTTGTTTATCCGATACTCCTCATCTAGTATGAGGCCTTTTAAAGATACTTTGAGTGATGAAATTTCTACCTCGAGAGGTAAAATTGCTTATGATCCATACACCAATTAATATGGTGTAGCTCCTGTAGGTGTCCTAATGCTAGTCTTGTATGCCCAGAGCGCTAGATTGAGTTGTACATGCCAATCTTTACCTGCATCAGTTACTATTTTATTTAGGATTTTCAAGATTGTTTTATTTGATGCCTCTTCTTGACCATTCCCTTGTGGGTAGTAAGGTGTAGAGAAACAATGTTAGATTTTGAATCGCTCACATAGTTCTCGCACATCCTAATTTTTGAATGGATACCTATTGTCTGTGATGATAGAACTGGGAATGTCGTATCTACAAATTAGATAATTGAGAATAAATGAGGCAATCTACTTTCCAGTTAATGTGGTCATTGGGACTGCTTCAATCCATTTTGTGAAATACTCTATTGCAGCGATAATGAACTTGTGTCCATTTGAAGAGGAAGGATGGATTTTCCCTACTAAATCAAGTCCCCACTAACATAAAGGCCAAGATGTTGTAAATGGCTACAACTCTTGTGCTGGTGCATGGATATGATTGCCATGAATTTGGAACTTAGGACATTTCTTTGCAAATTGATAAGAGTCTTTTTCCACTGTTGGCCAGTAATATCCCATTCTCAGCAGTTTCTTAGCGAGAGCAGGACCACTTGAATGTGTTCCACATATACCCTCATGAAGCTCATGTAAAGCAGAGTCAGATTCATTACAATCAAGGCAACAAAGAAGAGTACCATCTAGATCTCGATGGTAAAGTGTGTCAATGGTTAAGGTATAATGGGCAGCTTTCCTAATAAAGTTGCATTTTTTATTGTGAGATAGGTCAAGGGGTAGGGTATTAGTTTTAAGATATTCATAGATTGTCCTGCATAGAGGAGAGTCTAAACCGGTTAAGGCATAGATGACGTGGGAAGGAGAATTGTCATAGGCTAGGGAAAACAGTTTCTCTACCAGGAACTCATAATGATTTTGTTGCTCTAGAATTTATAGCAGTGAAGCGATAGTGGCCATTGCATTGGTCGCTCTGATGTCCAACCTTGGTATTTGCTCGAAGGTGATGTGTACAAAGTACTATTTGAATTCATCTACCATTATTTTGTATGGTAGCAGCTTGTCACCCTTCATCTGATATTCATTGTTGATCTGATTTATAACCAGTTGGAAATCTCCACAGACTTTCAATTCTATGATTCTCCATTCCATGACCATTTTTATTCCTATGACTAGGGCTTCATACTTAGTGATGTTATTAGTGCATGGAAACATGAGTCTATACGATCTTGGAATGGTGTGTCCTTCAGGGGTGACGAACAAGGTGCCGGCACCTGAGCCATGTTGAGTGTAGGAACCATCAAAGTAAAGGGTCCATTGCTTGTGTGCAACAGTAAGGACATCCATGTCTGGAAATTCTACCTTCATTGGCTGCTTATCTGGTAGTGGTGCTTTAGCTAATTGATCTACAATTACTTGTCCTTTGATAGCCCGATGCTCTATGTATTGGATATCAAACTCTCCAAGAATCATGACCTATTTAGCCAGTCGGCCTCTAAGAGTTGCTTTGCTGAGTAAATACTTGAAAGGATCATCTTTTTCTACTAGCTTGATTGTGTGAGCTAGCATGTAATGTTGGAACTTTTGAGAAGCGAATACCATAGCTAAACAAGCCTTCTCAATGAATGTATAATTTAGCTCATATCCATTTAATGTTCTGCTAATGTAATATATAGCTCTTTCCTTGCCTTCTTGATCTTTGTGTGCTAACAGTGCCCCCAGTGATATGACTATTGTTGATATGTAGAGAATGAGCAGCTTTCCTACTATTGGTTGTACTAAAACTAGTGGGTTCATTAGATATTGCTTGATTTGATAGAATGATTCTGCACACTTGGTTTCCAATCTGAATGGTATGTTCTTATGTAGCTGATGACTGAATGGTAGATATTTATCTGCTAGTTGGGCTATGAATCACTTGATTGACTGCAGTCGTTCCTGTAGAGATCTGAGTTGACTAATGTTCTTGGGAGGTGGCATCTCCATGATGGCTTGTACCTTGCTAGATCTACTTCAATGCCCTTTTCAGACACAATGTAGCCTAATAATTTACCTGATGTCACCCTGAAGACACACTTCTTAGGGTTTAGCCTAACTTGGAATTTCTCCAATCTTTGAAAGATTTTATCTAATATGCCCAGATGTTCTACTCGAGTGAATGACTTAGCCACTAAATCATCCACATAGTCCTCTATGAAGTTATGCATCATATCATGAAAGATTGTCATCATTGCTCTTTGATAAGTTGCCCCCACATTCTTCAAGCCAAAAGGCAGGATGTTCCAACAATATGTTCCCCAAGTACAGGTGAACGCATTTTTATCTTGATCCTCTAGAGCTATCTTGATTTGATTATAGCCACAAAAACTGTCCATTAATGAGAGCATTGCATGGCCTGCTGTGAGGTCCATGATGATTTCAATGTTGGGCAAAGGAAAGTCATCCTTTGGACAAGATTTGTTGACATCTCTAAAATTTGTGCATATTTTGATACTTCCATCTAGTTTTGAAACTGGTACAATGTTTGAAATCCATTCAGCATAGTCTATATGTTGAATAAATCTGACATCTAGTAATTTCTTTAGTTCAGCTTTGACCATTAATACTACATGCGGATTCAACTTTCTTAACTTCTATTTGACTGGCTTAGCTCCTGGAGAAATAGATAAATGATCTATGATTAAGTTGGGATCTATTCCGAGCATATCAGCATAGAACCAAGCAAAATTGATTTGCTTTTTTGTGAAGAATCTGATAAACTCTGGTTTTTCTTCTTCTGTCAGTGATTCTGCTAGGTGTATATTTTTAGTTGTTGCTTTTGTACTGATGTTGATTGATTGAGTGGGCTCAATCAATATGGGTGATCGCTCATGATAGTGTTCGGGAAGAGTGTCAATTTTCCCATCTTTAGGTGCCTTAAAAAGGTTTTCACCCTCAAATACATCCTTTATTTTGACTGTTTTGTGATCTAGTGCTGCCATTGACTGGTTTTCCACATTAAATCCTTTGTTTCTTTCATTTTTGCAACTGAGAGACTTGGCACCCTCCCGATTGCAGATATCGTTATTTTGTTCGCTGGTAGAGCCTATTTTCAAGTTGACTATACATAGGTAATGAACAATGGATTCATTATCAGGGAAAATAGGTATATCATGGTGTTCAGGTTCATCCCAGTCTATTAAATCAGGAAATACGAGTGGTAAAGAGTCATTTGGTGGGTCGAGGTCGGCCGTGGTAAGTGTCATGATAGAGGTATCATTAAGGTTGTCTCAGATGTTGGTTAAGTTAATGATATCTACAAGGTCTTCAATGCTATCATCTTTTATGTAGACTTGGTCATAGTGTTGTTGCTCATTTTCCTTAGCCTCGTAGATATGTTGTGGACCGAATTCAAGTAATCGAGACTCTGTGCCTTGTCCTTCCTAAGAAAGGGGTGTGTGTGGATGTATAGCATCCTCAGGGACATCCTCATTAATATTTGAACAACTACCCCATTCATAATCATTATAATCAGTTTCATAATTATTGTCCCAGAGTCTTTCAGTGTTGTGGACAGGTATGTTGTAGGGTGAGAAGAGATCTCTGATAATTGATACCAGTCTTGTATTTTTTTTTTACTCTCAATCAGAACCTGCTTGTACCCTTTGCATTTTTTCATATACTATTTCTCCTTCCAGAGTAGTGATTTCTTCAGGAGGTGACTCTGCCTTGTTTTGAATAGGTTCCTTTCCTCTTGTCGGTTCTCTTTTTCCTAGTGTTCTCACTATTTCCTTGTTGTTTCTGCTGCTTGGTGTAGTGCCTCTTGCCATGAGTCCTCATTGTATTTATTCTTTGCCTTCCACTGAGGTTTTTGATATTTATTTTGTTTTTGCCTTGGGGGTATGCTATGTCCATATCCTAGTCCTATTTTGTCTTGAGAAAATTGTGAAGGAGGGTCTAGTTGTTCTGTAATGCCTTCTTGATGCTTGCCTATAGGTCCTTTGATGTTGTATCCCATATGTTGCATGATCAAGAATCCTTTTCCATATTGTTATGTTGGTATGGCTACCTCCAGAGTAGTAGCTCTGACTTCTCCCTCATCCTTGTATAGCCAACTAAGGATGTCTTTCTCTTCTGATTCATGTGCTATTGTGCCCAATTGGATAAATTTTCCATCAAACTTGGTGATGGGTTGTGTTGCTTGATGTGTCGATGCAGAAGGTTGTCCATGAGATTTTGGTGATGTTGGTAATTTGGATAGACACATGGGTTTGAAAGAGTATTCTCCCATGCCTTGCTCTTTGATTTTCATATTTTGTTTGAAATCCATGGATAAAGATTTGAGATTTTCTTGATGATGATCTAGTGTTCAGGAAGTTGGAGCTTCCCTGTTATGTGGAACCAAGTTGTCTTGAGCTTCCCCCATAGCATTGCAATGTTGAAAGGGATTATTATCAGCAGAGATGGAAATCTCCTATCCATTATATGGGAATTTGATAGACTGGTGGTAAGTTGATGGCACTACTTGCATTTCATGTATCCAAGGATGACCCAATAAAATATTGTATGTTGTCTATGTCTAAGACTTGGCACATAGTGTCCTTTTGTATCAATCTACCTAAATAGGTAGTATCACTATTCCTTTGGATGATCTTTCTTCATCATCATATGCCTTGATGGTGATATTTTTGTGTGGATCAATAGACTGTTCAAAGAAGCCTAATGTATAGATAAGTTTTAAGGTACAGATATTGAGACCAGCTCCTCCATCTATTCATACTCTTTTAACTCAATGTTTGTAGACTAAGACTTCAATATCAAGGGGAGTATTATATGGATGACTCAAAGAGATATTATTATGTTCAGAAAAGGTGAGATTATGAGGCCCTATCATATGGGCCACCATGGCTTGAAATTTATCAATGTCTAGATGTTGAGGCACATTTGTTTCAACGAGCGCTTGTTCTAAGATGTCCTTATGTTTTGGCGAGAGTTTGAGTAGTTCGAGTATGGATATCTGAGTAGGAGTTCTCCGTAGTTGACTTACCAAATCATATTGAGTCTTGGGGATAGTGGTTGATGTTGATGTATGCCCTTTCAAGACATATTTTTGAGCTCTAGTTGTCACATTGATTGATGTATGGTCTTGTTTGTCTTTGATCTTTATGACATTTATTTGGTTATCATCCATTGATATGTGATTGATAGTGTTGTTGTATGGATGATTTATGTGAGCTCCCCGTGTATCGTTTGATGATGAAGCTCCTTCCTTGTTGTAATTTGGAAGAGGATTTTTAAAGGCATCATGATCACCATTTATTTTGATACCATCAACTGTTAAATCACCTCTATCAATCATATCTTGAACAATATTCTTAAGCCTCATGCAATCATTTGTGTGATGTCCTTTGTTTCGATGAAAATCACAAAAATGCGATTCATTCCACCAAGGTGGTTTGATCTGGGGTTCAAAGTTGTTTATGGCTAGCAATGTGATAATCTTGTTTGCTAGGAGTTCACAAAATGCTGATCTAAGGATTGCCCCAATGGTGTGTAGATACATCTATTTGGGAAAGTGTTGGTGTTACCCCTTTGATTTGGATTAGTCCCTCAATTAGTATTGTTGCCTTGGGTATTGTTGTTGGTTTGGGTATTGTTGTTGGTGTTTGAATTTGAATGTCCCTGATTGGTATTTTATGGATAAGTGTTAGTGCCTTGGTTAACACTTTTTTGATTCTTGTTAGCTTGTGAATTACTTGGTAAAGCTAATACTAGTTGTTTGGACTTCATATCATTAGCATCAGTTCCTCCCTTATTAACAATGTTTTTTTCTTTGGTCTAGAATCTAGATTTGTCTAAAGTGTTGTTGTTATTTTGGTTGTTAAAGTGAGTGTTGGATGAATTAGTTCCTTCCTTAAAGAACTTCAATTTTCTTTTCTTGATGCAGGCTTCTTCTACTTGGATTTCATTTTTTGACCAACTTGGCAAAAGATGGTATGCACTGGAGCTTGAGTAGATAACTCATCTCACTATTTAGATTGTCGATAAAGATCTCCATCTTTTCCTTTTTAGGAACATCTCGAGGATATCTCGAAACCATACATCTCCAACATTGAAGAAATACCATGAATGTTTCATTGTTTTTCTATTTGGTGTTACATACATCCAACATGGTGATCACATGTTGAATATTATAGGAGTATTGTGTGATAAATTTATTTACCAACTCATCAAAGGATCTGATAGGAGGTGTAAATTTAGACAATCAATCCATTGTTTTCCCTCCCAAACTTCTTGGCAATAGCCTCATTAATTAAGTGTCATCATGAGCAAATTCTAGGCTTATGGTGCAAAATTCCCGAACATGATCGCGGGGATCACTTTTACCATTGTATTTGTCATATTTTTATACATCTAAATTCGGGGGAAAAGGTATCATGTTTAATCTCTTGTCAAAGGGGTAAGGACAATTTTTTTCCAAGGAGTATCGCATTGTGGTCCCCTATTGCATGTCTTGCATTTGCCTTTGCAGCATTTGAATTTGTTGTGTAAGAGCAACCATGGGTGCATTTGTTCATCGAGGGAAAGCTTCTTCCCTTTCATTATCCCTAGTTCAGGAATGGTTATGTTTGGGTATGTTATGTTTTTTAGGTATATTATGTTGTTCACATATGATTTTAGGGTCATGCATTTCTTCTTCTCTCTGTTGTTCTTGATAGGTGTAATTTCAAGACCTTGTCCTAAAAATTTGTTCGTTGACCTTCCTTAAGTTTTTAGTATCGAAATCTTCGGGAAGTCTAACTCCTTTGCTAGTTAGCATGAGCATATATTTTTCCTTGTCAGCTTCAATGAGTCTTTCCATGAGCTTTTGGAATGAGGGGTTTTCTTGACATTCTTGGAGAAGTTCCTCAGTGATCTCTGTATCTCCCAGATTAGTATAATCGAAAGGGTTGGATAATCTACGATCCATAATTGACTCTAATTATGGTTTTCTTTGGTTGTTTCTTTGAGAGTGAGTGACAGCGGGCATCTAGTAAAAGCTTTTAGTTATAAAGGGGATAAAAAATTCTTCTTCTTGCTCAAGAGTTGGTGGTTTGGGTCAAGCTACGTTATAAGTGATGCAGAATTGTGGCAATAAAGCGGGATTAATCTTTCCTCCATGATTTAACCATTGGTTGAATGTTGTTTTCTGAATGTAAGCTCTGCTTCTTAAGGGTTCTTTGTCAAACTCATTTGATTTGCATTAAAGATATAATCGCATATGACACAAGAATGTACAATGTGATTTAAAAAGTTGGGGATTGATTTAGAGAAACTTATTCCGTTTGGCAAGTTTTTAGAGCTAGCTTGTCTCTTCTTCAATTCAGTTTTGTGATGAAGACTTGTTCTTCTCAAAATATGAGGAGTGGTAATACATGAATTATCAATGGTTTCCTTCAATGTTTGGATAAAGATGCTTCATTTGAAAAACTCAAGCTTACTTTATCAAGTAGAGGTTTAGATTCGCTCCCATGAAAAAGTGTGTCAAATGATATGGATAAGAGTCTCCCAATATAGAAACTCGATTTGACAACTCAAGGATTAAACTCGATATGTTGTTTGTTTGATAGAATCCATTCAGATGGCATACCATTTGATCAATGTGATGGTACTACCTGATTTTAATTGGATGAAATTTTACCACGAGCTAGTTTAAGATTCGACAATTTTGTTCTAAGGATGCTTCTTTGATTTTGGAAATGTTTTCTCTGATGATTTGGTTCGGATTCTGATTGGCAAGTTTGATAAAAGGCCCAAAAGGGTATTCAGGACCGGTAATAAAATTTTCCAAAATTTTTTGGTTCACTCTTTGTTTTTCTGTGTTTTATCCATGCGCTAAAATAGAGACTCAATGAGCTATCTGATGATCTAGATGCACTACAGGAAATTCCCTATGTTCCTAGTTGCCTATGTTACGTGCTAACTTAGAGTTTTGAAATTGTTGTGGACTAGGAAGATTATGCACTAATATGTCTTGTTTAAGGTTGTAGTTTAGACCTAAAGTGCTAAGTTAAGCCTCTTATGTGCTATACTAATGCTCAAAAGCACTAATATGGTTACACAAAGCGCTACTGAAATGTTTACCAATTTGACAATTGTTTGTGCGTTATTTTGACTTATGAAAGCGCTAAGTTCTGGTTTGTATGCACTAGAATATGGTCGATACGTGCTAGGAGGTTGCTCCTACACGCTAAACTTCCCTTATTGAGTTGTTGTTAGCTTGTTTTAGAAATTTTTAACACTTGTTTGTTTTGATGGATGATATTCTAAAAGTAACTTGAAAACAGGGCATAAAAGAAGTAACCAATTTTGCTTATGCTAACATATAGTGTATGTTCTGCAAGGATGTGTTCAAATCCCCAATGTTTTCACAGGTTTGGATACAAGAAAGACAAAATCAGATAGACTCTTTATTCAAGGGTCATCAACAATACCATAGCCCACTAGTCTCGATACTCCGTCAGCTCAAACAATCGTGTCATCCCCAAGGGGGTGCCCATTTTTTTTGTCTTTTGCCAGAAATTAACTCAAAGTGAATTGCTTCACAATTGAGTAGTTATCTTGGGAGATATATGGTGACTAACCTTGGGGGTGGATTCTTCCCCACCCTTCCACTATGATATTGAAGATGTTTGGATACTGACTCAGCTCAAAGTTTCTATTTCTAAAGTTTTTAAGTAGGCTTCATGTTCGGTCTTTAGTGATAAGCACCCTCGAGAGGCTTCCCAACCTTTAGAACAAAGGCTTTACGTATTGTAAAGATACTGGGGGAAGGCTAATCGCTGAGCAAAACCGTTGAAGGGACTTTCGTCAACCTCCATTTTTGATTATAGTGGGTTGGAACACTTGGCGATAAAGTCATTTCCCACTTAGGACGTTCCCCTCTCACCGACCATTTAAATGGCACTATAAGAGAAATTCGGGAGGGTAGGCCTATTAAAGAATGTAAATGCTTGAAATGAATAAAGTATAAGAGTGGTTTGGCTTTTTTATCACCTAGTTAAGGGGAGAGCATATACCTTCCACTTTTAAGACAAGGCAAACAATGGTTCTTTTTAACCTTCAAGACAATGATTTTCTAACTTCTAGAAGAAGATTTTGCTCAAAAAAATAATGGTGTTATTTTTAACCTTTCATAGCAAAGTGTGTATTTCCAAAAAAACTTTGCATAGACTTGGTCAACAAAATTTAAAGTCGACAGGGGAAAACTTTCCCTCTTTGCATTGCATGAAATGAAAAATGAGGTTCTTTTTCCTTTGCAAAAATAAAATTGATCATTTTAGGCACCAAAGAAAAGTGAAGTTTGTTTTTAACCTTGCTGAAAGTAAATTTGTTTTTGTCTTTTTATAGCCCCAAAGTGAAGTGTTTCTCCTTTTCTAACTTGCAAGAAAGCAAAAGTGAAATTTGTTATTCTTTTTACCTTGCAATAAAGAAAGATGAATTTTTTGTTTTAAACACCAAAACGAAGTCTGAGGTTCATTTTAAGCATCCCAAAATGAAAACATGAGGTTTATTTTAACTTGTACAAAAAAAGAGAGTGAATGCTTTTTAACTAACTCTTTTGAAAGAAAGCAAAAAAAAAGATAACTTCTAAACTAACTCCTTCCCCTGCATAAAAAGATTTAGAACCTACATCAAATTTGTCAGCAATCAAATGTTAGTGTGGGCTTACACAAGCCTAAAATGATTTTCCTCGGTTACAATATTTTTTTCTCTGTCAACTCTATGCACTACACTATTACACCAATGCGCTATAGAAAAACACAAACGTGCTACAGAATAGACACAATGCGCTAAGTTAATCACTAGATGCGCTAGATTGGTTTCTTAATGCGCCTTGATTTTACAGTTGTCAGTCAGAGTGTTATGTGGTAACTTAAGTTCTCAAAGCCCTAATGTTAGGGTCTAATGCACTAAACAGTGAGTGAGATGCGCTAGCAAATGATTTTAAAGCTTTAAAAGAAGGCTCTAACGCACTAACTCAGTCTTTTCATGTACCTGCAATATCACTCTTGCATCAAAAATGATATGTTTTATGGGGTTAAGCCCCACGGTGGGCGCCAGAAATGTATGCGGGAAAAGTGGTGCAAGGAAACGAAAAATTTTGGTCTCAAAAGGGTCCACACACCAATGGGACTCTTGGTGCAATTTATGGAGCTATATTGAATAGCTCAACTCCCCAAGGGATGTTCCATTGTTCTCTATCTCACAGGATCCCTCAACTCAATGCCTTTTCTCTCAGATCACTGAGCAAAGTGACTTCAAGAATGACAACTCCAAGAATGAGGGATGTTTGATCAACTTAATATGAATGAATTCCTAGTTATGCATGATATTAAATCTAATATGATTTAAAATAGAATGGATATGATGATAAGATAAAAGATTAGTAAAACCTATCCTAACATGATATACTAGTCTAATATGAGAGGGCTATGATAATGGAAATGCTTCTTAAAATGCTTTTTAAGATGATTTCTATTCAAAGAGAGGCTAAATTATTGATTTAAAAATGATTATGGATTAGATGCATGAAACTTGGATACTTAGTAAAATGGCTATAAGTTTGATACTAAAGACTTGGATATAAAAGTGAGAGAATGGGAGCTCTATTTATAGGAAAAATAGGGCAATGAAAGGTCAAGATTGGATAATCTTAACAAGGGCCAGGATTGAAAGTTATCAATCCATGTTCACAATTATCAACAAGAAACTTCTTAAGAGGAGATCTAAAAGAAGCATTAAATGCTTGAGAAGACATGAAGGTTACCTTAGGAGGTAAGGGTTAAAGTTAGGCTAAGGTTATCCATTGGATAAAGCTTTTGCCCAAAGGATAAACTTTTGTGAAAGGGTTAAAGGGATAACCATGGTCAAAGCAATGAATGCTTGATGAGACCCTTGGGTTAGATGAAGCTTGGGTTAGAGAGAAAGTCTCTAATCATGCAAGAGGGTTGAGTTAACCATTAATGGTTAAGAAGACTTTGAGGGTTAACTTGTTGAGGAGATAAATCCTTTAATGGTTATTGAAGACTTTGGAGGCTTTGAGAAGTGACTTCACTTTTCTTAGGATTGTGACAATAATTAGGAAATGAATTAGGCTAAATTGGAATTGATTAGAAGAATCTAGAAGGGGTTTAGGAGGCAAGTGGGATATGTAGGATTTTGCAAGTGGATGGAGTGGAATTTTAATTAAAATAAATTACTTTATTTCAACAAAAATAGATGGATTGATTAACATTATTTTATACGTAACAACATTTGAGCTACTGTAGTGAATGGAGGGAAATTTGAATTTTGCGAATGGAGGGATCATCGCGGCTGGTTTTTCCTCTGGTTCTGTAGCCTCTGCAACTCAAGGACAACTTGTCTCTTTGGGATCTATGGGGGATGATGAGGATGGTCGAAAGGATGGGGACCCACTACATCGGGACCCTCCTCTTAACTTTAAAAATACTGAAGATTCTACAAATTTGAATCATGAGATCTTGAACACTGAGTTGGAAAAGACGACTGGAGACAAGGTGGTCAAATCCTGGAACAGTTTCTTTGCAAACAAGCCTACTGGTAAATCTACCTTTCCCTATGTGGAAGATATTTCTGATAGGAAGGTGGGTAGATTAGCTATTGCTATACCAGATGTGGTCATAGATTACAGTATTTCTCTTATGGCATTTTCTCTTGTGGGGAAATTTGTTGGACCCAGACCTAATATTGAAGTTGTTAGGTGTTTTGTGAAGAGAAAATGGAGGGTGAAAGGATAGGTTCATGTTTCAACCCTGTCAAGGGGTTTTTTTTTCTTTTCCTTCTCATGTGGTGAATACTTGGAAATGGCTCTGAGAAGAGGACCCTGGATGCTTGGGAAGTCTTCTTTATCTTTAAGAAAATGGTCTCCAAAAATGGAGCTTAATGACTCCTTTTTTGAATCTGTTTCGGTCTAGGTGCGGCTCCCTGGTTTGCCCCTTGAATTTTAGTTGGAGGATGTGTTTTCAGGCATTGCTAAATCCTTTAGGGAGATTCTGGATATAGATTCTATAATAGCAGCATGAAAGAGACTGGTGTATGCAAGGATATGTGTTAATATCTCACAGAACATGGACCTTCCTAGCTCTATTGAAATAAATTACAAGCTAGGTAAGTGGGAACAAGTCATAGAGTTTGAATCCCTCCCTTTCGTGTGCATTTCATGTAAGAAATCTGGACATTGGGCAAAGTCTTGTCCTAGTAACCCAAAGAATGCTCAGAAGAACAATAATCATGTTAAATAGATCTGGAAAGAGAAGTTGAACAAAAATGAAGAGGGTAGATTAGAAGGAGGAACTGGATTCCCTAGTAACTCAAAAGATATAACAAGGGATGAAAGGAAAGCTATTCCTTCCAAGGAGAGTCCTCAGAAGGAAATCAGATAGGATGAAGAGAATGTATTTGAAGTTAAAACAAGAAATGGCTTTGAATCTTTATGGATTCAAGAAGAAGAAAATATAATTATAGAAGAAATTCTTGAAGACGGTGAGATTGGAGACACAAATGAATCACAATATGAGATTCCAAAAGAAATAGAATAGGAATTTAATAAAGTGTGTTCAAAGGACTCTGAAGCTCCAAATGTAATGTTTGAAGAAAAGACCCAATTTAGATTGCCCCAAGTTAACCTTAACTCTCTATTCTAGAACTTTGGGACTGATTCGCCCACCTCATCTCAGCGAAAAGGAGAACCTTGGAATAGTAAGAAGTCTGCATATAAAAATGAAGAAGATGAAGAGTTAATAGAAGTGGGAAAAAATAAAAACAAGAAATTAGGGTGTACTAATGGGGTTAAAACTAGAACTAGATCTAAGGCGGATATTGGACTTTCCAAATCTCCATAGGGGTGCAAAACTATGAAGTGGCGCAAGGACCAGGAGAGAAAACAAAATATAGCTGATGGAAGGCAACGAACCATTTAGGAATCCTATTCCAGGTTTCCAAATGAAGGTAATCTCTTGGAACATTAGAGGCCTAAATGGTCTCCATAAGCAGGATGTGCTCAGGAATTTTATCAGAGATCATAAGCTGGACAGTATCCTGGTTTAGGATGTTGGCATTATGTGAACCGGTATGTGGACATAATGATATTGTATGTTGTCATTGATGTCAATATGTTGAAGAAGTGAGAACCGACATATGAGAGAACCAGTAGAACATTGTGAACTGGCACTAGTGCAAAAGTGAAGCAGTGTGCTTGTTCAAGGTGAACCGGCATATGGTTATGGGAACCAACACATGGAAGCATTGTATGTCTACTGGTTGGTAGTCTCAACTTCAGGGTTTCTAGTTTAAGTGCTTCAAGCCTGTGTGGCTCAACCAGTGACATTATGTGATGAGTTAGCATTGTAATGAAGAACAGATCATGTTGCCACATCAGCCTTGTGCGCGAGAAGGATCTTGCATGAAGGAGATTGTTCCTATCTACCTCAGGAATGTGCGAAGTCTGTAAAATGGTGATAACATGTGATGGGTTATCAACCACCATGAAATTGGTGAAAATGGATGATGGAGAATATCTTGAGATTGGATCAAGACTGTTGCAATTAATGGAGTGTTCTCAACAGTCAGGATTGAACCGTTTGAATTTCTTAACCTAACAGGTTTAGGGTTTAGGGTTTATGATACTGACCTATATGTTTTCCTATAAGGTCGATGTTGTGTCTCTTTCTAAGGTTGTTGGAAAAAGTTGTGTGTGTGTATCCAAGAGAAGGGATACGTGATTCTTGCTAGACCAAAAGGAGAGAAGTGATACCTGCAGAGTGTAAGTGCAGAAGGTGAAGAGGAGCTTGAGCGGATCTGCATTGGCATTGAGTGTTGTTACCAGATCATTGTAATACTTGTTGATCTATAACCACCTCAATAGTTGGAAAATCCCTTAATAGGGTAGCCTTAACCGGCTTGCTGTAAATCCTTTAATAGGGTAATTCTAAGCTATTGAGTTTGAAATCCTTTAGCTATTGAGTTCTTGAAATCCTCTAACAAGGTAACCTTTAACAAGGTTTAACCCTTAACCGGGTGATCTCTAATAGGATCAGTTCCTAGCAGAACCTTTTGTAATGTCTCTAACTAGACAAGGCTCCTAACAGAGCGAACTTCTAAAGAGTTCAAAAACAGCTTGTGGGTATTCATCCCCACTGTGGTTTTTCCCAGTTGGGTTTCCACATGAAAAATATGTGTGTCATGTGTGATGCTTTTATCTTGTGATGCTTTCCTATTGTCTGTCAAGCATATGATGGTTTTGTGTTTTATGCCTATCAATAAAACATGTTGAACTAGCTGTTATTATAATTTGATGATAGATTGCCTGTTTATGCATAAGGGTGAAATGGTAGTGTAATCTTGAGTTGAGTGAAAATCTAAGTGAGTAATCGGTCAATGCTTGTCTCAGTCATTCTTAACTTTACCGGTTGCACTCTGTTCAAACTAGTGTCACTGTTTGCCAGTCATTTGAAGTGTCTGCTGTTAGACCAATTTAGGACTGTATTTTTGTCTGTACTGATTCACCCCCCCCCTCTCAGTACTGGGTTAGTACTATTAGTTCATCATTGAATTATCAATTGGTATCAGAGTGTCCTCTAGGTCCTCTGTGCTATAAGCTTAACCGCTTGAGGTAAAGATCCCAGTTTAATGATGAAGAGGGAAGGTCCAAATTTTAACAAAGAAAATTTCAGTATATGGAAAGACAGAATGAAGATATTCATCAGAAGCACGGGCGCTCAACACTAGAGCTATGTTAAGGCTGTCTATGTTGCTCCTACCGGTACCCTTATCGATGACCAAAAGAAAGAGATGTAGGAGAATGGGCAAGTCATGGAAGCCCTAATTAATAGTTGATCTGATATTGAGTTTATTGATGTTCAGGATAAGGTAAATCCCAAAGAGCTATGGGATACTCTTGAAATTATCTATGGCAGTGATGAACATGTAAAACAAGCTAAGGAAGAAAGCCTTAGAGGGAAGTTTTAATATATGTGGATGGTTGAAGGTGAGACCATTCAATAGTATGGAATAAGAATCAAAACTGGTGTTGGAGAAATCAAGAGTGTAGGTGGTAAAATAGAAGATGCCACTGTGGTAAGAAAAGTCCTGAGATCCCTATTGCCAGTCTATGCAATAATGGTTGCTGCTATTCAAGAGCTAAGATCAATAGACAAGATTAAGGTATCCCTAGACTCCATCATTGCAAAGTTGATAGCCTATGAGCTAAATAGTTTCGATGGTAGTGTTCAAAAGATTGAATCAGCTTTTAAAGCTTCTGCAGTACCATCCAGAAAAGGAAAAGAAGCTAGCACTAGTGGTGAACCAAGATAGGGCAGAGAAATGGATGATGAGGAGATTCTGATGGTATTTGAAGCTCTCCTTTCTAGGAAACTTCCAAAAGGAACCAACAAATATAGAGGTAAGCTACCTTTGAAATGCTTCTCTTGTGACCGGACATATTGCTATAAACTTTCCTAATGGCGATAATAAGGACAATCTGGAAAGGTTCAAGAAATTCAAAGGAGGAAACCAGAGAAATTGTTTTGTGGTAGTTGATGAAGGTGTCATAGATGAAGAATCAAAGGATGAAGAAAATGAAGATATTGTGTTTGTTGTTGTCAAGGAATATGTGTCAGACAAGAAGGCTCTTGTCTCCCGGTTTGATAACTCCAATGAGTGGATCATTGACAGTGGCTGTTCTCACCATATGACTAGTGACCGGAGCAAGTTTCTATCATTGGAGGAGTATGATGGTGGTGTGGTTCACTTTGGCAATGATGCACCATGCATGGTCAAAGGTAGAGGGTCCATCTCTCTGAATGGAAAGAGTAGTGCTGACAATGTGTATTGGGTTGATGGTCTTAGACACAACCTTCTGAGTGTTGCCTAGCTGAATGACAATGGCCTCACTCTGGAATTCAAGAATGGAGTTTGTAGAATCATAGGAAAGGATGGTGAATTGGTGGCCATCGGCATGTAGACCAAAGGTAACCTATTTCATCTGAATGCAAATATAAGTACATGTCTTATGGCTAAATTTGATGATAGCTGGATATGGCATAAGAGACTCTGCCATGTAAACTTTGATAACATTGTGAAGGCTAGTAAGATCAAGGCAGTTAGAGGGTTGTCGGTGCTAAGAAAACTGGATAATACCTTGTGTAGAGAGTGTCAATTGGGGAAAATGTCTTCCTCAACCTTTAAAGGTAAATCTTTCACTGCTGACAACTTGCTTGATCTTGTCCATACTGATTTGTGTGGTCTTATAAAAACTAGAAGTGTGCAAGGTGATAGGTACTTCATGATTCTCACTCATGACTGCTCAAGAATGATGTGGGTCACATTCTTGAAAGACAAGTCTAAAGCCTTTGTAAAGTTCAAAGCTTTCAAAGCTTTAGTGGAGAAGGAAAGCGGTAAAAGGATCAAGTGTCTGAGAACTGATCAAGGAGGGGAATTCACTTCCGGTGAATTCAACAAGTACTATGAAGAACATGGCATCAAGAGGCAATTGTCTGTCCCCCGGACTCCATAGTAGAATGGCCTACCAGAGAGGAATAAATGGACTATGGTTGAAGTAGCTAGAACCATGTTGATTCAAGGAAACGTAGCTCACACCTTTTGGAGAGAAGCGGTGAGCACTACAGTCTACACAATGAACCGGGTACTCATCAAGAAAGGTAAGGATAAAACTCCTTATGAATATTGGACCGGTAAGACACTTGTGGTCAGCTACTTTAGAGTGTTTGGTAGCAAATTTTACATCAAGAGGAGTGAACACCAGAGCAAATTTGATGTGAAATGTGATGAGGGAATATTCCTAAGATATTCCACCAAGAGCAAAGCTCTCAAGTGTTTCAACAATAGGACTTGAAGAATTATGGAAAGCATCCATGTAAGAGTTGATGAAACTTCTGAGAAAACTGAGGAAACCTATAGTGAGCAAGCGGTGAACGAATGTTTGTAACCTTCTAGGAACCGATTGACAACCAACTAAGTACCAGTAACAATGTTCCTACATCGGCAAATGTAGATGCTAATACTGATGGAGATGAGGATGAAGAAGAAAAGCAAGAGGAATCCATCAAGACCATTCCTTGGTATGTCAAGCTGAATCATGATCCTAATTAGATCATAGAAGATAAGGATGCAGGAATCCTTACAAGAAGAAAGGTCAGAGAAAAATCATGTATGATCTCTGAATTTGAGCCTAAAACATTCAAAGAGGCACATAAAGATGAAGACTGGATCAAGGCAATGGAAGAGGAACTTGACCAGATAGAGAAAAATGGTACATGGTCTTTGGTACCCAGACCGGAGCATAAAAATGTCATTGGTACCAAATGGGTCTTCAGAAATAAGAAGAATGAGGATGGCACAGTGATAGGAAACAAAGCTAGATTGGTATGCAAAGGATATGCTCAAGAAGAAGGAGAAGACTATGGAGAAACCTTTGCTCCTATAGCCAGATTGGAAGGAGTTCGTATGCTTCTTGCATATGCATCTTTTAAAGGCTTCAAAGTATATCAAATGGATATAAAATTTGCATTCCTAAATGGTGTACTTGAAGAGGAGGTGTATATAGAGCAACCAGATGGGTTTTCCCTATCTAAAGATAGTGACATGGTGTGTAGGCTACATAAAGCCTTATATGGTCTAAAGCAAGCACCTAGAGCATGGTATGAACTTCTGTATTCTCATCTTGTGAAGATTGGATTTGAGAGAATAAGTGAAGATAGTAATATCTACTTGAAGTTTGAAGGAGATCAGATCCTGATCTGTGAGGTATTTGTTGATGACATTATCTTTGGTGGACATGACAAGATGAGTCATGAGTTTGCAGATAAGATGAAGAAAGAGTTTGAAATGTCACTCATAGGGGAGATTAAATTCTTCATTGGATTGCAGATCTAGCAGATGAAGGATGGAATCTTTATCACTCAGTCCAAGTATGTCAAAGAGGTGTTGAAGACCTTTGGCATGGAAGATAGCAAACCGGTTGGTACTTCGATGGTGACCAGTTGTAAACTATCTAAAGAAGATGACTTAGAATTGGTAGATGAGAAGGAATACCGATCAATGATTGGTAAGTTGCATTATGTAGTGCATACCAGACCAGATATTGCACATGCAGTTGGCATTACTGCAAGATTCCAGAAAAGTCCAAGAGAATCCCACTTGGTTGCAGTTAAGTGGATTCTTAGGTATCTGAAGGGAATTGTTGACTATGGATTGTGGTATCCATATAGCAAGGATTTCAACTTGAAATTGTTCATAGATGTTGATTGGGCTGGTAATATAGATGACTGGAAGAGCACAACCAGTGGTGCATTCTTCCTCGGTGGTAGACTAGTCTCATGGATGAGTAAGAAGCAGAGTTGTATTTCTCAGTCTACAGCAGAAGCAGAGTATGTTGCAGCTTTCATGAACTACACTCAGACAATTTGGATGAATCATGTATTAAATGGCTTCAAAGTTCCTGTATCTGAACCAGTAAGTATATTTTGTGACAATACTAGTGCAATTAACATCTCCAAGAATCTAGTTTTACATTCTAGAACCAAGCACTTTGAGTTTAAGTATCATTTCTTAAGGGAAAAGGTTCAGAACAAAGAGATTGCACTGGAACATGTTTCCAGTAAGGAGCAATTAGCAGACATATTCACCTAGCCTCTCCCAAAGACTTCATTTATGTACTTAAGAGGTGAATTAGGGGTGTTTCCCCTTCAGGAGGTAAACTAAAAGCATATGCTCCGCATCAGTCAAGTAGTGCATAGTCAAATTTATTTTGGATTGATGTGTTGAAGGATGCTACTCCTCAGGGAGAGCAGCATAATGGAACAGGGAAGCTTGTGCCTCCACTTTGGCATTCCTGTCAAAGGGGGAGAAGATGTGAAGTGGAGAAGATATCTGCAGAAAATGGGGAGAAGATGTGAAATGAAGAAGATATCTTTGTTTATTTCCATCAATGCCAAAGGGGGATATTGTTGGCATTATGTGAACCGGTATGTGGACATAATGATATTGTATGTTGTCATTGATGTAAATATGCTGAAGAAGTGAGAACTGGCATATGAGAGAACCGGTAGAACACTATGAACCGACACTAGTTCCAAAGTGAAGTGGTGTGCTTGTTCAAGGTGAACCGGCATATGGTTATGGGAATTGGCACATGGAAGTGTTGTATGACTACCGGTTGGTAGTCTCAACTTCAGGGTTTCCGGTTTAAGTGCTTCAAGCCTATGTGGCTCAACCGGTGACATTGTGTGATGAGTTAGCATTGTAATGAAGAATAGATCATGTTGCCACATCAACCTGGTGTGCATGAAGGATCTTGCATGAAGGAGATTGTTCCTATCTACCTCAGGAATGTGCGAAGTCTGTAAAATGGTGATAACGTGTGATGGGTTATGAGCCGCCATGAAATTGGTGAAAATGGATTATGGAGAATATCTTGATATTGGATCAAGACTATTGCAATTAATGGAGTGTTCTCAACGGTCAGGATTGAACCATTTGAATTCCTTAACCTAACAAGTTTAGGGTTTAGGGTTTATGCTACCGACCTATTTGTTTTCCTATAAGGTCGATGTTGTGTCTCTTTCTGAGGTTGTTGGCAAACGTTGTGTGTGTGTATCCAAGAGAAGGGATACGTGATTCTTGCCAGACCAAAAGGAGAGAAGTGATACCTACAAAGTGTAAGTGTAGAAGGTGAAGAGGAGCTTAAGCGGATCTACATTGGCATTGAGTGTTGTTACCAGATCATTGTAATACTTGTTGATCTCTAACCACCTCAACAGTTGGAAAATCCCTTAACAGGGTAGCCTTAATCAGCTTGCTGTAAATCCTTTAACGAGGTAATTCAAAGCTATTGAGTTCGAAATCCTTTAGCTATTGAGTTCTTCAAATCCTCTAACAAGGTAACCTTTAATAGGGTTTAACCCTTAACCGAGTATTGTAGCCATCCCTTAACCGAGTGATCTCTAACAGGATCAGTTCCTAGCAAAACCTTTTGTAATGTCTCTAACCGGACAAGGCTCCTAACAGAGCGAATTTCTAAAGAGTTCAAAAATAGCTTGTGGGTATTCATCCCCACCGTGGTTTTTCCCAGTTGGGTTTCCACATGAAAAATATGTGTCATGTTTGATGCTTTTATCTTGTGATGCTTTCCTATTGTTTGTCAAGCATATGATGGTTTTGTGTTTTATGCCTGTCAATAAAATATGTTGAGCTAGCTGTTATTATAATCTGATGATAGATTACCTGTTTATGCATAAGGGTGAAATGGTAGTGTAGTCTTGAGTTGAGTGAAAAGCTAAGTGAGTAACCGATTAATGCTTGTCTCAGTCATTCTTAACTTTACCAGTTGCACTCTGTTTCAAACCGGTGTCACTGTTTGCCAGTCATTTGAAGTGTCTATTGTCAGACCAATTTAGGACTGTATTTTTGTCTGTACTGATTCACCCCCCCCCCTCTTAGTACCAGGTTAGTACTATCAATTCATCATTGAGTTATCACAGGAAACTAAAATGAGTAAGGAAAAAGTAGAAAAATTAAAATTCTTTAAACTTGGGGGTGTGTGTGGTAGTAGTTCTAATGGAGCATCTGGTGTGGGTTGTCATATTTTGGAATAAGAAAACTATTGATGGAGACCTGATTGATGAAGAGGGTAATATCATTTCTATGAGAGTCAAATGCATTGCTAAAGGATAGGACTTGGTGGTTACCAACATTTATGCCCCCAGCTTGAAAGCTGCTCGAAGCAAGTTTTGGGACAAAATCTAGCAAAAAAGAGGGACTTTTACCTAGGATAGTTGGCTTTTGATGGGAGATTTCAACACTCCTCTGCAGGAAATTGAAAAATTTGGTGGAACCCAATCTCAACTAGATAGCAAGATTGATCTTATGGACTTTATCAATGCCAATGCCCTCATTGACGTTGACCTTTCTGGAGCTTCCTACACTTGGTCTAATCAAAGGGATGGAGGAGAACTTATTCAGGTAAGGCTTGATAGATCTCTTATTACTCCTGACTGGGTCCTTAAGTATAGATGCTCTCTATTTGTTAATAATAGAATTGGATCTGACCATTATCCTATTTCTTTTGTTGCTGATTCTATTAAGGCCAAACATTGCTTTCCCTTTCGATTTGAAAAAATGTGGATCTCGCACCCTTCCTTGGAAGCTTCCATTTCCAAATGGTGGAATATAACTGTGGATGGTTCTGCCATGTTCAAAGTTGCAAAAAAGTTAAGAAACATCAAAGATAACATCAAGGTTTGGAATAAAAAGGTTTTTGGGGATATTTTTGAATCTAAGAGGAAGCTCAATGAGGAATTAGAACAGATTCAAAATTCTATTCAGAAACATGGTTATAAGAATGTCCCCAAGGCTTTGATGTTGTTCTAGCCAAATCACATAGCACTATTTCAAGAGAAGAAATTTTCCTGGAGGCAGAGATCCAGGGCAATTTGGTTAGAGGCTGGTGAAAGAAATACTAAATTATTTCATATGACATCAGTGAAGAATAAAGCGACAAGTAAAATTTCCAGATTGATTGTTAATGATAAAAATCTTGTCAAAGATGATGATATAGCTAATGAAGCTATAGGGTTCTTCTCTAACCTTCTAACTAGTAGCAAGGAACTTGACCTTGTTAAGCAACAAGATCTGGTTGAAAATATTCCTAAGATTATTGGACCTAATCAGAATAGGATTTTATCTGCCATCCCCTCATTTGATGAAATTAAAAGAGTTGTTTTCTCCTTCCAAGGAGATAAGGCACCGAGCCCAGATGGCTTCCCCATGTTTTTTCTTTCAGGAATATTGGCACATTGTTGGGGCTAATGTGGTCAATGTTGTCAAAGAATTCTTAAAGAAATCAACTCTCCCTTCATTTCTCTAATTCCTAAGGTGGTTGGAGCTAATTCTAGGGGTAAGTTTAGGCCAATAATTCTATGCAATTACTTTTACAAGATAATCTCAAAAGTCCTAACTTCTAGATTGTTGGTTGTTCTTCCTCTTGTTATCTCTGAGGAGCAAAAAGGATTTGTCCCAGGTAGGTAGATTTTGGACTTTATAATTCTTGTGCATGAGAATATCCATTCTCTTAATGTTGCAAACAAAGAGGGATTCCTCATAAAGATGGATTTGGTAAAAGCCTATGACAGGGTTGAATGGTAGGTTCTTTTTAGGATCATAGAAGCCTTTGGATTTGATGAGAAGGTTATCAAAATCACTAGAGAGCTAATATCTACACCGTATTTTTCTATTCTTGTTAATGGATCTCCTTCCAGATTTTTTAAGTCTTCAAGGGGTCTCAGGCAAGGAGATCCTATCTCACCCATTCTTTTTACTATTTTGGCAGAATGTTTGAGTAGATTGATTCAAAAGTTGAAGGAGAAAAGGATCATCAAAGGATTACAGCCCTCTTCAGCTAATTTCTTCTGTACTCATCAACAGTTTGTTGATGATACTATATTATTGGGATACTCTTCTGTGAGTGAAGCTTCTGCCTTCAAAAATGCTCTCATCTCTTATTCCCTTGGTACTGGTTAGTAGGTTAACTGGGAGAAATCTTCTATTTACTTCATCAACACTCCCTTGTTGAGGTAGCAGAAGATTGCTAACATAATTGGTTGTAAGGTGTAGCTGCTCCCCTCTACTTATTTGGGCCTCCCTCTTGGTTTGGCTCCTCCAAACTCTTTCTGGAATTCTTTGATTGATAAGTTCAACAAAAAACTGTTTGAATGGAAAGGCTCTATGTTGTTGCAGGCTGGTAAGCTCCAACTTCTTCAAGCTACCCTTCAGAATCTACATGTTTATGCTCTTAGTTTGTTTAGTATACAGGTCAAATTTGCAGAAGCGTTAGAAAGAATTCAGAAAAGATTTCTTTGGTCTGGTGTGGAAGATAAGAAAAGGATTGCTTTGGTTGCTTGGTATAAAGTCTGTGGTCCTAAAAGTAGTGGGGAGTTAGGTATCAAATCCCTTAAACCTTTCAATAAAGCATTGTTAGCCAAATAGGTTTGGAGGGCCTATGGTATTAAAAGAGATTGGAGTAGGGTGTGGTTTGACAAATACATCCATAATCAGCCCATTCATTCCCTTCTCTATTTTGAAGATTTCCTTGCTAGATCTTTTATTTTGAATAGTATGATAAAATCTATTAAAGTCGCTAAAGTTGGAGCTGGCTGGGTCCTTGGCAAAGGTAGCAAAATCAGATTTTGGGAGGATTTCTGGATCAAAGATGGGCCTCTTTTTAACCAGGATTGCAGCCATATCATTGAAGATTGTAAAAGGAGGTTTGGTTCGATGGTCTGTAATTATTGGGAGGAGAATAAATGGGTTAGACTTGATGATGTTTATGTTGGATTTTCTTCGCTCCAACATGATTTGCTGTCCTTTTTTGTTAGCAAAGACTCATATGATGTCTTCTTATGGAAGAGTAATCCTAGGGGTACTTTTACTATTGCTTCTGCTTATAAAAAGATATCAACTCGGGCTTGTAACCTTATATGGACTAAAGTTTAGAATAGATTCCTCATTCCTAAAGTTAATATGTTTTTTTGGCTTGCCACTCATAACAAGATTCTCACTATTGATAACATGGTCAGAAAAGGATTTATGATCCCTAATAGGTGTGATTTATGTCAAAAAGAGGTTGAGTTTGTGGATCATTTGTTCATTCACTATTCTTTTACCTAGTAAATCTGGGTTAAAGTGTGGATGCAATGGAATGTTGATTAGGTTATGCAGTTTGTTTTAAGGAATTCCTTTGGCATTAGATTTTCCCTACCAAGCTTCCCATCATCAAGACCCTTTGGTCCTTTCTTCTTCCTCTGACCTATTGGCATATTTGGAAGGAGAGAAACAAGAGAATTTTTAGGGAGACTAATTTTTCTTCTTAGGTGGTATTTGAAAATATTTGTAGGGCTATTTGTAACCGTGTCATTCGTCCCTCATAACAAGAGTGAGTCGCCTTGCAAAATTTTTAGTTGAGTCCTTTTCTCCCTCTTTTTTTGGAATCTTGTTGAAAGTTCATTGGTTCAATCCCTAATCCTCCTATAAATAATTTATAAATCCTTAGCATTACATTTCAATGGTCAGTTTGAACCTCATGAACCCCTCGAACCATCTTGAAAAGAGTCCATAGTGTTCATTTAGGTACCGCAGGTTCTAAGTTGTGTCTAAGACATTTTCAGCCTAACATTCATATCAAGTGTTTTGCAGTAGCTCTATTTCATACTCAAGGATGATGTTTCATATACTCTTTCTCCATACTGTGAACCATTTGAACCTAGTTCAAATAGTTGAGTGATGTTCAAAATGTTCGACAAAATTCAAGGTTCAAGCTCTGCAGGTCTGATTTTATGACAATCATATAGACCCTCACACAATAGCATATATCTTTTTATTCCAACATTATTTTTTAAATCGCTCCAATCAAAATGTAGAAAACTAGGTTATGACCAACATATCCAAAATTACAAAAGATCCAATGGTGAAAACAATAGTTATGGCCCCCGCACCGAGACAGATTTTGACTGTCACAAATATTTTCAGTCCGCCCAGCATAATGAATATTTTCATTTTGAGTTAAAATATTCAAGTGCCACCTGTCCAAATATTCTTATAAAATTTAGAGAATTATATTTCTAATGTTTATAAATATTTGATGTTATAAATAAGAGTAATGGGGAAAGTGAAAAGCATAAGTTAAAAGGTTTTTCAAGATTCAGTTATAAAACTGAATAAAGATCTCATGTAGCTATTTATTGCGAGCGGATTGAGGGAGCCGGGGTTCTTTTTTTTCTTTTCTTCCAGCAACCTATGGGTGAGAGGGAGTAGATTTTTATTTGTAAGGGAGGAGTTGAAGCTTTTCTAAGCAATGTTTTGTACAGAAAATATCAATCTTTGAGTTGATTTTGAAACATGAATAGAATGCAGATGATATCTTCAATCTTTGTGTTGTTGATATTCTTCTCATGACTGTAGCTGGATTTTGAGCCTTTACAGTTGTTTATTAATGTATTTTCTACTATAATCAATTGTGTATGTGGATTTATTACAAGTCTGTGTGCTTGAAAGTAAGCCATATTGGAGCAACAACATTCTCTGTTAGTTTTTAGTTCAAATGCTATCCTTAAGTGCAGACAATTAAACTTTGATTTAATGGTCTTCATTTATATCTGTTTTGTAAATATTTGGCATTCATTTTCATGGCTATGGATGAATGTTATTTTCCTTTATTTCTCTTTGGTTAAAAGCATATCAGCAATTTAATTCCTTGTAAATCTTCTAAAAGGGAGTTGTACCTCTCAATTTAGAGGAAGATTATCACTTCAATGATAATCTATCCAACAGTTAGTTCTTTTTATCCTTCTTTTTGGGCATTTTGATTTTATTTGTATAGTTATTTTAGAAGGACAAATCTATTCACTAACACTATTAAAAAAAACATCAACACCGTTCACAAAAGAAACAAGCAGTGTAGTTATATTAATATGAATGATAATGATAAAAGGATTCTTATAGAATGGAAATTATTGAATAAGGTTTGGAAGTCTGATCTGAAGAGTAGAAGAGATAATTTCATTAGGAGGTTCCCTCCTCATGATTGGGTGAAGGTGAACTTTGATGGTGCAGCTAAAGGAAATCCGAGTAATGTTGGTGGGGGAGGTGCTATCATAAATTCTCATGGATTTTGTGTTGTTACGATTGCTTCTCCCTTTGGAATTCAAAACAACCATGTTTCAGAAGCTCTAGCAATGTTAAAATGTCTTCAACTTGCTCAGGGTTTCAATTTTTTAAAAATTTAGCTAGAGGGGGATTCCCTTAATATAATTCAGGTTATTAAAGGTATTAGTTCCCCTTCTTGGAATATCCAAAATATCATTGATAAGGCAAAAAAAATGCTAGATTCTTGTGATAGTGTGGTTATTACCCATACCTTTAGGGAAGGTAATAGGGTAGCTGATTTTTTAGCTAATGAGGGGGTCATTTTAGCAGAAGATTCTAATTATATCGGAGAGTCATCATGTAAGAACAAAGTTTGAGAGCAATTATTTTATGATAGGATCAATTGTACATATTAATCTCATCATTACCCTTTTTGGTTCAAACTTCAATGACAGAGTTTGGAGTGAGGTGGATTGTCAGATGATGACCTATCTCAAGTGTCGCATTAATGAGTATAGGTGTGAAATGCCTTATCATATTAAGTACTGGGTTAATTTGCATGTTTTAAAGGGCTACATGAAAAAAAAGATAATTACCTTGGTTTTCAATTCCAGCTTCTCTGTTCTTCAACATCTAGTTAGTTTGTGCTCCCCTAAGGGTTTTGATTTGAACTTCTTCTACATTATGGGTGGAAATCTCAACCGTAATGAGCCCACCAGCTGTGATAGTTGGAAGGGTGAAAGGAAAATTTGGAGAACGCTGCATAAAAATGGCTTCATTGATTATATGGAGAAATTGCATGGGAGCAAGAAGTCTATTTCTTGTGGTTTTACCAAGAGTTGGAAAAATAACAGAGTTACTCTATTTGGTCAGACCTAGAGAGTGTAGTGGAAGCCATCAAAATTTTTCCCAAGAACGAAGATGAAAGAGCTCACCTTGCCAAAAAGGATAATATTTCCTATTATCTCCCTAACCAGGTAAACTCCTTTTGGAAAAAAATGTTGAAAGTGTTAATGGAGTATCTTATTGTTGATTGTAGGTTCTCGAAAGTCTATAATTATCACTTTGCTATCCTTAATCACTTTCATCATGGTTCTAAGATATCTATGCCCTTCTATCTAGCCTCCTCCCTTAATGGCAGTCTAGTTGACCATGCTAAGAAACCCGATTCCTACCCCATTGCCCACCAAGGTCTTATTTTGTTAATTTATGAGTATCTTAAGGATAAAGTTAAGGCCAATAAGGATGATCCCCTTGTGGAGAGTGCCCATATCTCTAAGGATGATGACAGTTCTAAGTCTGATGAGGATTCTACCAATCCTTCTGCTAAAAATAAATCGAGGGTTAGTAAAAAAGCTAAAGAAGACGTTGAAGAGACAGCTGATCCTAAGCACAAGTAGGAGAAGGAGGTGGAGAAGGAGGCGAAGCATGAGCAGGAGAAGCAGGTGGAGGGTGAGAAAGGAGACAAGGATAATGAGCAGGGTAAAGAGGATTTTGATGAGTTAGAGGAGGAGAGTCCCTATGATACAGACAACAAGGATGAGGTTCAGAATAATATGTATGAGGGCAACCCTAGGCCTGAGGATTCTACCCAGGACATGGAGGATATGGATAATATTCTGAATGCTGTTAGAAATAGCTCTCTAGAAATGTTTAAGTTCTAGAAGTGGGTGGTTGATAATATTACAAACATTCAGGAAAAATAGAGAGAGCTGGAACTCAAAATTGATAATATGGTTAAGGATATTAATGATAAAGGAAAAGAGGAAAATTTTGAGGATAATAGTGAAGCAGAGGATGAAAAAGATATTTTGGACTGGTTGGAGGGTGAGATCATAAAGGGAGATGTGAAGCACCTGGAGGATGTGGTGAGGACTCTCAAAGAAAAGGGTGAGTCTGATTATGAACTTATAAACAACAGGGTTCAAAAAATTGAGAGTGCTCTAAGGAAAATCATGGAGCATAGCTTGGTTGTGATGAAGGTGACTTCCCAAAATATGAATGCATTGGTTGCTTGCCAGGAGAAGGATAAGCAGAACAAAGATACTATGATTTTTGGTGATGAGTCGGGTTCTAGCTCTGTCCAGCATTCTTCTAGACGCTTAACTAGGCAAAATGCTAAAGAGTTGGAGTTGAAGACTAAAGGTAATCAATAGGTGCAGGAAAGCAAAGACCTTAAAGAGGTAGAAAATGCAATGATGATGCTTGTCAAGGATGCTGAGGAGACCATAAATATTTTCACCTAGATGTTCTAGTTTTGTTTTAGGTGTGCCAGTATCTTGTTGGTCTTTTGTTGTACTTTTCTCTGGCTAATGTCTTTTGCATTGATCTTTTGCTACCTTTCTTTCTTCGTTATGTCCTTTCTTACTTCTATAATGCTTTTCTTTATGATATGTAAGCGGGTTTCGGGTCCCTTGAAACCTATTTTTCCTTAATCAAAAACAAAAATAGATGCAATTTGCATAAATACAAGTGGGGGTTTTAAATAAATAAATTAGATTTATTTACTTGCAAGGATCAATTTAATTAAATGTAAATTTAATTAAAAAGGGGGAAAGGAAAATTAATTAAATAAAGTGATTTATTTAATCAAAGGCTATGAAAGGCTTAGGTGAACTTAATTAAATAAATTGAGTAATTCATTTAAATAAATAGATGAATGTGAATAATTTAATTAAATAGAGGAATGAGGTTAAAATGAATATTAAATATTCACTTAGGAAAGTGGTCATTTTTATACGTCTACATCCACTATCAGAAATAGCAACAACTAACTCAAACATCTGAGAAATGGACAACCTTAAAAATTGATAGTGCAATATACATTGATCATAAACATTCTATACAAAACCACACTCCATAATCTTTACATACTAGAGGAATTCAGAGAATTCTTCCACTCGGGCATTAAATACTCTTTCTTTCATAGATATTATTTCCTACATGTTGAACCTTTCACTACACCAACGTTCCAGAAATGCCTCATACTTACTCAATTTCATTACCAGACAACTCAATAACATCAGAACATACTTTTATGGACCATATGCAACAAATAGTGACATTAATGACAACACAAGATTGATTGACACTACCGACAACATAACACAACAACTCAACTACAATATGAAATAGGTTGGTATCAATGACAACACAATAACTCAAGTTTCTAACATTCTCCCCCTTTGTCATTGATGGCAACACGTATGTGTCACCAATAGAAAAGATAATTGAACTCAAATTGTATATATCTCCCCCTTTGACATCAAGGACAATAAAACCAAATTTGAATCTCTTCCTTCTATTGAAATTCTTTCTCCTAATGAGTACACCATTGCAAGTTGTAACCTTACTCTAATTCTCTCTTACCATTTTGATAATATCATAAAAAATTGTAATAATCCCCCTGATAGGGATATCATTCTTCTATAACTATTTTAATATTAAAAATAAATCCTCATCCTTACTCTCTCTCTTGAGAGAAGAAATTACTTCAATCTATAAAGAAAAAGAAGGGCTTTGAAAGCTCCCCCTAGACAAATACACCACTACTTATACTCTTATCATCTACATTTCTCCACTTTCTTTTTGAATCTTTTGGAGTCCCTTCTGCAACTAAGTTATCTTTAGTAACTTTTTCCTTTATTAGATTTCATCAATATCCTCATTATTCTTGTTTCTCTGAAACATCGACACCATCAGTATTCACTTCTGAACCTGCTTCGACACAAAGCTTCCAGGAGCACCTATATCAGGACCACTGCTCCTACAATTTTAAATCCATCTTCATCTAATTGTTTGATTAATCCTTTGTAGTCTTCTGGATCCTCACCTATGATGAGGTTAACTCTTTCCTTTAATCCAAAATATGTATTGAAAGCACAAACCATCTCTATTCTTTTTGATAAATATAAATATTTTACAATTTTTTCAAGATTTAATCCAAAATTGCTACACTACTCCAAACTAAACAACACTGCAAATCAATAAAACTATCTAAAAACACTCGAAAAAACTTCTTCGATGCTAAAATTAACTCAACATCCAAACCAAAAGGAGGGTCGTAAGATAATCATTTCACCCTCCCCCTCAAACAGTGCATATTGTCTAGTTATTGTAAAAGGAATCAACACAACCAAAGGTTGCAAACCCATCCTCACACTTCTCTTCCACCTTTTCTTATGATTTCTTCACACATGCTATATTCATCTTATCCTTTTATTTATTAACATCAATATTCTCTACTAGACTAATAGACATCTCATTCCTTCTTTTGAAAAATATAGCAATGTGTCTAATTTTAATGCAGTTGTAACAAGTCGAACCTTGTTTTGGACCATTTTCATTCCTTTTGAAATTTCTATCTCTTTCGATACTTCTGTTGGAAAATGCACACTCCAATGAGAAATTGTAGGTGATTCAAGGTATTTTCATTGATGACAACCTTGCAATCATGTGATACCAGCAGATAGACTCTACACCAATAGACTCTACACTGGCACACAGAACACCGACACCAAAAAAGAAGAATACTGGCACCCTGGCCGATAGCATTTTTATGTTAATATATTTTGTAATTAATTGTAAAATATTTTGTAAGCCAACATGGTGGATTGTAATATGACTCATATATGTATGAAATCATTGTAGATCATCAAAAAGAGAAGAAGTAGAGGTATGATGCGAAATATGATGTAAAGGTAGCAGACCTAATATGCAAATTATTGGATAAGGGTTTATGTATGTAGCAGAGCTTAAACCGGTACTGAATCTGGCATAGTAGATGCTAATCTGAAGCAGTACAGGACATTGGATTAGTATAATCCATTTTTGTAATTCAGTGTGACTTCTTTTGTAATTGAGCAGTGAGCTCTAGGCACTTGGCCTTCCTACATGTGCAAGCCCTTGTTGTAGCAGTAATATTCCCTTATTGGCCAGTAGGTGAATATTGTGCATCACAAATCCCACCGAGATTTTTCCCACACTGGGATTCCTCGTTAAAACATTGTGTTATGGTGTGTTTTTCATGTTGTGGTTGTTATTCTTATTTGCTGCATTATTTTTGGTTTACCAATACATAGTTTTAATATGCTTTTCATGTTATAAGTTAAGAAAATATTATTACCGATCAGATACTGATTCACCTACCCCCCCCCCCTCTTAGTATCTTTGGGAATCCTAACAATTGGTATCAAAGCTTGGTCCTCTATTTTCATAAGCCTAATAGCTTGAGGAAGATCCTGACACCGGTAGAGATGAAAAACTTAAGAAAGCAATTAGAAACAACTCTTTCAGACTATGATGCAAAAAAGGTGAAGAATATCAAACTTGAGGATGATCTGAAGGTTGCTTAAGATATCATTTGAGAACTTCAATAGAATTACACTATAGCAAGGAATAAAAGAAGAGAACTTTGTGAGAAGATGCAGAAAGAGGAAGATGAAAAGGAAACTCTTAATGATCTGGTAATCAAGCTAAGACAAGAAATCAATACAACAAAGAATGAGATGCAAGATATGACTATGAGATTCTGTAAAGAAATTGAAGATAGAAAGAAGAATGAAGAAGACTTGGTTAGAAGACTAAATGATACTAGAAATGAGAACACAAGACTCAGTCATGAAAATGATATGTTGAAGACAGATCCGATGCATACACAAAATGATAGAACTAAACTCATAAGACAAAAAGGAATCTTGGAAAATGAAATGACTGCTACAAATCAACACAAGGAGAAATTCAAGAAAATTTCAAAAGAACTTGGTGACATATTGAAGAATCAAAAACCTAATGGTGATACAAATGGCCTTGGTTTTGAAACTGGTGAAAGCTCTAGTACTACAAACACTCATGATCATAGCAAACCGGTAAGACAACCTAATGCTTACAAAATTCAATGGGAAATGCTTTAACTGTAACAAGTATGGTCATAGAGAAAATCAATGTAGATCTAGAAATTATCAGAACACTAATACACCCACCGATCAATGTTCTAAATGCAACAAAGTTGGTCATAACTCTGAAAATTGCAAAATGAATGTAAGATCTTATGTTTGTGGAAGATTTGGACACTTATCTAATCAATGCAGAACACATACCGGCATAGGATATGGGAGAGATATTTAGAAAAACAATGTGACTTGTTATGCTTGTAACAAAATTGGACATGTTGCAAAATTCTATAGAAGCAAGTCCCCATTGGCAAATAACACAGGTCCTAGTTTGAAAAGTAAAGAAAAGGTTGAAGAGGTAAAGAAAGAATTCTCAAAATAATGGATCAAAAAGTTAGATCAAAATGTTGAAGGGAATACCCCTCCACCAGTAGAGCAGAGTATCACTCCACCGACAAGAGACTCTTCATCTAACTGAAGGAAAATCCTTTGGGGGTTTAGCAACAAAATGAAAAACATGCTATTATTCCCTCGGTTGATGGTGAGAAGTTGAAATTACTTCTATACCGGCATATGAGTTAAGTTGTGACTTAACTGAGGAGCTTTAAATGTGGTCGTTGGAGAAAATAACATTATAAAGCAAATGTTTTGCCTCCTTTTTCATTCACCGAGCATTCAAACCTTCGAGAGCTCAAAAATTCCCGAGCGAAGGCATCCTTAGCGAAAAAGTGAAGTAGTTAATCAAATCATTCATCCTAAAGGCAGATTGAGGTATTTATAATCATGGCATCTTCATCCACTCCTAAATTTATTGCAAACCCTACTATTGTTGAAGTTATTAAGTGCCCTAGACCCATATTCAAACAAGTTCCTGAAATTGCGAAGAAAGATGATAGCATAGGTGCATTTTCTCAAATTCCTAAGGGAGTAGTATATGTTGAAGACCCTAGGATGTATATACATTGTCATATAGAGGAATTAGGTGATGATGAGATCAAAAACATGTATAGCACTATGATTTGTGATGAATATGGAAATATCAAGCCAGAACATAAGATAGTGGAAACCCTAGGTTTTACTGAAATCCTTAGTGTCCCGAATTTTCCCAAGGATATTATAAGGATTGTGTTAAGTAGGGTTCATGGTGAATTCTTCTAGTTGGATTCAATCCACAAAATCACAAAGGAAGTCATCAAGGCTGTAACAGGGTTACCTTCCACTGATAGCAGACCTAACAAAACAAAGAGTCTCAAATGATAGTGATGGATTTAACCGATGCAACATTCGACAAAAGGTCTCTAAGGGTAAATGATGTAAAGGACATAAATGTGAGATTTATCAGTATGATCTTAGGTTATAAAGCTACACATGCAAATAGGTTGAACTCAGATTCTAGCCTATGTATTAAGAGTGCTTATGACATGGTTAATAATAATTCAAGAATAGATGTATGTGAATGGCTCAAAGATGATTTGATAGACAATCTGGGGAAGATTAAAGGAGATAAGAAAGGAACATTCAGATTTGGAAATTTGTTTGTTTGTCTAATGTTGTACATAACTAAACAAGTACCCAGTATTGGGGCAAGAAATTTTGGTTTTGACATTCTAGTAGGAAAACAACTATTGGATCTATTGAACAACATGGGAGAAAACCAAGAGAAAAACTTAAATGAATACTTTCAAGCATTAAAGGCTCGAATGAAAATTGGAATAAGACTGTCACAAGCTATTGTGGACAAGTATCAGAAAGAAATTTGTTTTGTAATAAAAAAGGATGAAATATGGATGGAGGCAGTTGTCCCTAGAACTATCTGGGTAACTAAAATGGGCTATGAGACAAATGACAATATTATTGAAACTTATGCAAAATCCCTCCTTGAAGCACCCAAGGAACCTACTGAGAATTTTTTTGGAAATGCTGAAATAATACAAAGTGGAATTCAGTCTAGAAAAAGGGTTAAGAAAATTGAAGCAATAGTAAGAAAAGGAACCCGACAGGCTAAAGCAATTAAAGAAGGTGTTTTGATGCAAACTGGTATAAGTGAAAGTGAGTTGGAAACACTTCAACCTGAAACTCATCTTTCACCAGTTGGAACTTCTTTTGAGAGTGATATGCCAACAATATTTAAAAAAGTAGAAAGGAAAAGAAAACCCTCACCAGTACCCTCACCTACACCCAGGAGAACCAGACAAAAACAACAGGTAGTTAGGCCTCCAGTAAAGAAAATGACTCCAAAGAAAAAGAAGGCAAAATAGAATATTGCTCCATTGGATGAACTCTTGAGTGAAATCACAGAGGATGGTATGTTGAAGAACATCAGCAAAATATACAACACACTATCAGCGGATGACAAGGAAAGCATAGAGAACAATGTAATTTTACATTTAGATATTTATAAGAAATTTTTGATGCAAGTTGTTGATGAAATACCAAATGATCTATATAGGAGATTAGAAGCTAGAAGGCTAGCCATCGTTGAGCTGGACAAGAAAGTCAAGATTGAAAAATTACTTGCAGTACATCCAGTCAACTCACCTGATGAAATAGATAAATTAATCCATGAAGCAAACTAGACAGTATTCTCCACTGCTCACCGGCATGTAGCACTGATGGCAGGTAGAGTAAATGAAGTCTCTGAGGAAACAGCAGATGCATGGGATATATTCTTTGTGGGAAAAGAAAAACAGGAAGAATTACTCAGACCAAAGACTATTAAAGTATATCAAAAGGATAGGGATAAGGGGAAAGGTAAGGTGGGTGGTCCTCCAAGCCTGAAAATAACTAATAATGTACCCCCACCTCCTTTAGATACTCCACTGGTAGATACTACTGAGAGTATAGTGACTCCATTAGAGGATACAAATCCTGAGTCTAAAGCTTTGTATATTATAAATATTGATACTCAAGAAGTAAATGTTGTGGTTGACTGAGAAACCACTGAGGACAAGAAGACAGATGTGACTACTGAGTCACTGGTTGTAGAGGTTGAGATAAGCATAGAAAAACCTACAGAGCAACCGATAGAGGATACCACTGAGAAACTGGTAGATACAACTAAAAAAGCATCAGAAGAACCGGCTAAGGAAAGTACAGAGGTACAAACTAAGACTACATCTGAGAAACCAATAGTTGAAAGCTCAGAGAAACCTTCTGAGACACATATAGAGAAATCAAAACCGGTACAGGTTGAAGCACAGGTTCAAATAGAGATAGTGCCACCGGCCCAAACTGAAAAGCCTAAACCTTTGTTTGTAGAAATGCAAACACAAACTGACCTACCAGAGGTCGAATCAAGCAAGGTGATTACCACCACCGGTAGCATGGCTATTGTAAAGGTAGTTGGACAAACATTTGGTACATCTATGGAAGAATTCAAACCTACAAATGTAACAGAGGTCTTATTGGATTCAATAAAGAAGATCACAGAATGTAATGCACAAGCCTATAAGGCTATTGATGATACAATTCCCATTCTTAAATTGATAGCACCAAAGTGTATTGTAGATAACAAAGATTCTTCAGGTCAACTAGACACATTGTCTAAATTCATCACCGGCAATTTATTGACTGTTGATCAAAGAAATGAGGATACATTCAAGGAAAGAATTATTAAAGGAAAAGAGAAATTCTTTGAGGAAATTGTGAAGAAGAACAAGGAGAAAATGGATACCCTATTACCGGAAGTTGGAGAGATAATTTTTTACTTCAAGAAACTGTATAGAGACACTTGTAAAACAAAGATTCTAACAGAGGATCTAGACAAGGAAATCAGCAAAGCACAAGATAAGATTAATAATATTGCTGACAATCTGATAGGTACATTAGATTTATTTTTGGAGATAGAGAAGAAGATTGCAGAGCAAAAAGAGAAAATCAAGCAGTTAGAGAAGAACAAAGAAAGAATAAAGGATAAAGCAAAGGACTTAAAATGTAGACTTGGTCCAAAACTAGATTACCTCATTTCTTTGAGAAAATAAATATCCAAGGCTCTGGTTCCTTGACTGAAGACACCAGAAGAGAAAATGCACATACTCACTGGTACAGTGCAGAGAACACAAGAGGAAATAAAAGATAGCAAAACATTCAGTAATGGTTTAAATTCAATTTTGGCAGACATTTTTCAGATTGTAACCCACCAGTTACAAGAATCCAGGCAGGACTCCATTGATAGTGAATGACAACCTTTTTCATTGATGTCAAAGGGGGAGTAGTATGATGAGAAAAATGGTTAGAAGGAAGTAGAGATTATCTACTCAGGAGGAGCACACATGTTTGGACACACAATTTTTTTTGGAAAGATTTTTGCACTTTTGTTTTTTGATACATTCTTGAATTTTTCTCATGAGTGTTGCCATCAATGCCAAAGGGGGAGATTGTTGGCAAATGCACACTCCAATGAGAAATTATATGCGATTTAAAGTATTATCATTGATGGAAACCTTGTAATCATGTGATATCGATAGATAGACTCTACACCGACATTGAAAAAGAAGAATACCTGCACCCTGGCCGATAATATTTTTGTGTTAATATATTTTATAATTAATTGTAAAATATTTTGTAAGCCAACATGGTGGATTGTAATATGACTCATATATGTATGAGATCATTGTAGATCATCAAAAAGAGAAGAAGTAGAGGTATGATGCGAGATATGATGTAAAGGTAGCAGACCTAATATGTGAATTATTGGATAAGGGTTTATGTATGTAGCAGAGCTTAAACCGGTACTGAATCTGGAAAAGCAGATGCTAATCTGAAGCAGTACAAGACATTGGATTAGTATAATCCATTTTTGTAAGTCAGTGTGACTTCTTTTGTAATTGAACAGTAAGCTCTAAGCACTTGGTGTTCCTGCATGTGCAGGCCCTTGTTGTAGTAGTAATATTCCCTTATTGGCCAGTAAGTGAATATTGTGGGTCAAAAATCCTACCGAAGTTTTTCCCACACTGGGTTTCCTTGTTAAAACATTATGTTATGGTGTGTTTTTCATGTTGTGGTTGTTATTCTTATTTGTTGCATTATTTCTGGTTTACCGGTACATAGTTTTAATATGCTTTTCATGTTATAAGTTAAGAAAATATTATTACCGGTCAGATACTGATCACCCCCCCTCTTAGTATCTTTGGGAATCCTAAAAACTTCCACTCCTGATAATACTTTTGCACTCAATAGCCTTATGACCAAAATTGTTGCAAGCATAGTAATATCCATTGAAATGCTGAACTTTCCTATCATTCAAATTTTACATCATCCTAGTTCTACATTCATCATCCTTATGATTAACCTTGTTGCAATCATAACATTGTCTACTGATGAGTGAGATTGTATCTTATGCATTCACTTGCTCTATGTCCAACCTTATTGCATGAAAATAAATTACCATTAAAAAATGGGAAATACCTTATTTGAGAAAGAGAAGCAAGAGACCTCCTAAAAACCTTCTTGTTTTAGACCTGAGGAAACCCATTTTGATAAGATTTATTTACTTCATCATTGACCTTTTGTTTATAATCTTTATTAATCTTGTTCATGAACACCCATTTGTCTTCTACCACATTCTTGTCTATCGAGCTAGGTATTGGTTCCAATGTCCAACTTTCCTCTATAATATTCAACTCTTCTTCTACCATATTTACCCAGCCTATATCTTCTAGAACATCCTTCCCTTCTACAACAATGAGGATATCCTCAATCATAGGTACAACCTCAGTTTGATTACAAACTTATGCCAATAAACAATTGCCTCCACTATTACCCTTCACATACTAAACATTTCCATTAGTCCTTGTACCTTCTGCAACTAATCTTCCAGAACTTCCTTTTTTGATTTTACATCTGGATCCATGGAATATGACCTTATACCCTTTTCTACACATCTAACTCACTCTTAAGAGATTATGTCTTAAACCCTTTACATAATATACATCATCAACCTTATGCTTACCATCAATTGAAATAGTACCTTTACCACAAATATGTGCAACTTCCTCTCTTGCAAATTTTATAGGTACACCACCATAACTCTCAAGATTAATGAACATTCCTTTATCTCCTCTCATACGATTTGAACACCCAAAATCAATTATCCATGCCTTAGGCTCAACTTTTGCATGTAGTGTAGTCTTCACATTCACTATTTTTTCACTATTCTCCATACAACTAATCCAAAGTGTACTTGTCCATATCATGGATTTCTTTAATACCATACTTATTAGGCTTGTAGATTTAGTCAATGTCAACATCACTTTTCTCACAAGTTTTTTTTCTTCTAATTTACCACCAATACCCTTGATAGCACTCACAATCTTATTTACTTGGTTTATATAGCTTTCAATATTCTCATCATTAGACATTCTCAGGTTCTCAAACTTGTGCTTCAAATTTGTCAACTTGGATTGCTTTTTCTTCTCATCACCTTCAAATAAATTGCTCAAATTTTCCCAAGCTTCTTTAGTATACTTCAACCCAACAACTTTTAAAAATGTATTACGTCACTTAGACAACTGATAATAACAACTTTAGCCTTCGCATTTTTCTCATCCGCCTTAAGCTCATCCGGAGTCTAAGGACCATTTTCTAGATAACTATATCTATTCATAATGCTTTCCCATATTCTAGTTGGTAGGGATTCCAAATGACATTCCATTATGCCCTTCCGATAAGAGTAAATTGTGCCATCAAATCTTGATGCCTTGAAATTAACTTTTGGCACCATTCTAGATCTTCCTCTAGTGGTTAATCTCTTCTAAGAGGAATCATTCTCTACTACCACTTTTTGAACACACCACCAAATTGGGAGGGTGGGTGAATCAGTTTGGACCTCAAAAAACTTCACTTCTAATCTATTAAACATTAAACCACAATTAGATTATCACTGTAATTATGAAACATGTCAAGCATAGGACATAATAAACACATTAACACTATATTTACATGGAAAACCCTAAATAGGGAAAAAACACAATGAGAAATATACCCAAATATGAATAAATGATAATAATGTTTATGGTCAAGGACAAGGGCTCACTGCCCCTAAAAGGACTTGCAAGGCTCACAACCTTAGGGAAAGATAAAAGCTTGCACAAACTGCCAAAAGTAACACACCTTCTAGAAAATGTAGAGGATCCATGAACTAAAATGAATAAGATCTTCTAGACATGAAAGTATCCTTGAACCACTATGTCAAGTGACCAATATCATGTCAAACATACCTGATCACTAAAACTATCTCAACTATCTTTCACACTTCTGCAATATCAAATCTTCTTTCATATTAGTAATGTGTACTTCACATCAATTCACATCCATTCCATATTCAACTAATACATTCGTACTTCTAGATATACAAGATATTTTGAAATAAAACCCTAAACTAAGAGTCATAGACAAAATATACAATATTACACAAATTGGGTCATCTAGACCTACAACATCAAATGTGGTCCAATCTAGGAGATAGAGATGACCCAAACACATCATAACACAATCTTTCCAATTGATTCCAATGAATCGCACATGCTAACACATCCTCCAAGTCAGCATCAAGTGAAACATGTAAGTGAAGAATGTAGCACACCAACCAGTTGGCCCAAAAAAATTCTCCAATGCACACAACTTAATGCAGATCAACACATACCATGGTGATACCCATATCAACATTAAAAATTAATCACCAAAATATTTTCGAACCAAATATACATGATCTGGATAGAACACATCACCTTAGTCAGCCAAAACCCAGACCACCTGATAGTACTGAACTCATAGCATCATAACTTCACTTTCGAGTCGAACCATCACTAGGAAATTGAACTAGAATACTGCACAAATAAAATAAACATGACCTCCAAGTTGCAGCACTAAACACCACATATTAGAGAACCACCAAGCATTCTTCAGACTAGTTTTGATAGACATTCCACTGTTAGAAACAATAACAACTAACTCAACCATCTGAGCAACAAAGGACCTAAAAACTTGATATTACAATATAAACATCTCATAAACATTATATCCAAAACCATGCTCCATAATCTTCACATATCGGAGGAATGCAAATAATTTTTCCACTGGGACATTAAATACTCTTTCTTTCATAAATATTGTTTCTTGCATATTGAACCTTTTACTATATCAACCTTTTGCAAACACCTCATACTCAATGTCATCACCAAACAACTCAACAACATCATACCATATTTTCTTGGACCATTTGCAACACATAGTGACATTAATGACAATACAAGATAGATTGACATTAATGACAACATATCACAACAACTCATCTACAACATGAGACCAGTTGACATCAATGATAACACAAGATAGGTTGACATCAATGACAAGACAATAACTCAAATTTCCAACATTAGGTTCTCACCTAAATTAATTTATAGTACCAAGTTCTTAAACTCAAAATTAACATTTGATAGTGTATAGATAATTTTTTAATTCTAATGTTCTTTCCCAAATTTGTAGTGAGTTTGTATGAACATGTTGTTGGAAACAATGCAACAAACTAAGAGGGGGGGAGGGTTGAATCAGTTTTCCCTCAAACTCTACACAACTCAAACTTAAATTCAAATATGATAATAAATAGTGAAAACAAAAATCAACACCACATCAATAACACACATAACACCAAGATTTTTGAAGTGGAAAACCCGGTTAAGGGAAAACCCACGATGGGAACCTACCCACAATGAGATAATACCCTATTAGGAGTAAGTGAAATATTACAATGGGGAATGTACATGCATTTAGGCACACTGTCTAGAGCTCATTTCTCAAATCATAAAACAAGAAGGGCTATAACCCTTGGGAAGGCTCACTTCCTTACAAAAATATTCAGATTACATCCGAAGGATCATGAACTAATTAAATAGCATCTCTTCATGCATGGTTACATTTTTGGTTAAGCACAAATTCAAACTCTGCTCTTTCACACTTTTACACACTTCTTCGCACTTCTCCTTAGCTACTAAAATATCAAATCAATGTTCGCACATGTAGATACATCTCTCATATGAATATTACATATATGTATACATATCATCAACCTATATTTCAAGGTCGGATAAAACTTCAACACAAATTATAAAACAATAACCTCACACACTACAATAATACATGCGGACCAAATCAATGTCAGCTAAGACATAGTTCAGACCTAAACCAACACTGCATGAAAGAAACACCTCCAAGAATTACACCTTGAACATTTGTAACATGCTACAAACATCATGAATGTCGCATAAAATGAAGAAGACCTCCATATTAAGAAAATAATCAATAATACGCACAACGATCAATGCGGACCATCAACATGGATATAACACGATCTAGAAACATTTACAAGCAATGTGAATCACCACAACATCACCACTTACTAGATTCTTCATTATCATTATATAAATCCTCAACAACACCAACTATATTGACTGTCAAACTAAAAGATTCACTTGCAGACCTCCAAATCATAGACCATCTGAATTGAGGACACATGAATTTCCCAAACACTTCCAAATCCGCAAACCAAGATATTGCAATTTTAGAGCAATGTGGAGCAAAATCCAAAACACTGATCAACACTGAACGACTAAATACCAATCTCAATACCAAATCTCACAACTCATCAAAACACCATGTGAACCTCTGAAACTTTTGCTAAATCAACTAGAGATACTTATCTCAAAACCCATTAAATTGCAACAACTCATCTACAACACACTGACCAAACCAACTCATCCAATCTGACTGCAGCACTGGAATACATAGAAGAATATGTTGACATCAATGACAACACATTATTCCAACAAACTTATCAACAATATCCAACAGTCGCCCCCTTTGGCATTGATGACAACATATGGGTGTTAAAAACAATCAATGCAAAGAAAGAAATCAATAATCAAGAATCTACCATAATTCTCAACAATCTCCCCCTGAGATCAACACATGATATAACAGTTTTTCACATGCTTTTGTCCCCCTTTGACATCAATGCAAAAGGCACATACAACACAAATCTTGATTATCTCCCCTTTTGTCAAATAATCTCTCTCCCTTAGAAAAAACTCACAAATTTTAACCACACACTAACTACTCCCCTTGAGGAGAAGCCTCACTCATCAATCAGTTTCACAAGATATATATGTGAAGTCCATTGGACTAATGTAGTTCCATGCATCTTAGTTGTCATCAGGAGGGGAAATCACCCCTAGCTTCTCTCTGAGATAGTCAAAAGTATCCTTAGGCAAAGGCTTCATGAAGATATCTGCAATCTATTCCTTTATAGATACATACTCCCATCTGACTTCGTTCTCATTCACCTTCTCTCTCAAGAAATGAAACTTGATTGATATATGCTTAGTCTTTTAATGCAACACCGGATTCTTAGAAATGTTTATAGCACTTGAATTATCACAATAAATAGAAATAGGCTCATCAAAAATAACTCTGATATCCTTCAACGTCTGCTTCATCCAAGTCACCTGAGTACAATTGCTAGTAGCAGCAATGTATTAAGCTTTTGTAGTAGACAAAGATATAGCATTTTGCTTCTTACTCATCGAAGAAACCAATCTCTTACCCAAGAAAAATGCACCACCACTAGGACTCTTTATGTCATCAACATCACCTGCTCAATCAACATCAGTAAAAGAACTCAAAGTAAAGTCATCATCTCTAGGATACCACAAACCAAAATCAATTGTCCCTTTTAAATATCTAAAAACTCTTTTCATGACAACTACATGAGATTCGTTAGGATTAGCTTGAAATCTAGCAACAAGAAAAATATCATTCATAATATCTGGTCTAGTTTGAGTCAAATACAACAATCCACCAATCATAGATATGTATCTAGTTTTATTTTCTTTCAAAGAATCATCATCCTTTGTCAACTTACATCCAGTCACCATAGGTGTACCAACTGGCTTTGAATCATCTAAACCAAATTTCTTCAACAATTCATTCACATGCTTATATTGTCATATAAAAATACCTTTATCCAACTAAGTCATTTGCAATCTCAAAAAGAATTTTATTTCACCAATGAAAGATATCTCAAACTCATTTTTCATATCATCAACAAACTTCTTGCACAAACCATCATTTCCCCAAAAATAATGTCATCAACAAAAACTTCAACAATTAAGATGTTATCATTATCAATCTTGAGGTACATATTACTATAAGCACTACCTTTATTGAATTCCACCTTCATCAAATACTTATCTAATATGGCATACCAAGCTCTTGGGGCTTGCTTCAATCCATACAGTGCTTTCTTCAACCTGCAAACCATATCTTCCTAATCTATTAACAGAAAATCATCTGGTTTCTCAATATAGACTTCTTCTTACAACTTGCCATTAAGAAAGGTTGACTTGACATCCATTTCATAAACTGAAATATTTATAAGCAACATATGAAATAAATATTCTAATAGCTTCAATTCTAGCTACTGGTGCAAAAGTCTCCTCAAAATCAATACCTTCCATCTGAGAATAACCCTTACAAACAAATATTGATTTATTTCTAACAACTTTACCTTGCTCATTCAATTTATTCTCAAACACCCATTTAGTTCCAATTACATTTTTATCCTCAAGTTTGGGAACAAAGATCCATATATTATTCTTCTCAATCCGAGTCAATTCTTCTTCCATTGCTTTAACCCAATTTTCATCTTTACAAGCTTCATCAACATCTTTAGGTTCAATCTTTGAAATCAAGAAATACTCTTCAACGATTATTCTCCTAGTCATCACACTTATATTCTTATATCCTATGATCTGATTCTTTGAATGATTTAACCTTACATACCTGGAAGTCTTAAGATTTTCCTAATTCTTGGACTCTTGACCTCTTTCTTTTGCCTTAGCACTTGCACCTCCATCTTCATTCTCATGCTTTTTTCGAGCAATTTGAATTTGATTATGGGTCTGCACTTTCTTTCCTTTATCTACACTGAGATCCTGATCATCTAAATCATATCCACAAGATCTGATTTGTCTCTCATTTCCTTCATCAACCTTCATAGTAGCACTTTCAACTATCTTCCTCAATCTTTTGTTATAACATCGACAGGCCTTACTCTTAGTAGAATAACCAAGAAAGGTTTCTTCATCACTTCTAGCATAAAAATTCCCTAGATCTTCATCTCTTCTGATATAGCATTTACTACCAAAAATTCTGAAATATCTAACTGTAGGGTAAGTGCACCAAGATGGTGAACAGAAAAGTGGCCTCATGTAAATAAAAAAATGAAATTTTTCATAACCCATGCGTGTTCTATGAAATTTAAAAACATACTAGGCTTGGTAGCTAAAAATAAAAATAAAAACAAAAAGTTCCTCGGGATTTGGCCAGTAGTAGACATAACCAAAGATGGTGCTCAAGAGTATTATGAGAAGATTGAAGTGAAATGTAAGAAGATGATTAATACAGTTTTCTTATATTCACCCAAGGTTTCCACCACTTCAAGATGGCCTAAATACTTCCATAGGAGTGATTTCAATGAAGAATACAATGATATGGTCACTATGCTAGCACAAGTGAAAGGTTTGAGAGATTCTCATTACTTTCAAAACTATATGTGCTATTACATGAGCATAATCAGAAAATGGGCAACCAAAATAAATTGGGGTGACCAGATTAGTGGTGCACTTTGTGCATAGTTGAAAGAGGTCTAAACAACATTGAAGTTGTATATGACCTCTTACCTTGTGTATGCAGCTGCATCTATGAGGCAATATCCAGGTTTGTCTATAAAGGTTGATAGAAGGTTAGTACATGTTTGGAACTACTATGATCACCTTACAATCAATAATCAGGGAATTCATTTCAAAAGGGTCAATGATGCCTTCTTTGTTGTATAGAAGTGTATGTTTGATAAAGGTATAGAGAATAGAAGACTTTCAGAAGTAGCATACAAAAGAGTTTCTTTCTTTGGTTATGTATTCCTTCAATTTCCTACTTTCACATATATCCACATAGGATGTTTTACAGGTGAACCATTCATACTGCCAAGGTATCCTTCAGATAAAATTATTCTCATGGAATTATGTCGACAATTGATTCATGTACATGAAGGGCAATCATAAGCTCATAAGACTAGCCTTAAATTTTTAGAAGCCATTGGTCGATATTCAGTGATGACCAACCCAAAAGCCAAAAATATGGAGAAAGAAATGCAATGAAATACCATGAAGGGGTTCAAGGCTCATAATAATTTTGATTTTTTCGTGGGATGAAGAAAAAAATCAAGAGGGGCTATACACATGTATATCGGCTCGAAGATGTCTGGGCAGATTGTGGAAATGAGGAAGATGTGAGAAGAATGGATTTTAGTCATCTCACTTTGGAACAGATTGAGAACATGGTTTTGGCTACAATCCCGGATACAATGGAAGATACTGGTGACATAGTAGACCCAATCTACTTTAAGTGAAAGATTGCCGATTCTCCCTTGCCACTCATCCAATGGTCCAGAAAGGAAATTATGTCTATTACCCAAAGAATTGGCCCTATTCTGGCTAATACTAATGCATGGTTGGTGAAAAAGAGGATTAGAATGAACCAACTTCCTTCCAGTTCTAGTGATGATGATAATAGTGATGGTCCAATTGGAAATATAGATAAATTAAGGACCAAGACCAAAGCAGATATGCAAGTACCTCCATCAATCCCTTCGATACAATCTAAGGGAAAAGGACCTAAATTCAAATTCACTATTAAAGGGTTAAAGAAAGGTGAATTTGCATCAACTACACAAGTGACACAAGCAGAAGAGCTTGAGCAGCCAGTTGTTGAATAGGTTGAGAAAGAAAAAGAACAAGAATAAGGAGAAATTCCTCATGAAGAGGAAATGCAAGTTGAAGAACCAAATCATCAAGGTTAGAGTGATACCCCCACCACTTCATAGGTATCAACTCCTACACAAGTTATCATTCATTCTATTGAATCAGATTCGGAACAAGAGGAAGAAGAATATGATGATGAGGGGTTGAATATAGAATTAACACAACATGAGGGTGATCAGCAATATGTTACATTGTCTAGTCTCTCAAGTTTTGATGATGTTCCTACATCCATTATTGAGTCTTCAATTCTGGATTTTACTGAATCTTTGGAGCAGATAATTATAGATAAGCAGTCAGTGGGCCTACCTTCCATAACAATCATGGTTGAAGCTCCACCTATTGTAAGTACTATTGTTTCCACTAAGACACCATCTACAGTTGTGACCTTAGTTGTTTCAAAGGTGGCATCAATAATGGCTATTGTTTCTCCATCAACAGAAATGCCATCTGTTACCACAGCCTTAGTACCAGTAATTCCATCTTCTATTGTTGCACCTTCAAGTCAGAATGTGTCTCAGATACCAACTACTACTTAGAAGGAGACCACAACTCCATCTACCAAAGTATATTTACCACCATGGATGGATATAGTAGCACCTAAAAGGAAGAAATAGGTGATTTCAGTAGATGAATTTGATTTTGAGCAGTTGGCTCCTCCCAAAGACAAAAGCGCTAAAAAGCCAAAGATTGTTTATCAAGTGTTGGTGGATCCTGCCACAAAAAGAAAATATGTTGAGGTCATGGTGCCATCTTTAGATAAGAACAAGGATAATATTCAACCTAAAGATTATACTATGCAAACTATAGAACTTGGAGTGGAGACACATGAGAGTGTCAAGTTAGACTCTCAAACTGCTTTCAATTCTCTTGTGCGAAGGTTTGATCAAGAAAGAGACAAAAAGAATGAATGGAAGCAAAAATGTGAGCAGTTTACAAGTGTGCTTCTCAAGTCACATAATCTTCTCAGGAGGTTGAGCTGATTGTTTCCACAATTGATACTGAGGCTCTCAAAAAAGTGGAACAGGTGGGCATCAAGGGCCAAGTAGTGGACAAATGGATTGCCCGTTTGAAATCAGAGGGCTCTCATCTTCTGGATTCAATGATTAAGTTGTTAACCAACTTTGAGGTGGTTCAAATTCAAATGAAAGGTGTTAAAACTTCTTTATCTCAAGAGACCGAATATATTGAAAAGAGTGTAAATCTTTGGGGTAAAATGGAGGATTTCAGAATTAATGTCCTTGTAGAAAACAAGGTAATTTTCACAAGAGAGAAGTACATCCAAACTCTGTCACTATTATCTCATAAAAAGGAAATAATAAATTCAATTATTATGGAGTTGGATCATGAAAAGAAAGAAGGTGATGATGAGATTGACCATATTTCAGCAAGGATAGCTGAGATTCCTTGTTATTTGTATGATGATAATCAAAAGCTTGTGACCAGTGATAGCATCATACAAGAATATATTTCCCTAATAGATCACTGTATAGAACACAATTTCATATTGAGTGCATTTGATAAGTTGCTCAAAATACAAGTCAATTTTGAAGTTCTTGCATCAATGTTGAAAGATCGAAGGAAGAGATACGTGAAAGTTGGAGATACAATTTCTCGAGTTCACATCATCACTAGTTCTACCACAATATCAGACAAAGACGAGATGGAAGTTGTTTTGGCTAAGTTTGAGGAATTCCAAAAATCCAATGAGGAGGAGAAAGATGAATAAAGAGTCCCCATTGACACTATATTTTCATGTAGTTGCATTCTTAGTTACTACAAATTTTCTTGCAGTTGCATTTTCATTTTATGCAATAGTTGTAGTCAAGTGGGACTATGCAGTTGAACTAGTCAACTATGCCCACATTTTTCTCCACTCTTTTCCTATATAAGGAGGACCTCTTTTGTACATGTTTATCTTTTATTATGCTAAGCAAGACTTTGCCAAAATTTTACCTCAACAAAGACTTTGATTTTTTGATGTAAAGTTTGATTCAAGGAAATAAAGATAGCAATCCACTAGTTTCTAAATTGTGTTGGACTAACGATTGTGTTTATGAGTGAACTGTTCTTATGTTGAGTTCTCATAATCATTTATTAAATAATTGAATCATATTGGTGATATTTTTTATGTGAGTAAAAGAAATTTCCAGTTGTGATAAGTAGACTTTGTGCTATTTGCATATTTGGGAAATTTTCTAATAATTAAGTGATTACATGGGAAGCTTTGTATTGCTGCCAATTACTTGTAGTTTTAGGAATCAATGATCATATCTTGGAGACATTGAGATACAAGTTGAGGTTTAAGTTGAAATAGTGGTGATTAAAGTAGTTGCACTCACGTAAGACTTTGAGCTTACATGATTGTCTAGACATTAAGAATTTTGTCAAGAAGTTCTTTTAGTTGTTAAAGTTTATTAAGTTGTAAGAAATATCATCAAGTGAAGGGAAAATACATTAATTTTGAAAAAAGAGAATTGCATGCCCTAAGCTTACACCTGAATTTTATTTTCATAAGTTTTTGAAATACCCAAGATTCCAATAGGGAACCTCCCCCTGCTAAGAGGAAAGAGTTTGTCTTATCATAGTTGTGTGTGAAATATGTGTTTTGTCATTGGTACGTTGGTGAAAAAATATTCACCCAACAATTTTTTGGAGACTTTGTTGGAGAGCGATGTGCATTTGGTATCTTCTCTTTTGGGTTGCAGTGTGCTTTTCATTGTAATATTTGTATTGCTGATTTTCTCAAAGTACTATCTGGCTGATCGATGTTACACTCGTGGACAATGAGTAGCAGGAATTGTTGATCTTACCTTTGAGTTTTTTTAGCAACCTAATTTTCCTTTTGTGATTCCTCCACGGACATGATCTCCTTTGTAGTGGACGCAAATTTTTCCTCCTATTGCACAACGGTCTCCTATAACAAGTGAGGCGTCAAGTTTGCAAGTTGCAATTGTTCTATTTACAAATCGTTTAGTAATACCACCATATAATCCATTAAGGATGGTTTTCCAAGGTCCTTGGGGTATTGTGTTTGGCCCTTTGATCCTAACAGCACCTTTACATTAACTTTCAAAAGGAACAAGAAATAATTTGCCTAATTTTTTGGGAGATGGTGCTCAACATCCTCATGAGCACATCACTGCTTTTTATATCGCATGTGGTGTTCTCAGTGTTGAACATGAAGATGTTTCTGTGAGATTGTTTATTGAAACTTTGCAAGGTGTAGTTGTTGATTGGTTTTATCATCTTCCAAATAATTATATTACAAATTGGGCTAGCCTCAAAACAAGGTTTGAGGAAAGGTTCAAACCTACTGAAGATGATCATGTGCTTTTAGCACAATTGAGTCAAATGAAGAAAGAACCACAAGAGCCTATGTGAGAAGTTGTGGTGAAGTTTAATAAGTTGGCCAATCGTATTCCAACTACTTCTGAACCTACTGCTAGAAACTTAAAATGTTTCTTTATTAATGCTCAATTGCCAAAAGTAAGTTTTCTTTTGTGTAGGGATAATCCTGTAGATTTGGGTGTTGCACAACAGATGGCCATATCAGTTGAAGATGATCGTATCCTTGCTAGTAAGATAAGAAAGGATCCTAACAAGATTAGGAATAGTTAAATTATTGATGTATCCACCTTCTTCAATAAATTATTGCTGATCATATTATTCAAGAGCTAGCAAATGAGTTGTTAGCACTTAAGAAGCAAATTTCCTCTCAAGAGAATACTGCTTATCATGATGTTCCAAGAAGGAATTATCCAAATAATGCTTCCAATTATGTTATGCGCAATCAAAAAAAGTTACCTCCTACTCTAGAGAGGCTTGCATTGGAAGCATCACCTCAAAATTCAGCCACGGGCTACTATGAGGCTGAACAAAATGATCTTCCTTCATTTGGTGATGAAGATGCCAATTTACTTCAAAGGGATGATGCAGAATTGGTTGGCGACTCTGACATCATACATTTGCATTATGAAGAAGATAATATGCAAGATGTGCATGATGGAGATGTCTTTGCAGTTTTTACTCATTCGCAAACACAAGCAGTGCAGTTGCCTGTCAATGCAAATAGTGATGACTCCACACAAGTCAAGGATTCTCAACACCTGCCAATTACTATTGCTAAGCGTGGAACTCCTTTACCAAATCCACCAAAGGGTAAATCCATTCCTAAATACAATGTGAAGGATAAAAATGTAAGTGCTCCTTTGACTGCCGCAAATTTTTCTACACCTACATCAAAGACCAGTGCCCCTAATGTTTCAAGTTCTCAAAATGAGAACCTTAACCAATCTTTGATGAACTCTTTTCAGTCATTTGATATTATAGATTATGCTAGAAAAACTAAAGTACAAATGTCTAAAGTAGAATATTTGAGATCCAATCTGGATCAATTTGATCGATTGGTCAAATTTGTAAAAGAGAAAGATACTTCCTCAAGTAACCCTCCCAAAACCAACATATCCCAAAATAGTTTAGTGAGTTCTTCTTCTCCAACAAAAAAGATAGAACCATTTTATATCTTTTTGTTGATTAATGGTCATAGGTTAAGTAATTGTGTAATTGATTCTGGAGCATCTGACAATGTCATGCCAGCAAAAGTTGCCAATGCTCTTGGTTTAACCTTGACTAAGATGTTTGATAGATGATTTTCTATGGATAATAAGAAAGTCCCACTAATAGGTCAAATTAAGGATGCACAATTTTCTTTTGCCACATTCCTAGACAAGAAGATCGAAATGACAGTATTAGTAGCTGATGTGTTGGCTTCCTATGGCATATTATTAGGAACGAATTATTGTAGAGTTGTTGGAGGAGAATTGAATATGGATATGGCTGAAGCATGTGTTCCCATCAAGGGAGAGATCTAAAAGTTGTATCTAGAAAAGGAATCACAATACACCATTGTAAAGTGATTACCCATACCTGATGACTCAAAAACAATCTGAACCCATTGATGATGAGTTTGAAGTTGTACCTGAAATAGAGGATGTCATTTCACTTGATGAAAATTCAAGTGATTGTGAGAGTATTGTTGTTTAATCTGTGGGATCCTCAACTCCACAAGAGCAACTTCTCAATTTGATATTGCCAGTGTTGGTGATCCAAATGATGTTTGGACATTAGAGTTTGATGGTAGTTGTTCTTCCACTGGATTGGGGGCAGGTATTTTTTTGGTGTCTCCTGATGGTTAAATTTTCCCATTTTCTTTCAAGTTATAGTTTGGCAATACTAATGATATTGTTGAGTATGAGTCTCTTCTTTTGGGAATGAATGTCAAGCTCAAAAGAAAGGAATTAAGAATCTGCATGCTCAGAGAGATGCTTAATTGATTGTTTGTTAAGTCAGAAATATCTATCAGATAAGAAGCGATAGGCTAAGGAATTATTGTAATATTAAGTGGGATTCAATTGAGGCATTTGATGCCTTTGATCTATCTATTGTTTCCTGGGAATTCAATGATAGAGCAGATTCCTTAGCAGTATCGACAACCTTGTTGATTCCATATTAGGATTTTCCAGGACTGACATATACTATCAAGATGATTTTCTGACCAAGTGTTCTTGATAATTCTGACAATTGGAAGGTGTTCAATGATGATCAGCACATAATCAATTTCTTACAGACTATTGATAACTTTGATTATTTTTATTTTGATGGTAGTCAATATCCTTCAAGAGATGCCATTGAAAGTGGTTATGCAGAAACTGGTGAAAAGTTCCTACAACTGAAAAGTAATAAGATTCCTAAGGTTCTTATTTCTCTTGAAAAATTGTTTGACAAGCATGATCACTATGTCAAAAAACAATAGAAATCGGCTTCTAGTAAAATGGAGTATGAGCAAGTGAATATTGGAACGGATGAGAATCCAAAGATGATCAACATTGGAAAATGTTGTTTACATGAAGAAAGACGTAAATTTGTTACATTATCACAGCAATATATTGATGTCTTGGCCTACTCTTATGATGACTTGAAGTCTTTTTGTCCTAAAGAGCTTCGTCATGACATTCCATTAAAGCCGAGTTTTTCTCCTTTTCATAAAAAAACAAAGGCAATACAATCCCAAGAATTCTGATACCATATTTGCTGAAATCCATAAAATGTTAAAAGAAAGGATAATCTTCCCCATTCACCACTCCACCTGGATAGATAATATTGTGCTAATGTGAAAGAAGAATGGTGAGATCCGAATATGTGTTGATTTTAAAATTTTAAATCAAGCATCCTTGAAAGACAATTACCCGTTGCCTATCATGGATTAAGTTTTACAAGTTATCACTGGGTCTAAGATGTTGTCTATGTTGGATGGCTTCTCTGGATATAATCAAGAATAGGTTCTTGAGAAAGATCAACACAAGACTGCTTTTACAACCCCATGGGGTACCTTTGCATACCATAGAATGCCTTCTGGGTTGATAAATGGAGGAGCGACTTTTCAGCATGTAATGGATTTGGCTTTTCGAGTTTTTCTTGGTAAGTTCATTGTGGTTTATCTTGATGATTTAACTATTTTCTCTAAATAGCATTAGGATCATTTTTATCATCTACAACAAGTGCTTGAGAAGTGCCAGCAGCATGGGATATCTCTTAATCCCAAGAAATCAGGTTTTGGGGTTACAGGGGAAAAATTGCTTTAACACATTATGTCTAAGGAAGATATCAAGATTGATGCTAAAAGAGCTAAGGTCATCCGCAATCTTTCCTTACCAACAAGTAAGACATGTTGTTGTGCACTCTTTCTTTGGTAAAGTAAACTCCTTGCGAAGGTTCATTCCAGACTTTTCCGAACAGACTCTCCACATAGGTGACATGATGAAAGGAAAATCTCTTTTCAAATGGAGTCATGAAGGAAAGAAATCCTTCCATGAAATCAAGGAAGCCATGGCAAATGCTCCAATTTTGGTGTGTCCTGATTACACCAAAGAGTTTACCATGTATAGTTATGCATCTAATCATACCTATTCGTCTATACTGATGTAGAATAATAATGAGGGTGTTGAATCACCCATTGCGTTCATGAGTTACCCATTGAAGGCTCATTAAATGAAATACTCAGAAATGGAGAAGCATGCCTTTGTCATTGTTAAAGCGATAAAACATTTTAGATTTTACACTCTAAGCTCACATGTCATTGCACTCATTCCTAATGTTGTTGTCAAGTCAATTCTAACACAACAGGAATTTGGAACTAAAAGGGGCAACTGGGTTGCCAAAATTCAGGAATATGACATGGAAATTAAGCCTACTAAGTTTGTTCATGGAAAAGGTTTGTGTTAGTTGATCATCGATAACAAATAAAGTGATGAGGTAGTTCTAAAAAATGAAGGCATGAATCAAGATCTTCCCAAGCAATTGTTTGTCAACACCATTGATGAGTGGTATTCTAACTTGGCAATCTTTTAACATATGGTGAGTGTCCCACACACCTGTCACGCAATGAAAGGTGGACTTTGAAGCTCAAAGTGGTTAACTTTGTCTTATGGGATGATGGATTGTATAAGAAGGGTTTGGATGGAAATTTCTTGTGTTGCATTGACAAACAACAAGAAGTAAGGTTACTTCAAGCTTTTCATGATCTTGCTTGTAGAGGATACTTTTTTGCCCCTATCATTGCATACAAAATTTTGAGTGCAAGATACTATTGACCAACCTTGTTTAAGGATGCATATAGTTGGGTTCACAAATGCAAACAATGTCAGCAGTTTTTTGGTAAGCCTAAGTTGGTTGCACTTCCTCTCAAGCCAGTGGTAATTGAAGCGCCATTCCAGCAGTGAGGATTGGATTTCAGTGGACTTGTAAATCCATCATCTAGTGCAGGTCACATGTATATTCTCACTACTATAGATTACTTCACCAAGTGGGTGGAGGCAATTTTGACAAGGCAAGCTACTTTGCCAGTGGTTTGTCAATTTTTCAAAGAGAACATCGTTTCAAGGTTTGGTGTTCCTCATAAGATTGTCACTGATAATACTCCATGTTTTTCATCTTATGAGATCATTGACTTCTATTTTGATTATGGTATTGCGCTTTCACACTTGTCTAATTATTATCTGCAAGGGAATGGTCAGGTTGAGTCAAGTAACAAGAATCTGGTTACAATTATCAGGAAGCTTGTTGATGAGAGATAGCGGACTTGGCACAAGGCTCTCTATGATGCACTATGGGTGGATCGTATAACTCCTAAGAGAGCAATCAGCATGTAACCATTCCAACTTTGGTACAAAATGAATGCCAAGATTCCTATCACTTTACAATTTATAGTATTGAAGCTTTGCAAGGTTGTTGAAGATGAGACCTACCTAAATTTGCTTGATAAGCGGATAATGTTTCTAACTCAGTTGGAAGAAACAAGGGTAGAGGTGGTAGATAGAATTGTTGCACACAAAAGCCAAGTGAAGGTGTTAGTTGACAAGAAGATAACTTCTCATGAGTTTGCGGTTGGTGATCAAGTCTTGTTATGGGACAAGAGGAGGGAGTCGAAGGGAATGCATGGGAAATTTAATTCCCTATGGAGAGGCCCCTTCACTATTCATGAAATAAATGGTAAGCATAGTTACTTGCTCGCATATGCTGATGGTACCCCATTCTCACTACCTCATAGTGGAGAACATTTGAATCTCTTTACTCAATAAAGAGCATCGAAAGAACAAAGTTGACATATTGCAAATATTAGTATAGTGTTTCTTTAATGTCTTTTTGTCACCTGACTCTATAGACCAATGGATACAGGCACTCGGAGTTCTGGATTCTACAATCTTCAAATGGTGAAGCTTGTTCCCCAGTCAGAGCCAGTTGTTATCATTGATTTCGGCATGGCCAAAATCGTGAGGCAACCCTACCAAACTGGTCAATTTTATACCTCACGTCCTCTAGGAAAGGTTAATTGACTCCGTCGGTTAGTCAAAATCCTGCTTTTTGTTGTTTATTTTCATCATTTTTTAAGTTAGTAGATTTTTTGCAGTTTTACCTGCAAGTCGAACTTTAAAGTCCGACCTGTAGGATGTTTATTTTTTAAGTCACTTGCATATCAGACTTTAAAGTCTGATGTGCAAGTTTGCAGTTTTTAAGTTCACTGCAGGTCGGACTTTAAAGTTTGATCTACAATCTTGTCAGGTTTGTCCGTTGCAGAATGGACTTTAAACTCTGACCTATAGGGGTTAGTCAGCTGCAGATCGGACTTTAAAGTCCGAATTGCAGGGGTTTTTAGCTACAAATGAAACTTTAAAGTTTGACCTGCACGACACGCAATTGCATTTAATGCAACTTTTAATTAGGGTTTAATGAGTTTAAATCGAGTTTTAAGCAGAGAGTTTTCTAACTTAGTTGGAAGAAACAAGGGCAGAGGTGGTAGATAGAATTGTTGCACACCAAAGCCAAGTGAAGGTGTTATTTGATAAGAAGATAACTTCTCATGAGTTTGCGGTTGGTGATCAAGTCTTGTTATGGGACAAGAGGAGGGAGCCGAAGGGAATGCATGGGAAATTTAATTCCCTATGCAGAGGCTCCTTCACTATTCATGAAATAAATGGTAAGCATAGTTACTTGCTCGCATATGCTGCCGGTACCCCATTCTCGCTACCTCATAGTGGAGAACATTTGAAGCTCTTTACTCAATAAAGAGCATCGAAAGAACAAAGTTGTACATATTGTAAATATTAGTATAGTGTTTCTTTAATGTCTTTTTGTCACCTAACTCTATAGACCAACGAATACAGGCACTCGAAGTTCTGGATTCTACAATCTTCAAGTGGTGAAGCTTGTTCCCTAGTTAGAGCCAGTTGTTGTCATTGATTTCGGCATGGCCAAAATCATAAGGTATCCCTACCAAACTGGTCCATTTTGTACCTCGCATCCTCTAGGAAAGGTTAATCGACTCCGTCGGTTAGTCAAAATCCTGCTTTTTGTCGTTTATTTTCATCATTTTTTAAGTTAGTAGATTTTTTGCAGTTTTACCTGCAAGTCAAACATTAAAGTCCGACCTGCAAGAAGTTTATTTTTTAAGTCACTTGCATATCGAACTTTAAAGTCTGATGTGCAAGTTTGCGGTTTTTAAGTTCACTGCAGGTCGGACTTTAAAGTCTGATCTACTATTTTGTCAGGTTTGTCAGTTGTAGAACGGACTTTAAACTCTGACCTACAGGGGTTAGTCAGCTGCAGATTAGACTTTAAAGTCCGACTTGCAGGGGTTTTTAGCTACAGTTCGAACTTTAAATTCTGACCTACACGACACGCAATTGCATTTAATGCAAATTTTAATTAGGGTTTAATGAGTTTAAATCGAGTTTTCAACAAAGAGTTTTTTAGTGGTGAATCTTTGCCAATTGGCGAATTCTACGTTTTTTTTATTTAGGAAATGGCGAATAGTCTGGGGCAACATAGTGGTCAAATCACCAGGAATTTTGGGGTTAACGATACACATATTCTAGCTTCACCATTGACCACACACCATTCAACGTGCATGGCTGTAATATTCGCCTGGAATCACTTAGATGTGGGTATTAGATCACCTTCGTTATTCGCCAAAAATAGTAAAACGACCACGTACCCAGGACCTAATTCGCCAACGGTAAATTAAATGTTCATTGCACATGTCGGCCAAATAATAAATTTGCCACTATCAATTAAAACATTATAAGCATTCGAGGACCCATTTTGCCCTGCTTAAATCAAGGTGCATTTTGAAACGCCCATGCAATTCACCAAAAATGCAATCATGGATTGATATAAATACACTCCTTCTTACAATTTGTTCATGTTTGATTAGTAAATTTGGGAGTTCTTGATTCGCATTCCACAATTTGAGTTGGAATGTCGAAGTTCATTGTAGGGCGGAGGGCCAGAGTTACAATCCTACAATCCTAAATACTCGGCTGAGAATGAAGCTGAACCTATTAGTACTAGTCAATTTTTGGATCTTGAGTCCATTTGGGATATAGAAGCCTCGGACTGAGTCACTGAAGTGAATTAGTAGTTAGTTTATAGGTATTTATACTATAGTTCTTGAGTCATATTACAATTTGCAATACTATATTTGTCATTGATGATTTTTGATATTGTATTCCTTGAATTTGTCAATCAAAATGGATACTTATTTCATATTTTGAATAGTGAATTTGAAATATTAGTAAACAATTAGAATTTATTTTATGAATTATTAGTAAACAATTGAATTTTTAATAACTTGGTTCCACATTATGTTAAACATGAAATGCAACAATTTGTGTCACAAGATCCATAAAATTATTCATATTGCATAACTGTTAGAACCTTTCTACTGTTCTACATCAAATGCTTAACATGATGTTCATGGCGATTAGGGTTTTGTGTTTTTTTTTGTCTTAGTTGGCTAGTAAACCAAAGTTGTCATGCGTTGAAAATCTGAGTTGTCCTCTCTTTATTTGTCCATGTCAACATCAAGTGTGGTCAAATGGTTGGTCAGACAATGAGACATGTTTAATGTTTCATCTCTAACTCACAGATAAATTTCCTGTTTAACAATTTAAGTGGCGAGTTAGCGAGTGTTGGTTTCGGTTTAAATCGTGAGGTCTCTAGTTTTTTGGGTGTTAGCATTTTATGTTAGCGAGCTGGAGATTGTTAATGAAATTACTTTGGTCGTGAGTTCTCGAATTGGTTTGATGTCATGCATTATAGCCGCGAGAGTTAGCAAGTAAGTCATTAATAGTCTATGTGCCACTACTCGCGCTTGTTTATGAAGGTAATACTAATTAACATAAAACATTGATTTTTGTTGGTAGTCGCTAGGTCACTGTGGTCAAGAGATAAATAGTTTTGAGATTTTATGGTTATTGCTATCTCGCAAGTCCTTTATCATCAAGTCAGTTTAATTTGCGAGCTTGCGAGTACTGGGAGATTTTAGTTGTCACTACCTCGCAAGATGTTTTGCACTTGACCATTTTACATTGCAAGGTTGCAATTGGGTGTGATTTTATGTTATCCTAAGGTCGCGAGGTGTTCACAGTTAAGTCATTTTAATTTGTGATCATGCAATGTGGTTGGTATCGTAGCTTAGTTGGTATCATTGCTTGCTCACAGGTTTTGAAGTTGTTTATCATTTTATGTTGCGATCTGGCGACAGGTAAGTTTTGGTCTGATTTTGTGGTCATCGCATGCTCGTAGGTTTGTAAGTCCTAAGTCAAAAAGTGTTGTGAGCATGTGATGGCGGTTAAGTGTCTTGTTGTCTTGGGATCACAAGGGTTTAAGTCAAGTTAAGTTTTGAGTTGTGAGCTTATGATGAAATAAGTTGTTTTGTTAGATTTGTAGTGGTCGCCAGCTCGTAGGTAAAGAAAGAATATTACAAATGTTGTTGTGAGGTTGCGACTGAAGGGCTTGATGAAGATCAATGGTTGTTGCTCACTCATGCGATTAAGAAGATTTGGTAGCATTGTCGGTAACTCGTTGGTTACTTTCCAAATTATTATAACCGATTGCGAGTGTGCGATTAAAGATGGGGATTGACACATGGACTTGTTTGTCAGGTTTTGTAAAAGTTTTGCCACATGTTTTTGTTAGGGTTTCAAGCAGATCCGAAGCAAATATGAACTAACAATTATATGCAGATTTAAATACAAAAGATAAAGAAATAAAACAGGACACAGATAACACAGAGATTTAACGTGGTTCACCCAGAATGGGTTACGTCCACCATACACAGCCGTCCAATCTTTCTTATTATCCAGCAAAAATAGTACATCAACCTTACAATGCCTTAAGCATCCCAGCCACTTATAACATGCGTTTTTAGGGCAACAAACAAAGTCGGCCTTTTTAGGGTTTTATTACAATGTCGGTTTTCATCAACAAAAACGGCAAAAAAAATTTTCTCGGGGGCTGCCGCCCCCGAACCCCCGCGAGGATACGTGCTGAGTGTATAGTACTTTGCTGATCAGTCGCCACATTTCAACAATCTCCCACTTGGAGACTGATACTACACGACACCACTGTACATGCAACATCCGCTGGATAAAACACTAGGACTTGACTGGTATAAATTCCACAATTATTAATCAAGAAGACCAACAGAAACTGATGAAGAAATCAGCTTCTCTTGTGGAACTGCCTTTGTGAACATATCGGCAGGATTCTCACTTGTGTGAATCTTCTCAAGCCGTAACTGACCCTCCTCCAAAATAGTCCGAATGAAGTGGTACCTGAGCTGAATGTGCTTTGTCCTTGAATGAAAAGCAGAGTTCTTCGCAAGATGAATGGCACTCTGGCTATCAGTATACAATGGGCTATCCTCTTGTGTCTGACCCAATTCCTTCAGAAAACATTGCAACCAAATCATCTCTTTGCTGGCTTCTGTAGCAGCAACATACTCAGCTTCAGTGGTTGAAAGTGCAACAACCTTTTGCAGCCTAGAAATCCAACTGACTGCAGTTCCCCCTATAGTAAAAACATACCCTGTAGTACTCCTCCGTGAATCAATATCACCTGCCAGATCAGAGTCAACAAATCCACTTAGAGCAGCATTAGATCCTTTGAAACATAATGCCTTCGTAGTAGTTCCTTTCAAATACCGAAGAATCCATTTCACAGCATTCCAATGTTCCATACCCGGATTACTCATAAACCTGCTCACAACTCCCACTGCATGTGCAATATCTGGCCTTGTGCATACCATTGCATACATCAGACTGCCAACAGCTGATGAATACGGGATGTTAGACATTTTATTAACCTCTTCCTGTGCCTTTGGACACATCTCCTTAGTCAATTTGAAATGACTAGCCAAAGGTGTACTAACTGCTTTTGCATCCTGCATGTTAAATCTTTTCAACACCTTCTTTATATACTCACTTTGGGACAAATTCAAGGTTCTATTTTTCTTGTCCCGTGTAATCCTCATACCCAGAATTTGCTTAGCTGCACCCAAATCCTTCATAGCAAATGACCTGGCTAATTTTTGTTTAAGATCATTTATATGTTGCATGTTAGACCCAGCAACAAGCATGTCATCAACATAAAGCAACAGGATAATATAACTGCCATTATCAAATCTCTTAAAATATACACAATGATCAGAATGACATCTATGATAACCGTGTTCAGCCATGAAACTATCAAATTTTAAATACCATTGTCGGGGTGCTTGCTTTAGGCCATACAGACTTTTCTTCAACCTGCACACCAAGTTCTCCTTACCTTTGACCTCATATCCTTGTGGTTGCAACATGTAAATTTCCTCCTCCAGATCTCCATGGAGAAAAGCTGTTTTGACATCTAATTGTTCAAGATGTAAATCATCTGCAGCCACAAGACTAAGTACAGTTCTAATTGAAGTCATTTTTACAACTGGAGAAAATATTTCATCATAATCTATACCCTTTTTCTGTGCAAAACCTTTTACCACAAGTCTGGCCTTATATCTTTTCTGACCTCCTTCCTCCTCCTTCAGCCGATAAACCCATTTGTTAGGCAAGGCTCTTTTTTCTGCAGGTAAAGGGACTAAGTCCCAAGTCTTATTTTTCATCAAGGAGTCCATCTCCTCTTTCATGCCTAGTTGCCACTGTTGTTTGGCATCCACCTGCATTGCTTCTTCATATTCTTCTGGTTCACCAGAATCTGTTAATAAAATAGAATACAAAGAAGGAGAAAATCTTTCAGGGGGTCTACTTGTCCTCGTAGAACGTCTAACACTTGCAGGAGTTTGTGGGACAATCTGTTGTTGCTGAGCATCAGGTACCTGTGGCATTTCATTTTCAGGAATCTCATCCAACACCACATATTCTTGTTTGTCCTATTCATGCTTCTTTTCCTGCATCTGTTCTTTATACATAACCTTCTCATTGAATATAACATCTCTACTTCTAATTATTTTCTTATTTTCAAAATCCCATAACCGATAGCCATATTCATCTATCCCATATCCAATGAAGGTACATTTATGAGATTTAGCATCAAGCTTGGTTCTGTTTTCTTTATCAACATGGACAAAAACTTCGCAACCAAAAGTTTTTAGAAAAGAATAATTTACCTTTTTACCAGTCCATGCCTCCTCTGGAATACCACCATCCAAAGGGGTTGAAGGTCCTCTATTTATCAAATAGACAGCAGTATGTACAGCATCTGCCCAAAAATGTAAGGGCAATCCAGCATGCAATCTCATGCTCCTCGCACGTTCCATGATGGTCCTATTCATTCTCTCTGACACACCATTTTCCTGTGGAGTTCCTGGAACTGTCTTCTGCTTTCGAATCCCATTTAAGGAACAGTAATCTTCAAATGCTTTGCTGCAATACTCACCTCCATTATCCGATCTGAGACACTTCAACTTTTTTCCTGTCTCATTCTCAACCAGAGCTTTCCATTTCTTAAAAGTTTCAAAAACATCTGATTTTTGTTTTAGGAAATATACCCATGTTTTTCTAGTTGAGTCATCAATAAAAATAACATAATAACAAGAGCCACCAAGAGATGATACCTGAGCCGGTCCCCATACATCTGAATGTACAAGCTCTAACTTCTCACTCTTCTTCTCTTTTCCAACCTTGAGAAATCTGACTCTTTTCTGTTTACCATAAACACAGTTTTCACAGAACTCTAAATCAATCTTCTTTAGTCCTGGCAATAGATTTTTGGAGTGAAGGATTTTCATCCCTTTCTCACTCATGTGCCCAAGCCTATGGTGCCACATTATCGAATCTGTTCTTGCAACATTTATTGTTGTTGTCCCTGTAGTAACTTTATCTGTAGTAGCTAAGGTAGAGTAAGTGTTACCAGTACACAGATATAATGTGCCTACCTTCGAACCTTTAGCTACTACTAACGATCCTTTAGTGACCTTCCACATACTGTCTGAGAAGGTAACTATGCAACCTTCACTACCTAGTTGCCCTGCAGAAATTAAATTTCTGAACATGTCTTACCTCCTGCAGAAACCAGTCATTACCATTCTGCAACTTGATCTTTATCTTTCCTTTTCCAACAATTTGACAGGGCTCATCATCACCCAAATATACCTGTCCAAAATCACCTTGAACATAATCTAGAAAATATTTTCTATGGGGTGTAGCATGAAATGAAGCCCCAGAATCTATTACCCAAGAATCATTAACATTATCCAAACATAAGATTAAAGCATCTTGTAGAGTATTACTTGCAATATTAGCTTCCTTACTGTCATTTTCATTTTTGTCTCCTTCTTTGTTTTTCCGAGACCAACAGTCTTTCTTTAGATGACCAGGTTTTCCGCAGTACCAGCAATCTTTCTTTCCTCTAGATTGAGAGCGTCCTTTCTTTGACTTCCCTCGTGACTTCTCATTCCCAGGGCCTTTTCCTCTTTCCTTTGATCTTCCTCTGTTCTCCACATTCAAAACACTACCCGATGATGTTGGAGTCTCACCTGTGCTTTTCCTTCGCATTTCCTCGCTTAGGATAACACCAACAATATCATCAAATACCAAAGTATTTTTACCAGAGACAGAGTTACTTACAGCCATAACCAAGCTATTCCAGCTTTCTGGCAAAGAACATAAAATCAAGAGAGCCCTAACCTCTTCTGCAAAGGTAATTTTTACCGAAGACAATTGACTGGTAATTGTATTAAATTCATTTAAGTGCTCCGCTACAGATCCTCCCTCACTCATTTTCAAATTAAACAAACGCTTCATAAGAAATACCTTATTCGAAGCCGAGGGTTTCTCATACAGCTTAGCCAATGTTGCCATCAAATCTACAGTCGTTTTTGCTTCTGTTATATTGAATGCTACAGACGCTGCAAGGCACAATCGAATGGATCCTAGTGCCTTTCTATCTAAAATGTCCCACTCTTCATCTGATATTGTGGTCGGTTTCTTTGCCTTTCCTTCCAATGGCCGCCACAAATCCTTTTGATACAGGTAATTCTCCATCTGCATTTTCCATAACTGATAATTCTGGCCGTTAAACTTTTCGACCTTGAATTTGGAATCCTCCATTGCTCCCACTCAAATCTGAAAGTCCTGTCAATTTACAGAAAACCTCGCTCTGATACCAATTGTTAGGGTTTCAAGCAGATCCGAAGCAAATATGAACTAACAATTATATGCAGATTTAAATACAAAAGATAAAGAAATAAAACAGGACACAGATAACACAGAGATTTAACGTGGTTCACCCAGAATGGGTTACGTCCACCATACACAGCCGTCCAATCTTTCTTATTATCCAGCAAAAAAAGTACATCAACCTTACAATGCCTTAAGCATCCCAGCCACTTATAACATGCGTTTTTAGGGCAACAAACAAAGTCGGCCTTTTTAGGGTTTTATTACAATGTCGGTTTTCATCAACAAAAACGGCAAAAAAAATTTTCTCGGGGGCTGCCGCCCCCGAACCCCCGCGAGGATACGTGCTGAGTGTACAGTACTTTGCTGATCAGTCGCCACATTTCAACAGTTTTAATGACTTAATATCTTGAAATCACTAATATATTTTTTTTATGGTTTGAAAATAGCTTGAAATCGCCAATATTTTATTTTTATGGTTTGAAAATAGGTTGAAATCGCCAATATTTTTTTTAATTGTTTGAAAATAGCTTGAAATCACCAATGCAAATATTTTGGTTTTAAAAACATTACAATTCACTAGGATTTTTCATAAACTTTGAGCGATCACGGCTAATTTGCCAATGGAGATTATTATTTTTTCTCCGTAAACCGCAAAAATTTGCTAGTAAAACTAAAATTTTTATCAGGAATTATATAGTGTTGGCATTATGTGAACTGGCATGAAGACATAATGATATTGTATGTTGTCATTGATGTCAATATGAGACATGGTGTGAACCGGCACATGTGATAGGTGAAAAGAGAGAGGAACCGGCATATGTATGAACCGGTTTATATGCCAAAGTGAAGTGGTATATTTGTTCAAGATGAACCGGCATGCAGTTACAGGAACCAGCACATGGAAGCATTGTGTTACTACTGGTTGGTAGGTAGTTTACACTTCAGGATTTCCGATTGGAGCACCTCAAGTCTGTGTGACTCAATTGGTGATCTTTGTGTGATGAGTTAGCAGTATAATGGAGAACAGATCATGTTACCACGTAAGCTCTGTGCGCATGAAGGATCTTGTATGAAGAAGATTATTCCTATCTACCTCGAGAATGTGCGAAGTCTGTCAAATGGTGATAATGCGTGATGGGTTATCAGCCGCCATGAAATTGGTGGAAAATGGATGATGGAGAATGTCTTGAGATCGATTCAAGATTGTTGCATTTAATGCAGTATGATTCAACGGTCAGGATTGAACCGCTTGAATTGCTTAACCCAACAGGTTTAGGGTTTAGGGTTTTTGCTATCGACCTATCTATTTCCTATAAGGTCGATGTTGTGTTTCTTCCTAAGGTTGTTGGCAAAATTTGTGAGTGTGTATCCAAGGGAAGTGATACGTGATTCTTGCTAGACCAAAGGAGAGAAGAGATACCTGCAAAGTGAATGTGCAGAAGGAAAAGAGGAGCCAAAATAGATCTGCATTAGCATTGAGTGTTGTTATCAGATCATTGTAATTCCTGTTGATCTTTAACCACTTCAACAGTTGTAAAATCCCTTAACAGGGTAGCCTTAACTCGCTTGATGCAAAATCCCTTGACAGGGTAGTCTTAACTGGCTTGATTCAAATCCCTTAACTGGGTAACTCAAGGTTAATGAGTTCCGAGAAGCTATAGAGCTCTGGAGATCCTTTAGCTATTGAGTTCTAGAAATCCTCTAACAAGGTAACCCTAACCGGGTTTTACCCTTAACTGGGTATTATAGCCATCCCTTAACCGGGTGATCCCTAATAGGATCGGTTCCTAGCAGAACCTATTGTAATGTCTTTAACCAGACAAGGCTCCTAACAGAGTGGACTTCAAAAGAGTTCACAAGCAGCTTGTGGGTATTCATCCCCACCGTGGTTTTTCCCAGTTGGGTTTCCATGTGAAAAATATGTCTGTCATGTGTGATACTTTTATCTTGTGATGCTTTGTTATTACCTGTTGACCATATGATGGTTCTGTGTTTAATGCCTATCTATAAAGCATACTGAACTAACTGTTGTGATGATCAGATGATAGTTTACCTGTTCATGAATGAGGGTGAAATGGTAGTGTTGTTTAGAGTTAAATGAAAAGCTAAGTGTTCAACTGATCAATGCTTGTTTTAGACACTCTTGGCTTTACCAGTTGCAATCTGTGTTGAACAGGTATCCCTGTTTGCCAGTCGTTTGGAGTATTTGTTGTCAAACTGGTTTTGGACTGTATTTGTGTTTGTACTGATTCACCCCCCCCTCTCAGTACCGGTTTGCTATTAGTGCTTCATCATTGAGTTATCAATTGGTATCAGAGCACTCCAAGTCCTCTGTGTTGTAAGCATAACTGCTTGAGGAAAGGATCCTAGTCAAATGATGAAGAGGGAAGGTCCAAAGTTTAACAGGGAAAATTTCGGTATATGGAAAGACAGGATGAAGATATTCATCAAAAGCATGGTGTTCAACACTAGAGTTATGTTGAAGATGTATATGTTGTTCCTACCGGTATTCTCACTGATGACCAAAAGAGAGAGATACAAGAAAATGGGCAAGTCATGGAAGCCCTTATTAGTAGTCCTTTTGACATCGAGTTTATTGATGTTCAGGACAAGGTAAATCCCAAAGAGGTATGGGATGCTCTTGAAAATATCTATGGTGGTGATGAGCATGTAAAATAGGGTAAGGAAGAAAGCCTGAGAGGGAAGTTTGAAGACATGCGCATGGTTGAAGGTGAGACCATTCAGGAGTATGGAATAAAAATCAAAATGATTGTTGGAGAAATCAAGAGTGCAAGTGGTAAATAGAAGATTCCACTATGGTAAGCAAAGTCCTGAGATCCTTGTTGTCGGTCTATGCAATAAGGGTTGTTGCTATTCAGGAGCTGAGATCAATAGACAAGTTTAAGGTGTCCTTGGACTCCATCATAGCCAAGTTGATAGCCTATGAGCTGAATAGTTTTGATGGCAATGTTCAAAAGACAGAATCACCATTTAAAACCTTTACTATACCATCTAGAAAAGGAAAAGAGGCTAGCACTAGTGGGGAACCTAATCAGAACAAAGAAATGAATGATGAAGAGTTTTTGATGGAATTTGAAGCTCTTCTTGCCAGCAAATTTTCAAAAGGAACTAGTAAATACAAAGGTAAGCTACCTTTGGAATGTTTTTCCTGTAACCGGATAGGACATATTGCTATGAATTGTCCTAATAGCGACAACAAGGATAAATCGGAAAGGTTCAAGACATTCAAAGGAGGAAACCAAAGAAACTATTTTTTGGCAGTTGATGAAGGTGTCACAAATGAGGAATCAGAAGATGAAGAGAATGAAGACATTGTGTTTGTTGTTGTAAAGGAAGATGTGGCAGACAAGAAGGCTCTTGTCTCCCAGTTTGATAATTCAAATGAGTGGGTCATTGATAGTGGTTGTTCTCACCATATGACTGGTGACTGGAGCAAGTTTCTATCCTTGGAGGAGTATGATGGTGGTGTGGTTCACTTTGGCAATGATGCACCATGCATGGTCAAAGGTAGAGGGTCCATCTCTCTGAATGGAAAGAGCAGTGCTGACAATGTGTACTGGGTTGATGGTCTCAAACAACACCTTCTAAGTGTTGCCCAGCTAAATGATAGTGGCCTCACTCTGCAATTCAAGAATGGAGTTTGTAGAATCAAAGGAAAAGATGGTAAATTGGTGGCCACTGGAATGCAGACCAAAGGTAATCTATTTTAGTTGAATGCAAATGTAAGTACCTATCTTATGGCTAAGCTTGATGATAGTTGGATATGGCATAGGAAACTCTGTCATGTAAACTTTGATAACATTGTAAAGGCTAGTCAGATCAAGGCAGTTAGAGGATTGCCGGTACTAAACAAACTGGATAATACCTTGTGTAGAGAGTGTCAATTGGGGAAAATGTCTTCCTCAACTTTTAAAGGTAAATCTTTCACTGCTGACAACTTGCTTGATCTTGTACATACTGATTTGTGTGGTCCTATGAAGACTAGGAGTGTGCAGGGTGATAGATACTTCATGATCCTCACTGATGACTGCTCAAGAATGATGTGGGTCACATTCTTGAAAGACAAGTCTGAAGCCTTTGGGAAATTCAAAGCTTTCAGAGCATTAGTGGAGAAGGAAAGCGGTAAAAGGATCAAGTGTCTGAGAACTGATCAAGGAGGGGAATTCACTTCCAGTGAATTCAATAAGTACTGTGAAGAATTTGGCATCAAGAGACAACTGTCTGCCCCCTGGACTCCACAGTATAATGGCCTAGCAGAGAGGAATAACCGGACTGTGGTTGAAGCAGCTAGAACCATGTTGATTCAAGGAAAGGTTTCTCACACCTTTTGGAGAGAAGAGGAGAGCACCGCAGTCTACACTATGAACCGGGTACTCATCAAGAAAGGTAAGGACAAAACTCCTTATGAGTATTGGACTGGTAAGACACCTGTGGTTAGCTACTTTAAGGTATTTGGTAGAAAATGTTACATCAAGAGGAGTGAACATCAGGGCAAATTTGAAGCTAAATGTGATGAGGGAATATTTCTAGGATATTCCACCAAGAGTAAAGCTTTCAAGTGCTAAAACAATAGGACTCAGAGAATTATGGAAAGTATCAATGTAAGAGTTGATGAATCCTTTGAGAAAACTGAGGAAACCGACAGTGAGCAAGCTATAAATGAACCGGTTGCAACCTTCTGAGAACCGGTTGTTAGCCAACCAAGTACCAGTAATAGTGTCCCTAAATCGGTGAATGTTGATACTAATGAAGATGAGGATGAAGAAGAAAAGCAAGAAGAACCAATGAAGACCATTCCTCGGTATGTCAAGTTGAATCATGATCCTAAGAAGATCATAGGTGATAAGGATGCAGGAATCCTTACAAGAAGAAAAATCAGAGAAAACTCATGTATGATCTTTGAATTTGAGCCTAAATCATTCAAAGAGGCTCATAAAGATGAAGACTAGATCAAGGCAATGGAAGAGGAACTTGACCAGATAGAGAAAAATGGTACATGGTCCTTGGTACCTAGACCTGAGCATAAAAATGTCATTGGCACCAAATGGTTGTTCAGAAACAAGTTGAATGAGGATGGCACAGTGATTAGGAATAAAGCCAAATTGGTATGCAAAGGATATGCTCAAGAAGAAGGAGAAGACTATGGAGAAACCTTTTCTCCTGTAGCCAGATTGGAAGGAGTTTGTATGCTTCTTGCATATGCAGCTTTTAAAAGGTTTAAAGTATATCAAATGGATGTAAAATCTACATTCCTAAATGGTGTACTTGAAGATGAGGTATATATAGAGCAACCAGATGGGTTTTCCCTATCTGAAGATAGTGATATGGTGTGCAAGATAAATAAAGCATTATATGGTCGAAAGCAAGCACCTAGGGCATGGTATTAGCACCTACATTCCCATCTTATGAAGATTGGATTTGAGAGAACAAGTGAAGATAGCAATATCTACTTGAAGTCTAAAGGAGATCAGATCCTAATCTGTGAGGTTTTTGTTGATGACGTTATCTTTGGAGGAGATGACAAGATGAATCATGAGTTTGCTGATGAGATGAAGAAAGAATTTGAGATGTCACTCATAGGGGAGATTAAATTCTTCATTGGACTGCAGATCTAGTAGATGGAAGATGGAATCTTTATCACTCAGTCCAAATATGTCAAAGAGGTACTGAAGACCTTTGGCATGGAAGATAGCAAACCGGTTGGTACACCGATGGTGACCGGTTGCAAATTGACAAAAGAGGATGATACTGCATTGGTTGATGAGAAGGGATAGCAATCAATGATTGGTAAGTTGCATTATGTAGTGCATAGCAGACCAGATATTGCACATGTAGTTGGCATTACTGCAAGGTTCTAGAAGAGTCTAAGAGAATCCCACTTGATTGTAGTCAAGCAGATTCTTAGGTATCTGAAGGGAATAGTTGACTATGGATTGTGGTACCCATACAACAATTATTTCAATCTGAAAGTGTTCACAGATGCTAATTGGGCAGGTAATGTGGATGACCGAAAGAGCACAATCGGTGGTACATTCTTTCTCGGTGGTAGACTGGTCTCATGGATGAGTAAAAAGAAGAGTTGTATCTCTCAGTCTACAGTGGAAGTGGAATATGTTGCAGCTTTTATGAACTGCACTCAGACAATTTGGATGAAGCATATACTGGAAGGCTTTAAGATCCATGTATCTAAATTGGTAAGTCTATTCTGTGATAGCACAAGTGCTATCAATATATCTAAGAATCTAGTTTTACATTCTAGAACCAAGCATTTTGAGCTTAAGTATCATTTCTTGAGGGAAAAGGTTCAGAATAAGGAGATTGCACTCGAACATGTTTCCAGTAAGGAGCAGTTAGCAGACATATTCACCAAGCCTCTCCCAAAGACAACATTTGTGCATTTGAGAGGTGAATTAGGGGTATTGCCCCTTCAGGAGGTGAACTAAAAGTAATTGTTCCACATCAGTCAGGTATTGGAAAGACAAATTTTTAGTTGATTGATGTGTTGAAGGATGCTACTCCTTAGGGGGAACAACATGATGGAACATAGATGCTTGTACCTCCACTTTGGAATTGTTGTCAAAAGGGGAGAAGGAGTGAAGAAAAAAGATATCTGCAGCAAATGGGGGAGAAGATGTCAAGTGGAGAAGATATCTTTGTATATTGCCATCAATGCCAAAGGGAGAGATTGTTGGCATTATGTGAACCGACATGAAGACATAATGATATTGTATGTTGTCATTGATGTCAATATGATACATGTGTGAACCAGCACATGTGATAGGTGAAAAGAGAGAGGAACCAGCATATGTATGAACTGGTTTATATGCCAAAGTGAAGTGGCATATTTGTTCAAGATGAACCGGCATGCAGTTACGGGAACCGACACATGGAAGCATTGTGTTACTACCGGTTGGTAGGTAGTTTACACTTTAGGATTTCTGGTTGGAGCACCTCAAGCATGTGTGACTCAATCAGTGATCTTTGTGTGATGAGTTAGCAGTATAATGGAGAATAGATCATGTTGCCATGTAAGCTTTGTGCACGTGAAGGATCTTGCATGAAGAAGACTATTCCTATCTACCTCGGGAATGTGCGAAGTCTGTCAAATGGTGATAACGCGTGATGGGTTATCTGCTGCCATGAAATCGATGGAAAATGGAAGATGGAGAATGTCTTGAGATCAATTCAAGATTGTTGCATTTAATGCAGTATGATTCAACGGTCAGGATTGAACCGCTTGAATTGCTTAGCCCAACAGGTTTAGGGTTTAGGGTTTTTGGTATCGACTTGTCTGTTTCCTATAAGGTCCATGTTGTGTTTCTTCCTAAGGTTGTTGGCAAAAGTTGTGAGTGTGTATCCAAGGGAAGTGATACGTGATTCTTACTAGACCAAAGGACATAAGAGATACCTGCAAAGTGAATGTGCAGAAGGAAAAGAGGAGCCAAAATGGATCTGCATTAGCATTGAGTGCTGTTATCAGATCATTGTAATTCCTGTTGATATTTAACCACTTCAACAGTTGTAAAATCCCCTAACAGGGTAGCCTTAACTCGCTTGATGCAAAATCCCCTAACAGGGTAGTCTTAACCAGCTTGATTCAAATCCCTTAACCAGGTAACTTGAGGTTAATGAGTTCCGAGAAGCTATAGAGCTCTGGAGATCCTTTAGCTATTGAGTTCTAGAAATCCTCTAACAAGGTAACCCTAACCAGGTTTAACCCTTAACCGAGTATTATAGCCATCCCTTAACTGGGTGATCCCTAACAGGATCGATTCCTAGCAGAATCTATTGTAATGTCTTTAACCGAACAAGGCTCCTAACAAAGCAGACTTCAAAAGAGTTCAAAAGCAGCTTGTGGGTATTCATCCCCACCGTGGGTTTTCCCAGTTGGGTTTCCACATGAAAAATATGTGTGTCATGTGTGATGCTTTGTTATTACCTGTTGAGCATATGATGGTTCTGTGTTTAATGCCTGTCTATAAAGCATACTAAACTAACTGTTGTGACGATCAGATGATAGATTACCTAGTCATGCATGAGGGTGAAATGGTAGTGTTGTTTAGAGTTAAATGAAAATCTAAGTGTTCAACTGATCAATGCTTGTTTTAGACACTCTTGGCTTTACCGGTTGTAGTCTGTGTTGAATAGGTATCCCTGTTTGCCAGTCGTTTGGAGTATTTGTTGTCAAACTGGTTTTGGAGTGTATTTGTGTTTGTACTGATTCACCCCCCCCTCTCAGTACCAGTTTGGTATTAGTGGTTCACCATTGAGTTATCATACAGCTTTCACCAGGTTTTTACACCTTGTCCGAGGGGGGGGTTTCTTAAATTTTTCCTTGGTTTTAAGTCATTTTCAAGTTATTTTATGGTCATTTGCTCCTCTGTGTGTGCACCCTCTTGCCTTCCTTGTGTGGATTTTTCTCATGATCATACTTTTGAGTGATCTTCATTATACGGATCTACATATTTGAGGTAGGTTTTTATCATTTTCGTGGTTTCTTTCCTTTTCTTCTTTGTTTTGTGGTTTTTCCTTCTTCTTTGCGTTTGCATTTGTGCGTATAGATTAGGGTTTTTCTTTTTGTTTGTCTTTGTTGGTTAAGTTTCTAGGGTATGTCGGATTTTAAAATCCAAATACCCTAGAAACTTAGTTTTTCCCATTTTATCGTCTCCCAGATGTCAGATTTTAAAATCTAACATGCAGGAGTTGATTTGCCCGTGTCTTCACATCAAACTTTAAAGTCTAATGTGAAGAGGTTGTGTTTTTCCTCGATCGACATGTCAGACTTTAAAGTTCAACTTGTCAATCTCTTGTTCTTCCTTTTCTTGGCAAGTCGGCCTTTAAAGTTGTAGTCACATAAATTTGTCCACTTAATTAAATGAATACTTAGTATTTATTTGATTATTTAACCATCAATTAATAATTAATTAAATTAATATTTAATTAATTCATCTTAACCCTCTTCTCCTATTAATTAAATAAATTATTCAATTTATTTGATTTAATTCACTTAACCAAATTCATACCATTAATTAAATAAATAAATCATATTTATTTAATTAAATCTTCTCTCACATTTAAATAAATTAATATTTATTTAAATCCCCCAAAATCCCACCTCTCACATTTAAATAAATAAATCATTTATTTAAATCACCTTTATCCTCCACCCACTTGCATTTTCCTACAAATGCAAGTTGCACAATTATTTTAAATAAATAATTTATTTAAATCACCTTTATCCTCCACCCACTTGTATTTTCCTACAAAAGCAAGTTGCACAACTATTTTAAATAAATTATTTATTTAAAATCCTATTTATCCTCACCCACTTGAAACCTTTAATGGTTTCCCTTAAAGTAGTCAAACTTGATGGCTTTAAAGTCTTCAAACTTGATGGCTTCCTTCTATAGTCTTCTTAAGACTTTAATGGTTTTCCTTAAAGTCTTCAAGCCTTTAATGGTTTCCCTCAAAGTCTTCAAGCATTTTAAATGCTTTATCTTCATTTTTCTCATTTAAATAAATTAATATTTATTTGAATATTTATCCAAATGCAAATTACACCATTTAATTGAAATAAATGATTTTATTTTAATTGAAAATACCAAAATTTCTCCCACTTGCATTTTCCTACAAAATCCACTTGTATGCCTAAACCCCTTCTAGATTCTTCTAAACCCTTCCTAATTAGCCTAAATCCATCCCTTAAATATTGTCACATTCCTAAGCAAATTGGAGTCACTTCTCAAAGACTCCAAAGTCTTTGAAAAGCAATTAATGCTTTGTGTGTTCAACAAATTAACCCTCAAAGTCTTGGATAACCTTTGAAAGCTTCCAACCTTCAACCACTAAATGGCTCAAAGTCTTGGATAACCTTTGAAAGCTTTCAACCTTCAACCACTTAATCCCCAAAGTCTCCAATAACCATTAATGGTTAATTCAACCCTCCCACATGGTTAAAACATTTGTTTTGACTCAACCTCTACCCAACCCAAAGGTCTCATCAGGCCATTAATGCTTTGACCATGATTATCTCTTAAACATTTGCACAAAGGTTTATCCTTGGATTAACTCTTAATCCAATGGGTAATCTTAATTTAGACTTGACCCTTACCTTCTAGATAACCATGAGGTCTTCTCAAGCCTTTAATGCCTCCAACCTCTTCTCTCAACCCAATCCTATGTTGACACTTGTCACCATTTTATTGGTGCCAATTGTGCACATGGATCCCCAACTTTCAAACTTGGCCCATGATTAAACCATTCAATCTTAACCCTTCATTTCCCCATTTCTTCTATAAATAGAACCCTTCTCCTCAAGCAAAAGAGAAGCATTTTAGAGTATTGTTGTTATACTGGCATTAGCATAGAGCTTTTTCATAGCATCACTATCTACTCTAGCATAGTATTTAGCTTTTCATTTCATATTTGAAGCTTAGTATTAAATCTCAATCCTCCATAAGCATCCATAGTGCAAAAAGCTGCTGAGAGCTACACTCATTTGGGACTTGGAGAGGAGAGGAACAAGGGAGGAGCAACTATGAGCATCTTGATTAGCTATTTCATTTTATGTTTATATGCTTTCTATTTCATGCTTAATATCTCTCTTGATATGCCTGTTTAGGATAATCTTTTGTTGCTAACACTAACGTTTGTTTCTTGTGCTCTTGTGTGTGTTGCCATCAAACAGATTTTCTAATCCTTTTTGCAGAGCATCAAAAGTCTTACATGTTAGGATGACCTTCCTTTTCCTTGTCTGCACATTGGACTTTAAAGTTTGATGTACAGATCACATGTGTTTTTCCCTGGCCACAGGTCAGACTTTAAAGTCCGACATGCAGCTACCTTTAGAAAAAATTTCACTTGCAGGTCGGACTTTAAAGTCTAACCTGTGAAGTTCTTCTACCCTATTCACACATCAGACTTTAAAGTCTGATATGCAATCTATGATGTTTTTTCCTACACATTGGACTTTAAAGTCCGATGTGTGAGTGTTGGTTTTCTTACTTGCAGATCAGACTTTAAAGTCCAACCTGCAAGTTTTTGTCCAGTTTTTTCCTAAGTCCTTTTTGGCTCGAGATTCTTGTTCCAATTGATGAAATTTTCCCTTCTGATGTTGATGATCTTCAAAATACTAATGATTGGTATTGAACACAACACTTTGCAAATTTCTAAGCCTACTCAAAGAAAAATCAGAGCCTTATTCAAGTCAATTAGAGCCTTCACCAAGCAAGCCATTTCTAAAAAAAATGAAGTACAAGTATGATAAATACTTGAATATGTTCCTAGAGAGATCAGTCGACTCCAATGTCAAAGAGATAAGAGATACAAAGATCGGTCATGTGGACATGCAAGAGTTCATTGATCAAGGCAAGAAGGCCCCTTCACATATGGCAAATCTAATCAAATCAGAGTTGCACAAATATGCTTCTTTCCCAGTAGCAGCTCATGATCCAAATTTTGTACTTGTAGTAGTAGATCATTTTGATCCTAATACAAGACAAGTGAAGTATGTAAATCAAAATTTTGTCATGACACTAGACAGTGTTTTCTTTAACACTGTGTTTAAGGGTTCTCCAGTGGAAGAAGTAGCAGTCATAACCAAAGATGGTGCTCAAGAGTATTATGAGAAGAATGAAGTGAAATGTAAGAAGATGATTAATAATGTTTTCTTATCTTCATCTAGGGTTTCCACCACTTCAATATGGCCTAAATACTTCCATATGAGTGATTGTAATGAAGAATACAATGATATGGTCACTATGCTAGCACGAGTGAAAGGTCTAAGAGATTCTCATTACTTTCAGAACTGGATGTGCTATTACATGAGCATAATTAGAAAAGGGGCAAACAAAATAAATTGGGGTGAGAAGATTGTGCATAGTTGAAAGAGGTCAAAACAACACTGAAGTTATATATGACCTCGTATCTTGTGTATGCAGCCGCCTCTATGAGGCAATATCTAGGTTTGTCTACAAAGGCTGATAGAAGGTTAGTACATGTTTGGAACTATTACGATCAACTTACAATCAATAATCAGGGAAGTCATTTGAGAAGGGTCAATGATGCCTTCTTTGTTGTCTGGAAGTGTGTGTTTGATAAAGGTTTAGAGAACAAAAAAATTTCAGATGCAGCATACAATAGAGTTTCTTTCTTTGGTTGTGTATTCCTTCAATTTCTTACTTTCGCATGTATCTGCATAGGATGTTTTACAGGTGAACCATTCATACTGCCAAGGTATCCTTAAGATAAAATTGTTCCAATGGAATTATGCCAACAATTGATTCTTGTACATGAGAGGCAGTCACAAGCTCATAAGATTAGCCATAAATTTCTAGAAGCCATTGGCTAGTATTCAATGATGACCAGCCCAAAAGCCAAAAATATGGAGGAATAAATGCAATGGAGTACTATGAGGAGTTTCAAGGCTCGTAATAATTTTGGTTTTTGTGGGATGAAGAACAAAATCAAGAGGAGATATACACATGTATATCGACTCGAAGATGTCTGGGAAGATTGTGGAAATGAGGAAGATGTGAGAAGAATGGATTTCAGTTGTCTCACTTTGGAATAGATTGAGAACATGGATTTGGCTAGAATCTCGGATACAATGGAAGATACCGATGACATAGTAGACATGATCTACTTTGAACAAAAGATTGTCGATTCTCCCTTGCCACTCATCTAATGGTCCAGAAAGGAAAATAAGTCTATTACCCAAAGAATTTCCCCTATGCTAGCTAATACTAATGCATGGTTCTTGAAAAAGGGGATTAGAATAAAGCAACTTCCTTCCAGTTCTAGTAATGATGATGTTGGTATTCTACACTCTAGTGAGAAATGATGGTGTTTTCATTGATGGCAACCTATCGAAAACCTACTGGCAATTTTCAGGAAACCACCCGGAATTCATCTAGTAAACCACTGTCAGGCACCGGCACCGACATCAGTAGACACTTCACTGGCAACGGGAACAATGCATACCGACACTTCAGCCGACAGGAATAAACTTTTGTTTATTATATTTAATTGTAAATATCTTTTTGTAAAGTCGACATGGCATATTGTAATAGACTCATATATGTATGAGATCTTGTAAATCATTTTGATATGAGTGAGGAAGATATAGAGAGGAAAAAGAAGATGAGATATATGCGAATGCATAGGACAGATTTTGTACAAGGTTTATGGTTATAGTGTGAGCTTAAACCGGTACTGCACCCGACATAGTTGATGATGATCTGAAGTAGTACATTGTATTGGATTTTCATAATCCATTTTGTAAGTCAGTGAGACTTCCATTTTGTAGATTGAGAAGTGAGCTCTAGGCAGTTGGCCTTCCTGCATGTGCAGGCCCCTCATTGTAAGTAATATTTATTCATTGGCCAGTAAGTGAATATTGTGGGTCACAAATCCCATTGAGTTTTTTCCCACACTGGGTTTCCTCATTAAACATCTTGTGTTATGGTGTGTTTTCTATGTTGTCTTTATTGTTCTTGTTTACTGCATTAATTCATATTTACCAGTACACTATTTTGGAATGCAAAATACTTAATAAGGTTAAATTTTCTATCAACCAGTTAGATACTGATTCAACCCCCCCCCTCTCAGTATCTTTGGGACTATCATTAATCCTAACAATTGGTATCAGAGCCTGGTCCTCTATTTTCAAAAGCCTAATAGCTTGAGGAATATTTTGTAACCGGTACAGATGGAGAACAAAAGAAAGCAATTGGAAGGACCTCTTGTAGACTATGATTCAGAGAAGTTGAAGAACATAAAACTTGAAGATGATCTAAGGACTGCACAGGAATTCATTCAAGGACCTCAAGAGAATATTACTATTGCTATAAATAAGAGAAAAGAACTTCATGAGAAGATGTAGATTGACAATGATGAAAAGGAAACTCTTAATGAGCTTGTGAACAAGATGAGAAAAGAGAACATGACTTGAGGAATGAAATGCAAGATATGACTATGAGATTTTGTAAAGACATTGAAGACAAAAAGAAGAATGAAGGTGACCTGACTAGGAGACTCAATGATGCTGGAAATGAAAATCTAAGACTCAGTCATGAAAATGATATGTTAAAAACAGATCTGATTCACATGCAACATGATAAAACTAAACTTATGAGGTAGATGGGAATTCTAGAAAATGAGTTGGCTATTGCAAATCAACACAAAGAGAAATTCAAGAAAAGTTCAGAAGAACTTGATGATATGCTGAAAAGTCAGAAACCTAATGGAGATACTAATGGACTTGGATTTGAAGTTGGTGAAAGTTTCGGTACTGCAAACAATCATGATCACAATAAACAGGTAAGACAACCTAATGCTTACAAATTTAATGGGAAATGCTTTAACTATAACAAGTATGGTCATAGAGAAAATCATTGTAGATCTAGAAACAATCAGGACATTAATGCACCCACTGGTCAATGTTCCAAATGCAACAAAGTTGGTCATATTTCAGAAAACTATAGAATGAATGTAAGATGTTATGTTTGTGGAAGATTTGGGCACTTATCTAATCAATGCAGAACAAAAACTAGCATAGGACATGGAAAGGCTATTCAGAAGAATAATGTGACTTGTTATGCTTGTAATAATATTGGACATATTGCAAAATTTTGTAGAAGCAAGACTTCACTGACAAATAATAAAGGACCCAGTTTGAAAGGCAAAGAAAAGGTTGATGAGGTAAAGCAAGAATTTTCAAGACAATGGCTTAGAACGACAGATCAGAATGTTGATGAGATTATTCCTTCACCAGCAGAACAGAGTATTACTCCACCGGCAGTAAATTCTTCATCCAACTGAGAAGTAACCCTTTGGGGGTATTGTAGCAAGTTGTATATCATGCAAATTACCCTCGGTAGATGGTGAGAAGATAGATTTCTTCTTTACCGGTGGATGTATTAAGTTTTCACTTAATCGGTGAGCATTTAATGTAATTGTTGAATGAAATTTCACTATAAATCATCGGTTTTCCCTCTTATTCAAATCATTGAGCATTCAAACTAGCGGAGAGCATGAAAATCTGAGCTAAGGCATTCAAGGTGAAGAAGTGAAGCAATTTCTTTCAAGCACTCAAACATTATCAGGCAGCTTAAGGTATTTTTCAAATGGCTTTGATAGGGAGAACCCCAAAGGAGGACCAATTAAAGCTAAGTATAATCTTCTTGTTAAGAGAATCCTTCAAATGAGAGAGGAAAGGTTTTGGTTTTCTTGATAAGGCCCACTTTCAATGTTCACAAGCTTCACTCAACCCAAATATTCCTCCTTGAGTTCTTCCCATCATTTTGTCCATACACTTGCTCAATTCAAACTACCATGCTCTCATTCCTCAACCCATAAAATTCAACACCCTAATACCCCTACTCACCACACATTGTCTATAATGTTTCTTAGTAGCATTTAGCTTCTTCCAAAGGTTTAAACAAGGAGTTAAAGACTTGCTCCTAGTTTTGTTCTCAAAGACCTAGTTCAAGCTAATTTGCTCAACACTTTCTATAGGTCTAAACCCCAAATATAGTAACCTTTCACATACTGAGCTGTTAGGAGGCTTTCTTGAGTGTTTTCAAATGGATTCCAATGGTTCTTCAATACCATTCAACCTTGCACCAATCGGGTTCACACTTTTTACAAAACAAGGCTAAAAAGGGCTACTAGCCGAGTAGGCCTAATTTGAGGTATTTTTGCTCATACTGACCAATGATGGCCAATTCAAACTTAGGAGTTGTATTGGATGTTATTAATAATGTCAAAACTCAAGGATTTTTGTAGTTTTAGTTCCAGAGGGGGTTGTTTGGGGACTGTCCACCATTTTAGGCATTTTAGTAGGGTTTACAAGGGTTTAGACCCAAGCAACATTGGAAACCACTCCTACTTCACTAACCACACTACCAAACTATCAATAACCTTCTGCCACACCATGTGGAGTCCTCCTCTATTGCTTTCCTACAGGAATTAATCCAAACATATGGCATTCAAACTGAACACTGTCATTAAATTCACAAAAATAGTGAACTCACTGTTATGCAACCAAACTAAGAATGCTTTAAAGGAAAAAACCCACTCTAACAATCCAAAGTGACTCTCCACACCCTTGGGAACATGCTCAGACATTTTTCTCATAGACTTGTTCACTCCAATTAGTTTTGGGTGCAAATTTTGAATTTTTGTCCATGATACTAGCCGAGTAACCCATACTTGCCTAGTATTCACTCAAATCCTTCTTCCAATCACAACTCTGGCACAAAGTGAAACATATATACACTATATACATGCATACCAACTTGACCAAATCCATTTTTTGGGAGCCCAGACCTGGATTAGTCAAGTTGTTGCATTTTTAAGCCACAAACCCTTGACAGGGTAGTGAACTGGCAAAAACTAAAAGATTTTATTTAATAAACAAAAAAATAGTAAAAACCCTAACACAAAGAATGAAAAACCTTCATACAACCATGACACAAACTCTAATGAAATTATAGTATGGAAATAGTGCTCTGTACGGACTATTGCAACAAATTAAGCTTAAAAAGCATAAAAAATAGTCATATTTCATTAACTTCATCTTGCTAATACAAAACCAACCCATTTATAATGTTTTAAGTGTCCTTATATAGGCACACTCAAACCATTCCAAATAGTATGGCATCCATAACTACCTTGTAGAGTGATTTTACAACTTTTCTCACTTTTTGTCAAAATGTTGCTTGACAACATTAGCAATTTTTTACTCTTAGTGCATTTTTGGCCTACAAGACAAATATATTCCACCTAACCATTTGAGGTGGTGTAAAATCAATAAATACACCTACTCCAATTCCTTTCTAGGCTTGTTACAAGGTCTTCAGCACATTTTCACTATAATGTCATTTTTGGCTTACAAGGCATTATGGGCCAAAATCGGAAAGAAAACTTGTGAAAAAATATCTAAACAACTCTAAGGTAAACCTAAAACACACACTTGGACTCTTACAATAGTCCTTTATTCAATTCATGATCCCATCAGGATCAAACAAGCCAAAATTGTGAAGGTGCTCGTGCACCATACTCCCCAAGATTGAAAAAGTTCCAAGTCCTCTTGGAAATGATCCCTGCAAAACATATAGGATTCATCTTGACCTTTTGCATGTACTTGTCTTTAGCTTTATCATGCAT